>NC_084480.1:51773820-52078599 GCF_030035675.1 Rhineura floridana
GGGGGGCCACATGCCAATGGTGAGTGGGAGTCAGAGGCAAAAGGCAGACGAGGTCAGAGGCAAAAGGTAGGCAGGGCAAAGTGACTGCCCCTCAAAGACTCACTGAAATTTGCAATGATTAAAAAGGTAAACATAAGATCAAACTATAGAATGATTCACTAATAGGCAAAAAAACTTGCGGTTTAAGAATACAGCTATAGCCCACAGCTATTTCTATCAAACTTTAAAAAGCAGGGAAATTGGGCAGCTATAGTGAATGCACCAGGGGAGCAGGAGACCTGACCTCCTCTCTGAGATATTGTACTGCCCTACAAATTGGTCAAAATGAAAACACCATTTGGGTTGGTGTTTCACAGTCCAATCCACTTCCTGTGTAGCTTCGAAGAATTTGGTAACGTGCCTCTGAGCATATGGTGAGTGGTGGCAACACCTGCTATCTCCAAAGATAATTATATTTTTGTATGTTTGTTACTTTGCTTCTTTCCTATGTTACTAATGTTTCTACAAAGAATCAAAACTAGAAAAGTTTATTTTCCTCATTATTCATCCTAGAAATCTGTGTCAAATTTATTTTTTATTAATTTCAAAGCCTTTTTATTGGTCAATGTCATATGATGGTGAAGACAGCCTTTTGTGTGTTACGAATTGGAGGTTATGTTCTATTTCTATTTTGCGTGCATTAACAGCTGAATCTGAAACTGCAGTTTGATGTAAAATCAGACTGATTCCAATATGTTCCTACTTCAGCAATGACTCTAGCTGTTGGAAAAGAGAGGATGCATGTTTTCAGCCTGCTATGTTTAAACCACTTCATTTAAGGCAAGGCGGGCACGGTCAATTAAAAACATAGAGCACACCTAGAATTTTGCTAGAATATATCTCACCTCCCACTGTTTTATCTTGTGCAAATTGAGACACTCCTGAGTCCACTGGAGACTATTCTGCAGAAGTCAGTGCCCTTATTCCACAATTATGTTTGGAGTTTTTTTTAGTGCAAATCTTGCTCTACTTATTCACAGAAATAGAAAAAAAGAAAATGATTTCCTATAGGAAACTTCACTAAAATTGCAAAGGAGATCAGACATATTCACAGTGACCATCTGAACTATATCAACTGCCTTAATAAAGTTGCTTCCTCCCTGCTAAAACGAGATCAGCACAGCACATGTCTTCTTTCTGTTATTTGGGCTGATTGCGGGTGTTGCCACCATTCACCATATGCTCAGAGGCACGTTACCAAATTCTTCGAAGCTACACAGGAAGTGGATTGGACTGTGAAAAACCAACCCAAATGCTGTTTGCATTTTGACCAATTTGTAGGGCAGTACAATATCTCAGAGAAGAGTTCAGGTCTCCTGCTCCCCTGGTGCATTCACTATAGCTGCCCAATCTCCCTGCTTTTAAAAGTTTGATAGAAATAGCTGTGGGCTATAGGTACGTTCTTAAACAGCAAGGTTTTTTTGCGTATTAGTGAATTTCCCTGCTTTTTAATCCAGGAGATAAGAAATGGGATCCTGTGCAAGTTTCCTGAGAGTGGATTGATCATTTGCACGCTTATTGAGTTCAATGGGATTTACTCCCCTGCAATCATGCTTAGGATAGGTGAAACTAACCACAGAGGATGGGGAGGGGAGGAGGAGGAGGAGGAGGGAGGGGAGGAAATGCAGAGGGGAGGACTGGGAGGGGAGCAGGCAGGAGGGAGAGGGGTGGAGGACAGGTTTGCTCATTTGCATGCTTATCGAATTCAGTGAGATTTACGTCCGTGCAATCATGCTTAGGATAGGTAAAACTGACGGTGGGAGGGAGGGAGGGCTGGAGTGGGCAGGGGAGGAGAAGAAAGAAGAGAGGAGAGGAGGAAGGGAGAGGAGAGAGGAAGGAGGGGAAAAGCAGGTCTGATCATTTGCATGCTTATTGAGTTCAATGGGGTTTACTATGCAATCTTGGTTAGGATAGGAAAAACTGACCATGGGGGAGGAGGAGTGGGAGTGGGAAGCAGAAGGAGCGTATTGGAGGGGGGCAAAGGAAGGGAGAGGGCAGGTTTGATTATTTGCATGCTTATAGAGTTCAGTGGTATTTACTTCCGTGCAATCATGCTTAAGATAGGTAAAACTGACCATGGGGAGGAGGAAGAGGAGGAGGAGGGGAAGATTGGAAGGGATGGGGAGGGGCAAGGGGAGGGGGAGGGAAGGGGCAAGAGGGAGGGGATAGGAGGGAGGTTTGATAATTTGCATACTTTTTGAGTTCAACGGGATTTATTTCTGTGCGATCATGTTTGAAAATGGAAATGGACTGCCTTCAAGTCGATCCCAACCTATGGCGACCCTTTGAATAGAGTTTTCATGGTAAACGGTATTCAGAGGTGGTTTCACCATTGCCTTCCTCTGAGGCTGAGAGGCAGTGACTGGCCGAAGGTCACCCAGGCAGCTTCATGGCTGTGTGGGGATTCGAACCCTGGTCTCCCAGGTCCTAGTCCAACACTGACCCAAGGAAGGGGAGGGAAGGGGCAGAGAGGGGAGGGGGAGGAGATTGGGTGGATGAGCACTGGGCAGAAGGGAAGCCCCTTTCCTTTCCAAAAGGAAAACATTGTGAACAGTATCATTGTTTTGAGTGTTTCCCCCACCTTTTTATTCTATAGCAGGCACATGTAGCCTCCCACCCAAATTTAAACCAAAGCTTTCCCAGGCCACATCCACACCAGGTCTTTATTTCACTTTAGACAGTCATGGCTTCTCCCAAAGAATCCTGGGAAGTGTAGTTTGTGAAGGGTGCTGAGAATTGCTAGGAGATGCCCTGCTCCCCTCATAGACCTTCAATCAGAATGGCTGACTGTTAAACCAGTCTGGCCGCTGGAGCGCTCTCAGTGGAACAGGAGTCTCCTCTCAGCACCCTTTACAAACTACACTTCCCAGGATTCTCTGAGGGAAGCCATGACTGTCTCAAATGAAATCAAAGTCTGGTGTGGGTGTGGCCCCCTGATTAGCCAAGCCCAGCAGCTGTGAGGTTTTTAGAATTCTGACAGTTGGTTCTTACTGAGCATGCCCCATGTTATCATAGGCTGCCAGCCAAAAGTTATTAAATTAATTAAAAATCAGTCAGGCATTTTTTTAACTTTTAAACTGCAGAAGATGAAGGTCAGAGTATGGGGCAAGGTCATTAATAGGATTACAGGTACTCTGTGAATATGGCTGATTTTTAATGAATTTCAACAGATTATGAGAACTCTCAGAGAAAAAAGTTCAAAAGGTCTCTGGGTTTTTTTCTCTCTTTTTAGACTTTGAACTCTTTATTCTCTCTGACTGTTTTGTGTATCGCCATGAAAATTTAGAGTGTTGTTAAGCAAGCATTTCTGAGTTCAGAACTATATGTTTTGTAAGGTTTTGTTTTGAAATGAGCTTATGGAAAGCATCAGAATGAAACGGGGGTATTTTCAATTTAACATTGCGGAATGTGAAAAATCCATGCTGGCTATAGTATACAGCCACTCTTGTGGCTGTATAATTTAAAAATTCACATTAAAAAAGCTGCCAGTCTTTTCCACCTCAGTTTAACTTGCAGCTAATTATGTGGTGGGACTAAGATCCTTAAAAACTGCCAAGTGGAAAATCAGTAGGTATCAGTATCAAGACAACTCATAATAGTAGGTTAAAACAATGAATCCGATATAATGACTTCAACATACCTATTCATTCAGCTCCCCACAACCCATTTTTAAAACTGATTCCATTCAATTTCTAAGTGAATCATGCTGAATTACGAGGTAAAGACTATTACAGAGATTTTAATATTATGGGATTAAATTTAAAAGGGCTGCATCCAATAGTGCAGCTCAGCTCATGTTAAGGCTTCTGTCAGTGGAATGGGGAGGGCAACAATCCCCCCTGCAGCCCTCTCCCTCAAGATGCTCTGAAAGGTCCCTCAATCCTCCAGAGCAGATTTAGGGAAGGTGAGGGAGCTGCAGTGGGGAAGGGGAATCACCAAAAATTGTTTCCCTCCCCTTTCATCTAATGGAAACCTTACCATAAAATGAGTGGCACCACTGGATACAACCTAGATTTTTTATTTATCAGGCCAGTTTTATTCATTTTTTTAATTAAGAACATATGAAGAACCTGCTAGATCACTTAATTCTAGTCCAGCATCCTGTTCTCACAGTGGCCAACCCGCAACCAGGACCTGAGTCCAAGAGCACTCTCCCCACCTGCGGTTTCCAGCTACTTGTAATTGGAAACATACTGCCTCTGCCTATGGTGGCAGAGCATAGCCATCATAGCTACTAGCCACTTACTATAAAAAAAGCTTTTATACAGATATTTTTCTCACTGTTTATACAAGTGGCATATTTGTTGCAAATATTAAATAGCACAGTTCTGGGAATATGAAACTTTGCTTGTATTAGGATAAATTTGGGTCTCTTGATTCAAACAAAGTAGTAAGTAGATCAAATTCAGTAAGTGGTTCCCATTGTTGGTTCCAACACCCTTTAATTCCAATTGGAGCAAAACAGTTAATAGAATTACTGGTGGGTGAGCATGACTGAAAAAATTATATTTTTTCCACAGAATTAATTACGAATTAGAAATCTAATTTTGAATGAAGTTTGAGCATATTTTGAAGACTCATAAAAAAAACAGAACTTCAGTATAATGGTTATTTGTGAATGAACATTAGAGGGCATTATTGATTGACAGATTGATATCCCACTCTTGTTCCCAGTAGGAGCACAGGGTGGCAAACAAAAGAACTAAAAACACCTTAAAACATCATAAAAACAGACATTAAAATATATTAAAATTAAAACAAGACATCTTTAAAAACATTTTTTTAAAAAAGCTTTAAAAACATTTTTTAAAAAAGGTTTAAAAACATATTAAAAAGCAATTCCCCCTGCAGCCCTCTCACTCAAGATGCTCTGGAAGGCCCCTCAGTCCTCCAGAGCACATTTGGGGAAGATGAGGGGCTGCAATGACCTAAATTGGCTAACACAAAAGTGTTCAAAAAATGTTTTTCATTCAGCCATCTGGGAACTACTTTTTCTCAGTGGATTTACGTTGCCAATAACCCTACTGTCTGTTGGCTACAAGTTATATGCAAAATGTCTTGCAGTTTATTGTTGGGATGCATTTCAACAAATGGGTCTAAATCCAGTTTATATACTCTGCTAGTTCAAGAATTTGGGGAAAAAACTGACTCATGTATAAGCATATAAAAACAATTTTGTTTTTCAGGTGTAGCCTATGGATAAAATTGTTTATGGATTTTATGTACGTTTCTGCTTATTAGACACTATTTACTGCATAATATTTGCTGGTAAGGTAATTAGCCACATCTCAGTTGAGTTAATGTTTCTTAGATAAAGCATTATGCATCCACAGTTGCCTATTAGTATTACTATTAATTATTTAATTTTATTCAGTAAATTAGTATACCACTTACTCAGAAAGAATTTTCTGTAAGCAGTGAACAATAAAATCACACAAGACAATGTAAAATTCAGAACATTATAAACAATTTAGCAGTCAAATAAACTAATGATGCAGAAGTATTTATGGTTCTTTGCAGATGTGTACCTTGTTTTCTCTCCACACATAGTAGATAGAGAGCAAATGTATATTTAAAATAAATGACAATGGCATATGTTTTCATGGGGAAAAAGTGTTGCTTAGTATAGTGGCAACACTGGTGAAAAAACAGCACAGAACACTCACAGTATGTACAAAAATAGCACATACAACAAGGTTACAGTTCATGTTTTATTGTCTCAAGGGAAGCTTATTTTAATTTGCAACAAAAAGGAACAGGAAGAAACATGAAAAAACTAATTATCATAGCCTATCACTATGGTATCCCATCTATGTATTACTATTTAATAATTAGGTCCAAAGGAAAATACGCACACACCATTGTGTTTTTAATTAGAACTTTTTTGTTATTGTAAACTGCTTTGAGAGAAAGGTTTGCTGAAAAGTGGGATAAAAATGGAAGAGAGAAAATAAAGTGTTATTACAGTTAATTCTGTTCTTACATTATATTTATATTCCACCTTTCTCCCTTACAACTCCAAGCAGTCTACACATGGTGTCCAGGTCTGCTCATCTTGAATAAGGTTACTTAGTGATATCCTTGGCCTATAGGTTGCAAATCTTTACACTTCCAATACAGTGTATAAAGTAGTTTTCAGAATTGTTTGTCGCCACTATCAGAAAGAATCTGTTTGTTCTGAAATATTGTTGTTTGATACTTTGCAAATACCCCAGAGCTTGAAAATTTAGCAGATGCTTGGTGGCACTATTTCCTATTCTTCTGCTGATAACAGGATATAAAACAAGTCCACATAGACTTTTCTGCACATTCAGTTCTGTTCAATAAATTTTGTGTACAAATCCACAAAAATGTTGAAGAAACATCATGTATCTGTTTGAGGACAGCCATTCCAGTTTTATAACATTTTCTGCAAAATTGTCAACAAGGAAATCTCTGCTTCTGGAAAGAAGTAAGTCAAGAACAGCTGATTTGTCAGACTCGCCCACAGTTCAAGAATGCATGAAACTGTGAAACAAGTAAAGATCCTCTTAGATCTTTTAGAACTTTTTAGTTCTCTAGTTTTGGCACAGAGCTTCAGTGCATATTTGCAGAAAACACTACTTGTGTTCTGATTTCATCACTGGATGTTTTAAGCTTATGTTTTTGATGGGAGAAAGTATGAGTAGCAGAGAGCAGTTGCCCCTTTAATACATATCAGTGTAATTTCACCTCTTCATTCAGCAGGTGGTCAATAATTTGTAAACAGGATGAAACGTACCATTGTATTTACTGCAAACCATCTTGGGACTCATTGAGGGGATTTATGATGCTTTCAGTAGTGGACAAGATGTGCACTATGGCCTCCTCATCTTTTTGAATTAACATGCTCACAAAATCTTTCAGGCATTTGAAATAAAGCCATTTCCTCTTATTGGCTTGTCACAGCGATTCCCTCTTGTTGAAACAAAACTGAAGTTTATTACAGGCAAGACAGAAGTTGTCCTGGTCAGGTGGAAGGCAGATAAGGGAATAGGGCAGGAATAAGGAACCTGTGGCTCTCCAGATGTTGCTGGACTCCAACTCCCATCATCCCTAGCCAGCATGGCCAATGGACAAGAATGATGGGAGTTGTAATTTAAAAACAGCTGGAGGGCCACAGGTTCCCCACATCTGCCCTATTTCCTGGATCTGCCTTCTGACTGACCAGGATCATCTCTGTCTTGCCTAGATTAAATTTGTTTGCCCTTATCCAATTAATTACTGACATCAGACACTGATTTAGAATGTGAAGAGCTTCCTTGGATTTGGTTGGAAAGGGGAAAGAGTTGGGTGTTATTAGCATATTAGTGACACCAAACCCCCAAAAGATGAATAACCTTCCAACAGTTTCATGTCGATGTTAAATAAAAAGGGAACACTGCAGAACCTTGATATTTTGAGCTACAATTCCCATTAGACACTGCCAGCATGGCCTTGCATCTGCAAAACATCTGGAAAGCACCAGGTTGGCAAAATCTGCCATAGGGCCATGGCGAAGGTATAGAACAGGAGTACCTCAGCACCACCTTCTGAAACCATACCTTCAGAGAGGAATAAATCCCAGCCTGATGGTCCAGAAGATTACCATGGTCTCTATGAACTTAAGAGCAGCCCTGCTTGGTCAGGCCGAAAGGTAATCTAGACCAACATCCTGTTCTCACAGTGGCCAGCGCCCAGCCCATGGAAAGCCCGCAAGCAGAATCTGAGCACAACAGGACTCTCTCTTCCTGCACTTCCCAGCAACTGGCTATTCAAAGTTACAATGCCTCAGACAGTGTAGGCAGAACAGAGCCATCGTGGCCATAAGCCATTGATAGCAGTATGTTCCATGAATTTGTCTTATCCTCCTTTAAAGCCATTCAAACTGGTGGCCATCGCTACCTCTTGTGGAAGCAAATTCCACAGTTTAACTGCATGCTGTGTGGGGGGAAAAGTACTTCCTTTTATCTTTCCTGAATCTTCCAACATTCAGCTTCATTGGATGTTCCCTAGTTCTAGTATTATGAAAGATGGGGAAAAACATCTCTTTCTCCACTTTCTCCACACCATGTACCACTTTTATTGAAGATCCAGCAGAATCAACAGGGACACACTCTCATGTCTAGTTCTCAGCAGATCACCAAGGTGACCAAAGCAGTCTCCATCCCATAAGCAAGTCTGAAGCAAATTTAAAAGGTATCTAGATAATATACTTCAGCCAGGAACACTTGGAGCAGAGATGCCACCATACACGTGAGCAATATGCCCAAGAACGAGAGGTTAGAGACTGGCTGGAAATTACTTAAACAATTATCCTAGCACAGTACCTAACAGTAGGCTAATTTTTGGCGTGTGTGTCTGTGTGTGTGCATAATATGCACTAGGTAGGCCTATATTCTAAGCTTCATAAAACCATTTTATCTGTAAACAAAATCTGAAATACAATCTTTTTCACACACTATATACACTTTTCATGTTCTAGGCTGTCTCTTTTGCATGATGGTTCCATAACTATTTTTTGAAGATGTTTTGTTTTAATGTGTTTTAAAGTTTGTTTTTATGATGTTTTAATGGCTTTGGTGCTTTGCCGCCCTGGTGTTTGCCACCCTGGGCTCCTGCTGGGAGGAAGGGCGGGATATAAATCAAATAATAATAATAACAACAACAACTATTTCAGTGTTTTATGGATCTAGTTATTTTTAGCTGTCATGATCCCAAATAAAATTAGCTAAAGTATGTGAAGGTCATTGTCCAAAATACCTAAGTAGACAGATTGCAAAAATCAGTTTTACATATTTTATTTAAAAGCATCCCAGCAATAAACTGCAGGAAAGTTTGCAAAAAGCATTTAGCTCAAGGACAGTAGGGCTACTGGATACCCCGATGATGAAATGAAACAAGAATCTCATGCAATGGCCTAAAAAGTCTCTAGGAAATAACTGGCATCTTAAAGAAAAATGTCCTAATAGCCACACTCTGAATTCTCTTCTGAAAGACACCTGTTGTGTTCTATGTTCAAATTTGTTTGACAGCCACAATTATAAGCTTTCTAAAAGATTGAAAATATAAATATTTGCAAGTTGTTAAGCAGCAACCAAAATCAAAATACAATACTTACACTTTCACTCTGAAAAGGGTTTAGAAAGTTTCCACCCATTTCACCATCATCTCGAGGGGTCCCAGGCTGATTGCTCATGCTCATATTACTGGGAGAGTTCTATTTGAAGAACAAAACAGGAGAGCCAATATTGCATGTGTGAATTCATGTGTGTTGCATAACAGCCTTTAATATGTAAATCTTAGAAATCCAAGGATGAAAATATAAATCCCACCAGTATTACAGCATTGCATTCTTGCCTCAGTTCTCAAGGGTGATATCTTGTCCTATATTCACCCGAACAGATATGGTTTCTCTACCATGCACACACATGCATACTCTCCACATTGCACCATCAGTAGACAGCTGGTGCTATGAGCCCTGACGAAATTGATCATCAGGGCTAGCACCAGACTGCAGCGGGCCCTTGGGCACCAGACTGCAGCAGGTCCTCAAAGATGGCGGCAATATGCCCCCACTGCCATCTTGGGTGATGGCAAGCATGTGCGCACAGCATACTGATACAGCAACGCAGAAAGTGGTGCAGCCAGGCCACGTCAGTGGAGGGGCTGTGTGTTGCCTGGGAGGTGGCTCCCACTCTGTGTCCCAATGCTAGCACGGATCACAAAGTGGGAGCTTCAGTCACAGAGGCCCTCAGCCAGTGCCCAACCTGGTTGCCTGCTGATAATCTATTTGATTGTCAGGACTGGTGACAGAGGGTGGTATCCAGTGCTAATTCTACTGAGAGTAGACCCACTGTAGTTAATCAATATGAATAACTTAGGTTCATTAATTTTATTGGATCAGTTCTTTAAGTGCAATGGGGAATTTTCCGGCAGCTCAGGAGTTCAGGTGAACCAGCAACACCTCAGCCAGCTCTGTGCACTTTCTTGAGAGGGCTCTGGCTGGTGTTTGGGACAGGGATAAAGGAGGCACCTTTCCTATAGCAGCAGCAATATTGACAGTGACAAGAAGAGGCTGTAACATCTGAGGTGGGCTGACAGACTGCTTTTTAAAATTATGTTTTTTTAATGTTTCCACATGTGAGAAAAATAGAACAGAAAGCACCATGAACAAGACAATAAATAATACAACAAAAAATTGGTGTCTTAGCATCCCATATAATAAACAGAAGATTATCTTGTAGAAGGAGCAGTGAATAGCTGACAGCCAATGAAGAAAGCCTCTCCAAAATTGTTCATGAGTTGCCAGTGGCTTTTGGCTGTTGTTCAATTCATTTACAAATGAAAAGAAGGGGAACCACATTTCTTTAAAAGACCAGGGTGTGGAGTGGGTCCTGGCACCCCTTACAGAGTCAGTCAGTTTTTCCAGCAAAGCCAGGGACTTTGCTGTTCTACTCTTTACTTATTTCGGTACTCTTTGGTTCATTTGATGGCTTACATGCAATTTGAGAATGGCATCTGGGTGCAACAATCCCAGCGACTACATGGAAGGAATTGTGGGCACAACCTGCTTTTAAGATCGCTTCAGCAATGGTAAAGGCCACTTTTAACATGGTACACACAGATGGCACTTAATGCCAACCAGACTGAGCTATATGAATCCCTCCATGTCTTTCAGCTGCTGGAGGGGATGTGGACTGAGTACCCTTATGCATATGTGGTGGGAATGCCATTTTAGGACACTGTTTTTGATATTCTTTCAGAGATCATGTATCAGGTGGTCCCCAAGTCCCCTGCCTTGGCTGCTGTCTTTGCAATTGGGACAGACTGTTTTCTTGTATTGGAATGTTTATTATATTTGGCATTAATTGATACATTTTAATTGATTGATTGTTTGATGAAGACTTTAAATTTTATGTTTTGACATGATTCAAAATTTAGTTGTTTTGATGTAGCAATTTGCATTTTTGTTCTGTTGTGAGCCACTTTGAGCATATTTATATGGAAAAGCAGTATAGAAATTTAAATAATATACAAATAAATAAACCCTGAGTAAGACTTAGTTGAATACAACCCTGAGACCATGCAGCCCTTTGTCCAAGAAATGAATATCACTTTCTGAGCTGACATATAACATCTGCACACACTATAATTCAAGAAGTGAGAAGGCCTGAATATTTTCTGCAATATGAAATTAATTTGACATTTTTCTTAGGTTTAAAATGGCAGTACTCAAGCCTCTGACTACGAATCAAGAGCTTCTACCGCTTGGTCTATTATAAAGCAGAACAGAGGACTGGTGCAGATACAATAATCCTTGTTCATTACCCATGTCTAAAGGAGAGTGCCTATCATACCGGAATTTCCCACACTGGACTTGAACAAGTGTTAGAATCAGCATAAAAGGTAACAATAGGTAAGCATGGGTTTCAAATCATTAGTTAAAAGTAAACCCTGGCTAGCATCAACTATGGTTCAGTCGGAAAGGGAGAGACAAATAGCAATTAACTTTTGAACTGGTGTGTGCATGCACTAAGACATGAATACCATGTAACCCTGCCTTATTTTTGCAATGGAGACCTGTGTCTACGTTTCTTGTATGGAAGACAGGCCCAAAATAAGCAATGACAGTAAGATATTTTGACCATGGATAGGGTCTCTTTTCACATCCTCTTGCTTGTGCGGTGTCATGGCAATAGCAGCAACAATGTGCACAGAGAGACATCTCCCCACCTCTGTGCTTTACAGTGTGCCACCCAAACTGTTACCTTTTCTGTGAGATGAGCCCTAAGGGACATTTGCAGTTTACCATGCCAGGATATTATAGAAGAGGCACAGAGAGACCTTTTGGATTAGAGGATCAATTTTGTTTTGTTACTAGAACCCTGAAGTTGACTAACCAGAGATTAATCCACTAGGGCTACTAGCCATAGCTCTCCCAATTAGAATGCCAAGCAATTTTTTAAAAATCCCCCCTCCAAAAAATTTCAAAGCTATACACTCTTTCCTGTTTCACACAAATTTTGTAATTTCTTAAATTTATATAGGCTTGTGAAGGCATTTTTTCAATCTCCTGTTCAATTGCCAATCCATGTGTTGTTCTCTGGCCAGCTCTCTGCACCACTCAGCCAATCATAATCCAAAAGTGTAGCTATGGCTAAGAGGACCCTTCCAGAACTGCTTGCTTGTAGGCCCTACTAGGAAGGCTTCTACTCTATTTGTTATTATGAGGCTTATCCAGAACAGCCAGTATAGCAGATTTGGGAGGAGTCAGTCCTGCTTTAAGAACAGCTCTATGTGGTAGCACTAACCTAGTTCTGAGCATGCTCAAAGTTGTTTTCCTGAAGGCAAGATCTCTTCATAGGTAACTTGAGAAGCAACAGAGAATGTTTCCCACTTCGAGGAGCCTTTTTTTGTTTAGTTTAGGATTTTGCATGTATTTTTGTGAACTGGGAGGAGGAATAGTAGATGGCTTGTGTATGTGTTGCAACAAACTCTGCATGACCCATTTTCCTGCACTCAGTCATTAAAAGCTGGGTGGAGCAGAGTAGGCTGATCTAAGCCACTTGCAATTCCAGAAAAGGTGTATGGATCTGCTTCCAACAAGCCTCTCCCTAAGCTTAAGTTCAGAATATCTTGAATGCAGAGCAAAATGCACGATGCTATGATTTTCAGCTTGCTTTTTAACAAGTTTTGCTAGTAATTTCTAAAAAGAAAAGTTTGGAGTGTATGCCTATCTGGATATGATCACAAACCTATCTTCCTATTCTTAAAACATAACAGAGGTTGATTATGATTATTCTGGTGTGATGTACTTTGCATAGGAACAGAGGTTATTACCTCATATTTTCAGGACTGAGTCAGTTAACTACTGAAGCACATGAACTATACATCTGGGATGACCTGTATATATAGGTACAAATCTACATCTGAATTACTACAAATCAAGGATTCTAACCACTTAGCATAAAAAAAGGGGAGGGAACTCTTTTGTTGTTTCTATTTTAAAATAATTGAGAGAAATAAATTAGGAATTAGAAACCCTTTGCAATCTATTGCAGTCTACCAGTAGATCCTGAGCTACCTTCTGCCCACCCTGCTGTAGAGTCTCCCTGGAGTGTCTCTTGTATGAGGAAAGAGGCTGACCAAGGGAACAATTAGTAGAGGCAATGGGGCTCACTGAACAAACTGCTTTTGGAATGGCATAATTTCATAAATAGCTTGTGAGGTGGCATGTTCATGGTGGTAATACTTGTAGCATCAAGATGATAAGCAAAAAACCCAACCCTTTTTGAATGTGACAGGCCCTCAGACATACCTAAAGCTGTCTGGATTGTGATATTTGCGTCATCAGCCCTACATACATACAGTTTAGCCAATTACGTTATGATACATTGACCACAAATAGGATAAGGAATTAGAACCCGTCATTACATTCAGAAAAATCAATAAACAAAAACCCTTTAACAGACCATACGAAGTATCAAGATTTCATTTTATCCTCCAATAAATAGTTTGGTCTGCACAATGCTCTAAGTGTTAATAATCCAATAGTGAATACTTCATTTTAAACAAGATTTTTTTTAAAGAAGTGTTTAATCTCCATAATAAATTTGCTAGAGAAAAATAGAGTGCTAAAAATTAAATGTATACTTACTTTGGAGATACTGTCCATGTCTCCTGAGCCTTAAATTAAGATGAACAGTCAAATTAGTTTTTAATTTCATCCATTTGAGTCTTTTCCAAATATAAATACCTTTCATTTTGCCACAACTATGAGCTTAAGAGTCTAATTCTCTTCTATTCATGAGCCTTCAGATTACTGTCTGAAGAGTGGAATCAATTTTTTAAAAATTGTCTTGTATGTGCCATGGCAGGAGAACTTTGTTCTCTAGATACATGGGATACAAATTTTAGAAAGAATAAAAATAAGGTACCAATTATTCTCCAATCATAGTATATCATTTAATTTTCACATAGAGGATTCTTCCTGGATACAAGGATATAAAAATAAAAATAAATAAAAATTGTAGCCTATGCGGTCACAGAAAACGCAGGGAAAATATGCTTTATGTACAGTACCACCAGAGTTCTTTTCTAGGGGAGAGATAAAGAGGGGGACTTGGTAGTTGTTATTGAAGTTTGCACTCAAACAGTGTCGTTTCAAATAGTACTGTTCATTAAATGAAGGCAAAATGAAGAGTGATTTTAAATAAAAAATGCATAGTGTAATTTTATTGCTTTTATCATTGTAGGCAGTCTAAATAATTAAAATAAATCAATAACTGTGCTTGGCTATAGCTGTCCGTGACAACATGTGGACTAACATGTTCTGCAGAAAATATCCAACCTTGACCAGAATGCTTCAGGTTTTTCAATCTTAAAATTAAGATTATTAACACCTTCATTTGAAAAACATGCACTCATGTCAGCCTTCAGGATGGATATTATTGAACCTATTCTGATGGGTCAGGGACCAGGACCAGGGAAAGTAAAGTAGTAAGGAGGATGTAGGCTACCTCCAGCTCAAACCCTGGTGCCCAATTAATAATCTAAATCCCCCCCTTGCAAATCTAAATCCTGCTGTCTACTCCAAGTATTGCTTAGTTGAATATATAATCCATTATATTTCCTTTTTAAAATCTATTTGTTATCAGTGCTTTTTGCCTTTTAGTTAAGATCTACTTCGTAAGAGTATATGCTTTTTTGAGCTGTTGTGCTTCCTCAGAACAAGCAGTGTGCTATTTTTCTGCATTCTGACTGACTTCTGCAAACTGACGTCCAACACATGCCACCACTAGCAGAGTGGTTATTATTTTTCCATCCTTGCTCATGGGAAATGAGCAGAAGTCACAGTTGTTTAACCATCTATTGTTGTAGCATCTCTGTGTGAAACTAGTTCAATTTCTTTGGATGTGCAGGAGGAAGAAGTGGCCACGTTGGTGCACACACCTCTCCAGCTGTAAAAGAGCAAAAGCTCTTTCCCTCAGCTTAAACAGACCTTCCCACTTCTACCTGATTTGTTCAGTATTTTGTTCTTGTATCTCAATCCTCAGTTGTTGTTTTTACTTTATTTTAGCCTGAAGCATAAATTATGCTTGATTCTTCCAATGTTATTAATGATCATGGTTCCAAAGGCAATGTAAAGTCAATGCATTTAAAGAGAGAAATTTTCTGACAAGTTACAGACTTCACTCTTGTCAAGAAATCTTACTCCAGAACCCTAGGATTTTGGGGTTTTCCATCCCTGCAGTTTTATTTTAACTGTTTTAGGAAACACAACTTAATTTATAAAGCTGAATAGGGGGCTAAGTACACAACAGCTATTTTGTATGTCCCTCAGTTTTTTTCTAGAAACCTGAGAATTCTGGTTTAGAAATCAGGTCCCTTGGGTACAGAGGAAAATTTGAAAATATGATGGAAATAATAAGAACAAGGCACTTTGAAACAAATTCCCAGCTCAGGATAAAGAAGACAAGAAAAAGTATTCTTACCTAATGATCCATTCATATGATGTGAATCCATTCCACCTAATCCACCCATAGGGCCATCAGACCCCGGTCCCATTGGAAACTGCAGAAAGTTAGAATACATCACGTAACATGCTAGCAAGTAATTTGCATGAAGGAGTAAGAATATGGTAAAGAAAAAACTGCACAATAGGAATCAGAATATGAATAACAATCTTGTTTCTGATTATTATTGATTATATATTAAACAGTAAAAATAATTATCTCGGGAAATGGCTAGGAAAAGAACTAGGAAATTACCTAAACAGCTGCAGATACTCACATAAGCAATATTTATGTTATAATTGTATTACAGCATAGGCTTGAGGCAGCCACTGTAAACACTTCTATATCAGTGGAAATTTAGCGCAGCAGTATTGGTTATGCATATCAGTCACGTTCTTCCACATAAATGGAGATGAGAAGAAAAATATACAAGGAAAAAACATTTTATATATTAATGCTTAAGCTTCACAATTTAAATATATGTATATATTTCTGATATTTACATTAGGTCTGTTGGGTCCAGGAGGAACTGCATTCATTAAAGTGTACATATTGTCTCCAGAATTGGTTGAATCTGAAATAAAAATATATTTAGGAGGTCAAGTATTTTCAATTGAAAACAATGAATAAACAGTTAATCCACAACATGCTCACAGTCCCAACAATACAACAGAAGAACACATTTCATAACCACTTTAAAATTGGCCTTATACATTATTGTTAACATCAACTGTAATGTATTTTGTTCATATTCTTCATTGCTATTTTAGAACCTGGATATTGTGAGACAGGATGTTTTAATTGAATTGCAATTTGGTATTTTAACTATGTATGCATTTTATAATTGATTTTATGTTGCAAATCACCCAGAAACCATTGTGGCATATAGGCAGTATATAAATACATTTTAAAAAATGCAAGACAAGGGCAAGAAAGTAAGGAAGAAAGTCAAACTTGATTGTTTGAAAAATGCAAAAATGAAGCCTTCTCATTTTTGTTTGATAAACTCTCAACGTATTTAGTCAACACCACCCTTAATTTGGTGCAAAAATTAGAAATCAAACAAATAGCACCCACCTACCCCAGTAGCAGCAGAGGGTGAAGAAGTTCATACCATCTACCAGGTACAGAGTGAGCAGTGCACTTTAAGATCTATTGCCTGCTATCTCTACCTGTGATACCCTTGCAGGGTAGTTTGGCTCTGCAAGATAGTTTGGCTTCCTAGAGGGGCCAGCCAGACCAGCCTTTACTAGCAGCTCCACAGGGACTTATAAGCTGTTTTGGGGGGTGGGCCAGCAACACCAAAGGGAACACCAAAGGGGATTTTGCCTTTGGGAGAACCTTCAGGAGCCACTTGAGTGAGCGTGCTACCCCCTTGTGTGTCTGATTCCTGTGTGAGAGCCAGGAACAACCGGGAGGGTGCCTATATGCCTAATCCAGCCTCTTGGTGAGAGAAGGAGTGCTGGGGAATGGTAACCTGGTGAGAGCATGGAAACTATTCATGGGCATACTTGCAGGAGGCTTGATGAGTTGTTAATGTGATATTGGACTCTCTTGCTTGAGGACTGAGCAGTTCCCTTGGGAAAGAGGGAAATATCAGTAACAGCATCATGTGCCTGGGACAGAAGGAGCAGGTGGGGGAGGTTCAGGGGGCTTCTGCTATCACCAGGGTCCTGGGGATGGGGAAGCAGGCGATGGGGAGGCAGGCAATGGGGAGGTAGGCAATGTTATCATAAAAGAGTGGGGAGTAGACATTTGACGCCTGTTGTCCCTGCTCAGCCTCCCCCATCAAAGCCTTGTGTTGCCATGTTGACCTGCCCTCCCACCTAGGGGTGCTGGTAATTAATACTAGATCAGTACACAATAAAATATATCTCATCCATGATTTGATTGTGGATGAGGTAGCTGATCTTGTGTGTATTATGGAGACCTGGGTGAGTGAGCTGGGAGGTCCTGAGCAAACCCAGCATTTCCCACCCAGGTATTCAATGCAGCATCAGTCAAGGTCAGAGGGACAGGGAGTGGGAGTGATTAACAAAAAAATACTGCCATTCTCAACAGGAAGCCAGTTCATCTGGGAGCTGGTGTGAAAGTTTGTATTTGGTTTGGGGAGGCAGAGACAGCACAGGAATCTTGTTGGTGTACCGTCCCACCGCCCCCAATTGGTAAACTTTATTGGGAAAGAGACAGGGCAATGCGGCTCTCTTGGTTCTCCTTGATGTCTCAGCAGCTTTTGACACCACTGACCATGGTGTCTTCCTGCAACAACTGAAGAAGGTTAAAGATACTGTATTGCAACAGTTCTGCTCCTACCTGCAGAGCTGCTACCAGAAAGCAGTACTAGGAGATTGTTGGTCGCCTCCATGGCTTTTGGGCTGTAGGGTCCCACAAGGGTCCATGCTGTCTCCTATGCTATTTAATATCTATAAGAAACCTTTGGGAGCTGTCATCTGGGGATTTGGAGCATGGTGTCATCAGTATGCTGATGACACTTAGCTCTCTCTCTCCATCCATCTGAATCAGGCTGTGAAAATATTGAACAGGTGTCTGGAGGCAGTGATGGGCAGGATGGGGCCCAACAAACTAAGGCTGAATCCTGATAAGACACAAGTGCCATGGGTGCATGGTTCCTGTGCATGGAAATTAGGTTTACAACCTGTTCTAGGAGGAGTTGTACTCCCCCTGAAGGAATAAGTTCATAGTGGGAGTATTTCTGGATTCCAACTTGTCACTAGAGTCTCAAATGGCTTCAGTGGCCTGGAGTACTTATGCCCAGCTAAGGCTGATTCATCAGCTACAGCCATTCCTGGATCGGGATAGCCTGTCTTCAGTTACCCATGCAACTTCTGGTAACTTCCTGTTTGGACTACTGCAATGAGCTGTATGTGGGGCTGCCCTTGAAGATGGTCCAGAGGCTGCTGCTAGTGCAGAATGCAGCTGCTAGATTGGTAAGTGGGGCGGCCTGATGAGACCATGTCACTGGTCCTGAAAGCGCTGCATTATCTGCCAGTGAGCTACTGGGCCCAATTCAAGGTGTTAGCCTTCTCAGTAGTGACTCCCAAATTATGGAATGATCTCCCTGATGAGGTGTGCCTGGTGCCAACACTGTTATCTTTTTGGCACCAGGTCAAGACTTTCCTCTTCTCCCAGGCGTTTTAGCATGTGTTTTTAAATTGCTTTTTAAGAATGTGTTTTTAAATTTGTTTATTTGTTTTTAATGTTTTTAATTGTTGTAAACCGCCCAGAGAGCTTTGGCTATGGGGCGGTATACAAATGCAATAAATAAATAAATAAGCATATAAAGCCCTAAATGGCTTTGAACCCAAGTATCTAAAACAGCAGCTTTCACAGTATCAACCATCTCGAGACCCTACAATCAGCAGGCAAGGCCTTGTTAGTGCTGCTGCTGCCGCCATTACCAAGCACTGCTGTTTGGTGCTGACCCATGACAAGGCCTTTTCAGTGGTGGCTGCCTCTTTGTGGAATACTGTCCCCAGTGAGGAGCATCTGTCTTCATCACCATTAACTTTCAGGAGGAATTTGAAAACATTCCTGTTTACCCAGGCATTTGATAGCCAAAGAGGACTGTTCCTGGCACCCTGAAGATCACAGATGGAAGATAATTTTAAGGGCTGTCTTAGAATATTTTAAGCTGTGTTTTAGAATTTCAGTTGTGTTTTGGAATGTTTTAAACTATTTTAATTTTTTTCCCTGTTAAATTGCTTTGTTTATACGTTTGCCACCTTGGGCTCTTTTAGGAGGAAGGGTGGAAATATAAATTCAATAATAGATATATAAATATATGTCTACTATTATGCTGGTAATAATAATAATGAGGCACCTGTTGGAACTGTGGACAGGAAAAAAGGAGACTTCACATACTGTTGAGTGGACTTAGCATTAAAGTTAAGTAACTTTAAGCAGAGACAATAAATTTGACATTATATCAGAAAATATTCTTATTGACATGTTAAAGGAGACCTGAGTAAAGAGATGCTGCTGTTCCCCATGATAGTGGAGATTTACATGATTTATTAGAAAACTAGGGATATATCCAGATTGAAAAAGTGGTGCATGAAACTGTATTACTTTGCCATCATTTAATACAATTATGTTATATCCATGTAAAAAAACACGTATCAATCTAAGAGATTAGATTAAGAAGGAAGTAGTTCAGATTCATAAAGTGATTGTTGAAATGCTAAGCAAAATTATATAAATATATTTCCTTTGTCTGGATTCTGATTATTTGTGCCTCTGCATTTTTGTTACATGGATGATATATTACCACTATTTCTCAAAAAACCAGAAATTTTAGTTACTGTGAATTGCTGTCCTCCTTCTGGGAGTGACAGGCAGGGTCCTAAACAATCTTCTGCCTCCTCTCCAGGGGGAGGAGCCATTCCCCTCTCCAGACCGACTGGAAGAGTGAGACAACTCCTTAACCCCAACAACAACAGAAGAAAACACATACAAACTTTCCCAAACACACAAGGTATAACAAAATCAGAAGCAAACCGGCAAACCATACACCTAACTGGTATCTAAAAACAACCCAGCCACAGTCCGTCCCAGCTCAGTTGCAAATTACACAACACAGTACCCATCAAGCAGAGGCAGATAAGGTAGATTCTCCATTCCAGTCTGTAAACAGGAATTCACGGTAAGTAAAATTTCTGTTTTTGCCAGACTGGAGAGGAGGACACTGTGTTGACAGGGATGTAACACAGAGTCTCACTAAGGGTGGGATTCATCTTCAACATGCCTAAGTGGGAACCCTCCCTTGCAGTACCTCCCTGCTGAAGGCAGCATTGGCAGATAAGAAAACATCTATCTGATAAAGCTTAGTGAACTTGTACACAGAAGCCAAGGTCTACCAAGTGACACCTGCATCAACAAGCTGCTGCACCTCTGTGGATGGCTGCTTAACCAGAGCCTGACAACCTGTCTCAATAGTCTCTTTCAGCCACCGAGAAATCATAGAAGTGGAAGCTTTTTTGCCAGCTTATATCCCTGCATAAGATATAACTGCACCTCCTGGGAACAGTTCTACAGCGAACCGACCTTTGAAATGAAAGAGGGTTCAGGCTGCAGCACTACCTTTCAGAGTGAAAAATGCACAGTTGAGGATCAGA
The DNA here is from genome assembly GCF_030035675.1 of Rhineura floridana. NCBI lineage: Eukaryota > Metazoa > Chordata > Lepidosauria > Squamata > Rhineuridae > Rhineura > Rhineura floridana. Next base: position 51,794,510 of record NC_084480.1, read on the forward strand.
AGACAAAGTGCCCAGTTCCAAAATGTGTCTGTCCAATGTGATACCACCAAAACACTGTATTAAGGGTCAGCAACTTTAGATAGCAAGTCACCATAGGTTCAAATTGCAGAGCCACAACAGCTGTTGGAAGTTCCAGTTGGGGAACCTAAAGACCACCTGGAGCATCTTAAGACTCGCCCCCTGGATGAAGTGCTTGCACAATGGATATGCAGAAGGCACCAGACTCCCAAGAATGGCCAACACACTGCTGGGCAGTGCTTCCTGGCATTTGATAGTGCTACAGCTCATACCCTTCTCCACCCCAGCTTGAAGAAACACAAGCAGATCCTAAACATCCCAAGCAGTGGGGTGCATGCCTGACATAAGAAAAACACATCACGTCATCGAGTACGCCATATTGGTGGACGCCCGGTGGGAGGAGAGCAGAGTGTCATGAACACTCCCAGAGAAATCCAGCTGCATCAGCCAACCCTTTTCAGCCTCCATGGTGTCATCTGGGAGAGGTCTGGCTGAGAATGAACTACTGGGCCCTGCCGAAACAGGTTCTCCCTCATTGGAGTCCTCCATGGATTCCGCACAGACAGCTGGATAGATCCAGAAACCAAGGATGCAGATGCCAGTAAGGTGTTCTCAGAATCACTTCCATGAACTAAATGCACCCTCTGCAGTATGTGCCGGATCAGTGAGAAGGGAGGAAACGTGTAGAGGACCTTTGGGCCGGGACATCTCTAGCACATCCATTCCCCACGCATTATTACACAGGAATCAGGAGATGAGTGCCACTCCTGTGTACTTTTTGCAGTGGTAAACAGATCCATTGCAGGTGGTAAAACAGATCCATCACCAGATAACCCTGATATTCTGTCTGCTGGGAAAAGACCAGAGGGTGCAACTTCTACTCCAACTCCTTGATGGAGGTCCTGCTGAGCCAGTCTGCCATCAGGTTATCTACTCCAGCCAAATACTTGGCCCAAAGGAACAGAAGTGGCACTTCATCCCACATAGAACTCTGTCAGTCTCCAAGTAGAGAGCCCTCAAATGCATCCCACCTGCCAGTTCACATATGCTTTTGCTGAAGTATTGTCAGTGCAAATCAGCAGGTCAGCCCCTTGGACATCTATCTGAAAAGACTTCATTCCTAGTCAAATGGCCCTCAGCTCCAGGCAGCTGATACTCATTTGCACCTCCCGGATGTTCCAAACACCCTGCATCATCCTGTTTCCTAGATGTGCGCTCCAGCCATACCAGCTTACATAAGTATACTTTGGTTGAGCCATTTGAGATCCAAGGTGGCCCTAATGCCACAATTTTTCTTGGGAACCATTAAAAAGGGTGAATAAACCCTAAACCTCGCCAGCAAGGTGGGCACTGGTTCTATTGCGCAAATGGCAATCAGAAGTTCAATGGCCTTCTTGTATGTTCTGGTGCTTGTCTGGCTCCCGAGACAGTGCAGTTAGATGAAACCTGCTGGGCAGAGTCTGGGAGAATTCCAGTATATAGTCAGCTGTTACGGCGTCCAATACCGAACCACTTGTTCATGAAGTGCAGAAGCTGAGTATCCACCGGAATGAGACCCAGACTCCTGGTCGTGTCAAGTGGAGAAGGGTTTCTTGGCACCTTTGGAGAATTTGGAGGAAGAGGAACCACCAGTCTGTTTAGAGGTGGTCTGTCCTCCACTCCCACTAGCAGACTTTGAAAGTATTGTATCTTCTGGGCTTCGTGAAGCCTTTGGCAGAATGAATAGAACTGTTTGGGTGTCCATTCCATACATCTTTTTTTCACAGCAGGGAGTGTCTTCTTGTCCCTTGTTTCCACCAAATGCTTATCTAGAGATTTCTTCTGGCAACTGTTGTAGCCATCATAGTCCTGGAAGCAAACTGAAGTGCATCCAAAGAAGCACTGGCATTGAGATCTTTATAAGGACATCCTCAAGAGGCTTGGAGACATCTTCCCTCTCAATCCTCAGCCCACGTATAAGCTGCCCAAGCAAAAATTGAGGAAGTTGCTGCAGCCCTAAAAGTCTAAGCTAAACCCAAGGGCCTACTCGAAACATTTGTCACAGGGGTCCTTAGGCCTTCTTTCATACTCTGTGAATGGACATTCTAGATGCCTAGGCCACCATGGGCTGATCCACAGAAAGACATTTCAATCAATGCACAACCCTGTCCACTTAGCAATTTTTGGAGCATTCTTGAACTTATTGGGATGAGCCCATTCAGCATCCCAAACATCATCAAATGACTCATGGAAAGGTACTGTGGCGGCCTTAGAGACAACAGAAGGAAAAACAGGTGGTTTCTCTTCTGGAAGCTGCAGAACTCTACACGTCTTTACTAGCAGAGGCAATAACACCTTGGAGGGGAAAAGAGGCTGCTGAGAGGAAACAACCTCCAGCTCCTCCTTGGAGAGAGCACCCTTCTCCCCCTCACCATGATGATGCGATTGATCTGATCGCAAGTGGACCTCCTCTTCCGGGACACAGTCCATAGCTGCCTCCCCAGAAGAAGCAACTGACCCTACCTGGGTCCCAGATTGAACCTCTGGAACCCTGGCCTTCTTCCCGGGGGAGGGAAATCATGATGAGGATGAGGAAGAGAGGAAGCCCCCCCAAGACCATAGTCTCTTGTGAGATTTAGACCTGTGCTTCCCATGTTTTTTGTGCTTTCTATGAGAAGAGGAACACCTCTCAATTATCACATGAGGAGTGATAGGCTGTGGCAGGATGGCATCTCTTAACACCTGGGAAATACAGGTACAAAAGCCAGGAAAAGAACCTGGGAAACTCCGCTACAGGTGAGAATATCCCGTTGGCTATCATTAACTGTAGTCCAAGTCAAATATTGGACAGACAGGGATGACCTGGAAGTCATGGAAGCCCTTTGCCTTGAACCAGAGGCCAGGGACTCATTAGAATCTGAAACCTTCCCTTCTCTCCCCCTGTGGGATGGTGCAGAAAAATAATCTCCACAGAGAAAAAATAAGGGACAAAATTATTCAAGAAGAGTCCCACATCAAAGCCACAACCAATGAAAAAAACAGGAGGAGGGGTAAACAAACCCACCACCACAACTCCCAATAGGAGAGCGAGTCAAGAAAACTAGCAAAGAAAAAACTGGAGAGGGAGAAAGGGGTGAATGAGACAGGCAGCCCCCTCAAAGTCAGCAAGACTGGACTAATGAAAAATAAGAAGGCTAAAACTCCCTGAAGAGAGAATATAGCTGCTACAGCAGCAACAGAAGCATTTCTGCTTATTAGCCATTTGATAGAGCCTGCCCCAGTATCAAACCTCTCTGCCAACACCCGCAGGCCAACCCGCCTCAAGGTCTATCAAGAGTACTGCCTGCCGCTGCCAAGGGGGGCAGTAGAGAGAAGGAGGGACATGCAAGGAAACAACTGCCTTGCACTCCATCTAATGTGTTCTTAACGCTGACCCTGCAGCTGATAGAGGAGTGTTCCAGCAGGACCTAAACCTGCCAGGCTAAGGAAAGGCAGGGAAAAGGGGGAAATGGTGGTGTGGGAGATGTGGGTTAAAATGGCACTTCCACTAAAATTGTACTAGCCACCGGAAGGCCTGACTGCAAAACGGGCCACTGCAAGGGGTTCCAAACAGTGTTCCCTTCAAAATGGTCACTTGGCAATGGAGAAATCCTCCCCCTTTGTGAGTTGGAATTGCAGGGGCCAGCTGCAGCTATAAAAAAAATACCACCCCCCATTAGAAGAAAGCTCTCCCCCATCCCAGCTGAAACTAAGTAAGGGAACAAGGGAGGGAAAAACACTCAAGAAAGAGAGGAGGACTTACTAACAAAAACAAGCAAATACTGACTAGAAATGCACAAACAATGCAACTCACGTCCTGTCTAACCCACAGACAGGGTGAGTCTGGGGACAGGTATGGCTCCTTCCAGAGGGAGGATTATGCCTGTCAACAGTGTGTCTTCCACTCCAGTCTCACAAATGAGGTGTTTATTTTTTAAAAAATACTGTTTTACATTTACTTGACATTCTCTAGTTAAAATTGGATACCTGCTGGACTAGGCATGATGGGTGTTCCTGGTGGCCCTCCACCTCCTGGTGGGCCCTAAAAAACCAAAACATTTAATTAATGAACACACAAAGTAGTAGTCAAGATCACTGAAGAGACTGAAGTAAACAATGCAATTTTGAAGGGTTCCCCCCCTCGACAGAACAAACACATTTTATTTCATTACTTATTCCTTCTAATAGCAAACTCAGATATTGAATGCTTATCAATTTACAAGAGAAACAAGGCAACTGAAAAACAAGATAGCAGTTTTTACATACTCATGATTCTCCAGGTAAGTGGAAGTCTTGGAAGGAAGGAAGGAAGGAAGGAAGGAAGGTAGGTAGGTAGGTAGGTAGGTAAAGAAATCCCAAACAGCAGCCCAATAAGGACAGAGTTTACTTGGACTATGCCTCATAGAAGTACCCAGGGCACTTCATCCTAGTGGTGGTCAGACACACAAGTTCTGTGCCTTCTCTTCCATCAACTAAGGCTTACAAGTTTATCAGCCACAGGGTGAACAAACAAAGGGGGATGGATAGGCAACCACATTTTTTGGCTTACCTATCAAGGTCAGCCGCATAGTTTGGATCCTTGCTTATCAAGACTGCAGCTGACTGGGTTAGCACTCTGGGGATCAAATTACACTGTTGACTACTAGGGACACCCCCCCATGCAGTAGTCACAATATGAAGGCAGACTTTTATATAATTTCTCTCACACTTCAAATTTCTCATCACTTTGTCAGGATCAAATTTGTACAAGCCATGTAGAGTACACTTAAATTGTTCATTTTAAATTATCATTGATAATTTTTCTACATGAGCATATTAACATCTCATAGCGACTCATGACCTTGACACTTTTGTTTCCTTCAATTCTGAGGTATCTAGATCAGGGGTAGCTAACTTTTTATAGCTCAAGACCTAATCCAGCCTTGGAGAACCCTGGGGGGAGGCATGTGCTAGTTGTGGGCATAGCTAAGGGTAGGCTATAATCCTTTTCCTCGACATATTGGATTCTACATGCAGGATCACGTATACAGATAGTGGAGACTGTGGATGTCAGATGTACAACAAAGTCAGGCTATGGCATCTGTGCCAGCATGGTTCTCTGTATGCCCTGTTATGACATAGGATTATTAATCTCATTATCACTGGTTGCAAACATTCAATAAGAAAGGTGTTTTCCTTAAAACAATTATTCTGATTACAGTGGTGATTCTACCACTTAAGAACAGACTTTTCATTCCTATTCAGGTGAGTCAAAACAGAATGGAAGTAGTATGATAGACATAGTTCTCACGTGTCATAAAATTTTATTGGTGACTATGCTATTAGAAATTTTTGTGCCCTTCAATACAAATGCAATTTTTAAACTTCAGACTCATAATGGTGTTTCTCAAAATAGCTGATTTTACTTCTTCATTATTGAAGACTATGCATTGTACCAGTTAGAGAACATATGCTGAAGTAAAACCCAGCATTCAGGGCAATTTTGGCAAGACTGTTAACTGTTTTACTAATGAACATCAGCATATGTACTACAAGTATATGGCAGACACAATGACACAAAACAGATCAGATGTTCACTTCCCAACCAATACACATGGGTTTTCCTCAACATCTGGACAACCATTTCTTACTCTAAATAAAATGCAGCATTTATGCTAATGAGCACACACAAATAAACGGACACACACAAGTGTACTCACTACATAATTCCCAGGCGACGCAGAAGAGTATGGTATCTGAAAGACAAAAGAAAAGAAAGCTAAGCTTTTTCCTTTAAAATGCAAGAAAAAGAGGTTCTCTCAACATAAGCTTGATTTTTAACTTTAAAAATAATTTCTAGACAAAAGCAGCCATAAAGTCAACAAACAGTACTTAAATATACCACAATTTCCACTCATTAAATCACATTAAAGAAATCTGAAGATGAGTATTTTATTATTATTTTTCCATGTAAACAATTCTTGTCACAAGACTTTTTGTAATTATGAATGTTCTATATGACAAATAAGCACAATCAAGAACAGGACAATATTAGGTTAACAAAAACGCTATGGGGAGTAAGAGTATATTTTACCCCAATTCTCTATAAATTACCAAAGGCAAAATAACACTCAACCACCAAACTAGATATTAAAATATAATGAACATAGCTTATTTTTAAAAGCAGCTATAGAGAGCCAGTGTGGTGTAGCGGTTAAGGTGTTGGACTATGACCTGGGAGACCAGGGTTCGAATCCCCACACAGCCATGAAGCTCACTGGGTGACATTGGGCCAGTCACTCCCTCTCAGCCTCAGAGGAAGGCAGTGGTAAACCCCCTCTGAATACCGCTTACCATGAAAACCCTATTCATAGGGTCGCCATAAGTCAGGATCGACTCGAAGGCAGGCCATTTCCGTTTTCATAATTACATAATTATAAGGAACAAATAATATTAAATTCACTTTGACTGCCTTATCACCAAAAAGCCCTCTGAAACAGGAAGGCAAAGTGCAAGGAACACAAAGATAGACCTCCCAGGAGGTGCAAGAGGAACAGAATTCCAGACTTATGAAAAGGCCCTCTGATGTGTAACTATCTGCATCACTTCAGAGAGCAGTGGGACACAGATAGTGTTCCTGAGCCAGATAGTATTCATGTTGATAAAGTTATAAAGCAAACAATTTATTATATGCTTTATTTGTTTTTGCTTTTGAAAAAACAAATAAAACATATTTTATACATACAACAGGATAACAACATCCAGTACATTTCGATATATACTTACAGAATTTGCATTTGTAGGGTTTGGCCAAGGTCTACCACCCCCTGGACCCCTAAAATATAAAAGATCACATGGTAATTTGAGCCAGTTCTGGCTTTCGACAATATGCTATTTAATAAGTAAAGTTAGGCTGCAGTCCTATCCCTAGAACTCGATGGGACTTACTTCTCAGTAGACATGTATAAGACAGCATTGTTAATAACTCAGTGTACACTGAGTATACATTAAAAAAAAACAGATTTTACTGAAAAAATACCAATGAAAACCATATATAATAAGCAAATACTTTCAATATTAGATACAATAAAAGAAAACATATTTATTTCTAAAATAAAGACGTAGGGTTGTATCCGATACTGTCCATGTGTGAGCAGGCTGGGCTTCCGCTTGTGCAACAGGACTACCTTCCTTCCTCACCCTGCATACCCTCAAAATCTGGGTGGCTGGGGGGGGCTTCCAGGGCAGATTTTAGGGGCATTAAGGGAGCTCAAGGGGAGACAAGAGGAAGGTGAAATACTACTGCGAGACCTTGCGCAATGTTGGATTCTGCTCGCAATACACAGTCCAGTAACATTACCTACTCTAATATAGACTTCCCCGGAAATATAACAGAGACACAACCTTACATAATCTAATATATAGACAAGGCAAAGAAATTATTTTGGGGGAGGGATCTAATGCTATATCACATGCAGAACATTTTGCTGGACACTTCATATAATATTTACAATTTCATCATTCAATTGCAATTGATTTTCCACATAGTTAAAACTTTCTATGTTCTGTCCACATGAGTGGGTGCAACATACCTGCAGCAAGTGGGACCATTTGAAGCTCAGCACATATTTAGCATAACCTTTGTGGTGGGTGCCAATTTATGACCCTCTTTTTTTAATGATGTTTTAATTATTGCTAAAACATTTTTCTGGTTATTTATTTTTAAATGAAATAGAGATATAGCACTATTAGCACCAAACTGCTATAATTCTATATACAGTTCACTAATAGGCAAAAAACCTTGCAGGTTAAGAACGTACCTATAGCCCACAGATATTTCTATCAAACTTTAAAAAGCAGGGAAATTGGGCAGCTATAGTTAATGAACCAGAGGAGCAGGAGACCTGACCTCCTCTCTGAGATATTGCACTGCCCTACACATTCGTCAAAATGCAAACACAATTTGGGTTGGTCTTTCACAGACCAATCCACTTGCTGTGTAGCTTGGAAGAATTTGGTAACATGTGCCTCTGAGCATATGGTGAGTGGTGGCAACACCTATCATCTCCAAAGATGGAGAATTATATTTTTGTATGTTTGTTGGTGTTCTTCTTACTTTGCTTCTTTCATGTGTTACTAATGTTTCTACAGAGAATCTAATATAGAAAATTTTATTTCTGTCATTATTCATTGTAGAATTGTGTCAAATTTATTTTTATTAATTTCAAAGCCTTTTTATTGGTCAATGTCATATGATGGTGAAGACAGCCTTTTGTATTTCAAATTGGAGGTTACTGTCTGTTCTATTTCTATTTTGGGTGCATTAACAGTTGAATCTGAAACTGCAGTTTGATGTAAAATCAGACTGATTATAATATGTTGCTACTTCAGTAATGACTCTAGCTGTGGGGAAAAAAAGAGTACGCATGTTTTCAGCCTGCTATGTTTCAACCACTTCATTTAGGGCAAGGTGGGCACGGTCAATTAAAAACATAGAGCACACCTAGAATTTTGCTAGAATATATTTTGCCTCCCACTGTTTTATCTTGTGCAAACTGAGCCACTCCTCATGTCCATTGGAAGGAACAATTTGTTCTTACTGCAAACAGTGTTTCTTCATGGATAACAAGAGGTCTCCAAGTGGGTAGTGTAGCTCCACCTACAGCCTAGAGACAGGAAGCGCCTCAGCAAACACTGTGCTCCTCCTCTCATGCTGAGGCTCAGTTCTTTTCTTGCAAAGCTCTGGATATCAGCCTCAAACACAACTCAGAAAGGAATAAACAGATAACCAGAACAGGAACATGAGAATCAGAGAATAAAACACAAGGTCAAGTGACCCAGAACAAAACCCCCAGAAAGGAGTCATGGCACTTAAAGACTCAGTCCCATCCACCATATGAATTACTGCATGGGTGAGCCTTGGAGACCTCTTGTCATCCATGAAGAGACACCATTTACGGTAAGAACAAACTGTTCCTTCTCTAACGGATGACAGAGGTCTCCAAGAAGGATGTACTACAGCTGCAGACCTAGGGCGGGCCTAACGAGATAAGACCTGTTGTAGAACTCTATGGCCAAATGAGGCCTCTGCCAAGGCCAGAACATCACTTTTATAATGTTTTGTGAATGTACTAGGTGTAGACCACACAGTTGCTCTGCAGATATCTGATATGGGAGCATTTGTAGAATAAGCTGCTGATGTGGCTGCCAATCTAGTGGAATGTGCCGTAATGTGTAAAGGGGACAGCATATGAACAGCCTCGTAAGCTAATGATATGCACGCCTTAATCCATCGAGCTATGGTTGCCCTGATACCCCTGGCTGGGTGGAAAGATACAAATAGAGAATCAGATTGTCTAAATGGTTTGGTTCTATTGATATACACTTTTAGTACATGTCTAACATCTAGAGAGTGCCATGCCTTCTCCCTCGGGTGAGAAGGGTTAGGACAGAAAGTAGGAAGTACTATTTATTGATTTCTGTGAAAGGAGGTGACCTTAGGAATGAAGTCAGGTCTAGTACGTAGCACTATTCTGTTCTTGTGAAAAGTGCATAGCTGTTTTTGAACTGATAAAGCCTGCAGGTCAGACACCCGTCATGCCGATGTGATGGCCACCAAAAAGGCTGTCTTGAATGAGAGAATTTTCAGAGAAACAGTTCCTAATGGCTCAAATGGTGGATTTTGAAGAGCAGAAAGAACTTGGTGTAAACTCCACGTAGGAAAATGGTGGAGAACTGGTGGACTAATTAGGGTGGCACCTTGAAGGAACCGTTTATCCAGAGGATGCGAAGCCAGGGACAGGGAACCTGGTGTTGATATTATCGATGACAATGCTGATATCTGTCTTTTCAAAGTGGTTGGGCGCAGACCCATCTGCAGGCCTTCCTGAAGTATCGCCGTCTTTTCTAGATTCATTTCTCGCTTTGCACACCATTGTGAAAAGACCTTTCATGTGCTCTGGTAACTGCGAAGCGTGGAAGGCCTTCTAGTGGCCAAAATGGTGTCCACCACTGATCTGGCCACTCCTGATCTTAGCAATTGTGAGCGTTCAATTTCCAGGGAGCTAGACAGAGCCACTGTGGATCTGGATGAAACAGAGGATCCTGGGAGAGCAAATCCTGACGTAGCGGGAGATGGAATGGCTGAGACTCGGACAACTGTATGATCTCCTAGAATCAGGGACATCTCGGCCAACACGGGGCTACCAGCACCACCTTGGCCTTTTTCAATCGTATTTTCTTCAGGACCCTGGATAGCAGCAGAGTTGGGGAAAACACATACAGCAGCCCCTTCGGCCAGGGAGCCACCAGGGCGTCCCCTTGTTCGGCCTTGTGACTCAGGAAATGAGAAAAGAAACTGTGTAACTGATGGTTTGTCTCGGATGGGAAGAGATCTACCCTGCACCTGTCAAATCTTTCCTATAACATGTGAAACACGTCCTTGTTGACAGCCCATTCTCCTGGGAACATCTGCTGCTGACTTAACCAGTCTGATGCTACATTTAGGTGGCCTTGAATGTATTCTGCTGTGAGGGACCTTACATGGAGTTCTGCCCAGGACAGCAGTGCCATCGCCTCCACATGGAGCTTTAATGAACAGGTGCCCCCCTGCTTGTTTAAATGAGCCTGGACTGACGTCTTGTCGGTCAGTATCAGAACATCCGGGTATTGCAACAGACTGGCGAAATGGTGGAGGGCCAGATGTGCAGCCCTCAGTTCCAGCCAATTGATGCTCTAGTGAGCCTCCACAGATGTCCATGTTCCCTGCACATGGTATCTCTGACAGTGTGCCCCCCATTCATTGAGGCTCGCATCTGTGGTGATGATCAACCGGAGGAGATCCTGCAATGGAACGCCCTTCTGGAAATGGAGTGGATTCGCCCACCAATGCAACGATGCCTTCACCGTGCCTGTGAGAACATGCCGGTGTTTGCCGTTTGCAATGTCCTGTTCGAACTGGAGGAGGAGCCACTGTAGTGGTCAAAAATGTAGACGTGCCCAAGATACAATGCCTATGCCCAAAGCCATCATGCCTAGTGGTTTGGCAAGGATCATAACATCTGCCACCCAACTGTGATACATCAAGGCAGCCAGGTTCATCATCTTTTGAATCCTCTCGCCTGACAGATAAATGAATTGATTGGTTGTGTCTAGCATTGCCTCCAGGTGCTGAATCCACTGTGATGGGTTGAGCTGGTTCTTTTGGTTGTTCACTAAAAACCCATGGTCTTTGAGGTGAGCCAACACTACCTGGACATCTTCTCGAGCTTGATGTGCCGATTTGGAGCATATGAGGAGACTGTCCAAATAAGGATAAACATGCAGTCCTTGCAGTCTGAGGCTGGCCACTACCGTCACCATGACCCAGGAGGCTGATGATAGTCCAAAAGGCAGCACCTTGAATTGATAGTGGAGGCCATTGAAATTAAATCTTATTATTAGATCTTCACTGGTTACCAGTTGTCTACCGGGCCCAATTCAAGGTGTTGGTGTTGACCTTTAAAACCCTATACGGTTTCGGCCCAGTATATCTGAAGGAACGCCTCCAGAATCACCGATTGTGCCGCCAGACGAGATCAGCCTCGCAAGACCTTCTCTCGGTCCCACCGGTGAGAACAGCTAGGCTGATGCGGACCAGAGAGAGGGCATTCTCTGTTGTGGCCCTCACCCTCTGGAACTCCCTCCCTTTTGATCTCAGACATGCTCCCTCCTTGTCCAGCTATCGCCGAGCCTTGAAGACCTGGCTGTTCAGGCAGGCCTACAAGATTGGGACAGATTAATTTATGTTATAATTGAATTAACGGATGGTTTCTTTAGCTTAAAATTTGATTATGTTGATGTATATGTATTGCTTTATTCTGTTGTTTGTCGCCTAGAGTGTCCCTAACCCGGACAGATAGGCGGCTGAAAAATAAAATTTATTATTATTATTATTATTAAATCGAAGGAGCCGGCGATGTGCAGGGAATATTGGCACATGTAGATAGGCCTCTCTGAGGTCTATGAAAGCCAGAAAGTCGTGAGGTTGGAGGGCCTCCCTGACTGACGACAGAGTCTCCATTCTGAATATGTGTGGGGTTACAAATGGATTGAGAAACTTTAGGTCGAGTACCATGCTCCTTCTTCCCTACCAAGAAGGAGTAGAGCCCTGAGAAACACGCTTCTAAAGGCACTTCTTCTATCACTGAGATGTCTAGCAAGTGATGAATCTCGTTTGACACTGCCAGGAGCTTCACAATGGAACTGGGTACTGGAGAAGGGAGGAAACTGGCCAGCGGATACTGCAGTAGTTCTGTCTTGTAACCATCTTGAACCACTCGCAGAACCCACTTGTCCTGAGTGGTTTCTCTCCATCGATGGGAAAACTGACTTAACCTTCCTCCCACTGGTGGCAGCCGAGCTGAGTCAGAAACATTGCTAGTTCTGACGCCCTGGGTGTCCTTGACTGGGAAAGTTATGCGAGAATGAGGATTGTGGAGATTTTTGAGGGAACCTTGATCTGTTCCATGCACTGTCAGGAACTGATGGCATCATCTCCTCCTCCTCCTCAGAGGATAGAGATTCCACATTTTGAACAACGCTTGAGGTCAAGCATAGAGGATCTGGCAATTGAGTCTGCTTGCCCACTTCCAATGGTCCCATAGTAGGGGCTACCGCTCCCCTTCGGGATAAAAATGTGACATTTTGTGCCTCAGGGTGCTGACTAGTAGCAGGGGCTACCGTTCCCTTATCAGTGTAGGGCTGCATGATGGCGGGGGCTACCACTCCCCTGTCATCAGTTATAGCGGTTGAATTTCCTTCAGGATGAAAAGGGGCTGCCCCTTTATTATGCCTAGCTACTGCAGGGGCATCCCCTGCTTTAGTTAGGGACAGATCCATGGAGGCTACCACCTCACTATGCCTGGCCATAGTCGTGGCTTGTACTGCCTTAGGTAGGGATCGATCCACGGAGGCTACGACCCCCTGATCTCCAGAGCTAGTGGGCAGGAAATAGTCTATAGTGTCCAAAATGGCGGGCACTGTTGGCAGCAATGTATTCAAAATGGCGGGTGCTGCAGAAGAGCAGTTTGCCAAAGCTTGCCTCAGGTCTGAAACCCTCACTCACTCCAATAATAACATTGCCACCACAGTCTCACCTGCTGATGGACGGTTCACTGAGCCATAGCTAGAAGGGCCCATGTGATGTCCTTGTATTGCTGTAAATATGGTAAGTGCAGGTTTACTAATGTATAGATGGTAAGTTGTTTGAGTTAGAGGGGGGAGTACATGGGCTAGAATGTTGGAGAATGCTGTATGATGATTGGCTGAGCGTTTGAGTGGCTGAAGGTATAAATGAGAGGATGACAGTTGAGAGAGGGTTGGTCGGTTGGTTAAGGGGAGTTCTGAGGGTCGGTTGTTGTGGGTTGGAGTTGGTTGTGGGTTGGATTGTATTAGGCTGGTATTATATATGACCAGAAACATAAAGAGTAACACAATATATGAAACCATACGCTTGTTAAATATACCATAAGTAATCTTGTTATTTCCTGGTGTTAAAAATAAATATTTTCTTGGTTTTCCAAAAGCCTGATCCTTGGCTGGGGCTTGGACAGACCAGAACGGTGGGCAGAGCATTTACCAAATGGTGGGCGGAGAAACAGTATCATATGGTGGCAGCAGTGAAGAGATAGTGTATCATCAAGTATCCAGGGCAACCCAGGGCTGTATGCTTTATTGGCACAAAGATACAGGGGGCTTGTGGCCTGCAAGTGCACCCAGACACAAAGTAACAATAAGCCAGAAGGGTACTAAGGCAAAGTCCTAAGGCAATATTGTGAAACAGGGAGTGGCTGGTGGTGCTGTCTAGCAGTGGGATCTTGCGAGATCTGTGCTAGAACCGGTGAGAGAACAAATAAAAACCAGGATCCTGACTGGAGGGACCTGACAGGTGGTGTTCTGAGGTGGGATTCTGACAGCCCACTTGAGCCGTCTCATCAGTAACTGAGGTGGTTTTGCAATGAGACTTCAGAGGGTGTTTTGATGAGTGGGCACTGGTCATGGCTACTGCCGAGCCGTGGCCCGACTTTTTAAAACACTTTTTCTTTACAGCCTTCTCCATACCAAACTCTAACAATTTTTTTTAATAGGACACAAATAGAAATAAAGAGGAGAGGCACAGAACAACTAAGGAACTAAGCGACAAAGGTAAGAACTAGGAACAAATAACGAAACAGCACAGTAAAGAGAGATCTCACGAAAGGATGTACTCTGAGCTGAGACAAGAAATGAACTGAGCCTCAGCATGAGGGGAGGAGCAAAGTGTTTGCTGAGGCGTTTCCTGTCTCTGTACTGTAGGCGGAGCTACACTACCCGCTTGGAGACCTCTGTCATCCATGAGAGAAACTAATCTGCAGAACAGTCAGTGCCATTATTCCACAATTGTTTTTGCAGCTTTTCTTTAGTGTTGTAAAGTGTTGCTGTACTTCACATATTCACAGAAACAGAAGCAAAAGAGAGTAATTTACTATAGGAAACTTCACTAAAATTGCAAGTAAATCAGATATATTTAAAGTGACCATCTGAATTATATCAACTGTCTTAATAATATTGCTTCCTCCCTGCTACAACAAGATCAGCACAGCACATGTCTTCTTTCTATTATTTGGGCTGATTGCAGGTGTTGCCACCACTCACCATATGCTCAGAGGCACATGTTACCAAATTCTTCCAAGCTACACAGCAAGTGGATTGGACTGTGAAACACCAACCCAACTTGTGTTTGCATTTTGACCAATTTGTAGGGCAGTCCAATATCTCAGACAGGAGGTCAGGTCTCCTGCTCCCCTGGTGCATTCACTATAGCTGCCCAATTTCCCTGTTTTTTAAACTTGGATAGAAATAGCTGTGGGCTATAGGTACGTTCTTAAACCGCAAGGTTTTTTGCCTATCTCTGCTTTTTAATCCGGGAGGTAAGAAATGAGATCCTGTGCAAGTTTGCTGATAATGCTTATTTGCATAATTTGCATGCTTATTGAGTTCAGTGGGATTTACTCCCCTGCAATCATGCTTAGGATAGGTGAAACTGACCACAGGGGATGGGGAGCAGAGAAGGAGGAGGGAGGGGAGGAAGGGCAGAGGGGAGAAGGAGGATGGGAGCGGGCAGGAGGGTGAGGGGAGGACAGGTTTGATCATTTGCATGCTTATTGAGTTCAGTGGGATTTACTCCTATGCAATCATGCTTAGGATAGGTAAAACTGACCAGGGGGAAAGGAGGGAGGGCTAGAGTGGACAGGGGAGGAGAAAGAAGGAAGAGGGGAGGAGGAAGGGAAAGGAGAAGGGAAGGAGGGGAAAGGCCGGACTGATCATTTGCATGCTTATTGAGTTCAATGGGATTTACTCCTATGCAATCATGGTTAGGATAGGTAAAACTGACCATGGGGAGAAGGGAAGGGAAGGGGAAGGAGTGGATTGGAGGGGGGCAAAGGAAGGGGGAGGGGAGGGCAGGTTTGATCATTTGCATGCTTATTGAGTTCAGTGGTAGTTACTCCTGTGCAATCCTGCTTAAGATAGGTAAAACTGACCATGGGGAGGAAGGTGAGGGGGAAGGATGGGAATGAAAGGGGATGGGGATGGAGGGGATAGGAGGGTGGGTTTGATCATTTGCATACTTTTTGAGTTCAATGGGATTTATTTCTGTGCAATCATGTTTGAAAATGGAAATGGACTGCCTTCAAGTTGATCCCAACTTATGGCGACCCTATGAATAGGGTTTTCATGGTAAACGGTATTCAGAGGGGGTTTACCACTGCCTTCCTCTGAGGCTGAGAGGCAGTGACTGGCCCAAGGTCACCCAGTGAGCTTCATGGCTGTGTGGGGATTCGAACCCCGGTCTCCCAGGTCATACTCCAACACTGACCCAGGGGAGGGGCAGAGAGGGTAGGAGAAGGAGTAGGGTAGAAGATTGGGTGGGTGGGCACTGGGCAGAGGGGAAGCTCCTTTCCTTTCCAAAAGGAAAACATTGTGAACAGTATCATTGCTTTTCAACCTTTCCCCCACCTTTTTATTCTACAGCAGGCACAAATTTAAACCAAACCTGTCCCTGGCCACATCCACACCAGGCCTCTCTTTAGACAGTCATGGCTTCTCTCAAAGAATCCTGGGAAGTGTAGTTAGTGAAGGGTGCTGAGAGTTGCTAGGAGACACCCTGTTCCCCTCACAGACCTTCAATTAGAGTGGCTGACTGCTAAACCAACCTGGCTGCTGGAGCTCTGTCAGTGGAATAGGAGTCTCCTCTCAGCACCCTTCACAAACTACACTTCCCAGGATTCTTTGGGGGAAGCCATGACTGTCTCAAGTGAAATCAAAGTCTGTTGTGGGTGTGGCCCTGATTAGCAAAGCCCAGTAGCTGTGAGTCTGGCTTTTAGAACACTGACAGTTGGTTCTTACTGAGCATGTCCGACATTATCATTGAGTTCCAGCGAAAATTCCTTAAATTAATTAAAAATCAGCCAGGCATTTTTTTAACTTTTAAACTGCAGAAGATGAAGGTCAGAGTATGGGGCAAGGTTAGTATTAGGATTACAGGTACTCTGTGAACATGGCTGATTTTTAATGAATTTCAACAGATTATGAGAACTCTTGACAAAAAAAAGTCCAGAAGGGCTCTGGGTTTCCCCCCCTCTCTTTTTAGACTTTGAACTCTCTGTTCTCTCTGACTACTTTGTGTATCGCCATGAAAATTTAGAGGGTTGTTAAGCAAGCGTTTCTGAGTTCAGGACTATAAGTGTTGTAGGATTTTGTTTTGAAATGAGCTTATGGGAAGCATCAGAATGGCATGGGGGTATTTTCAATTTAACATTGCGGAATGTGAAAAATCCACGCTGGCTATAGTATACAGCCACTCTCGTGGCTGTATAATAATGCTATAGCATTATTGTGTAGTACAACTGTACCTCTTTCTTTAAAAAAAATAGCCAAAATTTTTGAAAAACAAAAGTGTTGTAATAAAATGGCACTTAGCCCAAATGTTATAATGAATATGCAGTGAAAGTAGCACCAAAGGCACCTGAACCTGTAGAATGGTGAACATGTGCACCAATTTGGTATTCTGAAAGAAGTCTGGCTTTCTGCAGACTGAGAAAAACAGAAGAATCACAGGAAAATGCCCCCTAAAATGTGAGTGAACACAGAGTGGCACTCTCATATTAAATGGAAATACCCTTAGTTCCTGGTTCCCTCATTGTAAAGTAGCTTCCACTGATAATTACTGATGCCGAAATGCTTTCCTCATCTCTCTCTTATATTATCGTGATACTACTGAGTCAGCATAATAATTTGGTATATTTTAAATAAAATACTTTTCTGATAAAGTTCCTTAAAATTTTGTACTTACCCTAACTATAACAGACCTCCCTTATTTTGTTTCATTTTATTTAAAAAAATTATATTCCGCTTTTCCCCATCTAGGTCTCAAAGCAGTTTACAATGATAAAAATATACAGAATACAAAATTTAAAAACATAAATTAAAGCTTCCAAATGTAAAACCTCAGAAATGTAAACAAAGAAAACATCAGAGAAGCATTCATAACACAGAGGCCTCCTGAAATAAAATGGTTTTAACTATGCATCTGAAACTCAGCAGAGACAGTGCCTGTCTGACTTCTACTGGGAGGGAGTTCTATTACTTTGATACCACTACAGACAATTCCTTCTTTGTAAGTACTGGGGAAAGGGAGGATTAAATCACCTCTGAATGAGAGAACAGTTTGAGAGAACAAAATGAAAGAACAGTCTCAGTTTACAGTTGGAAAAGGAGAGGGGAGAATAAGTTTATTTAAATATAGGAGTGAGTGAGTAGCAGCCAAATATTAGCACAGTTCTGCTCAGCTTAAGCATATCTGAAATCTTTTGAATGATGATGATGATGTCATTCATTCTGCCTTCATTACACAGCTGGATCCAAAGATACAGTGGGCTGCATCTGGCCCACTGGAGGTTCCTCACCTGTAGTTTAGTGTTACATGCAAACATTGCCAAAGTGTTTAAAATTTAGATATACACCACAGGGGTAGCTGAAAGCTAGTATTAACAGATACTTGTTACATTCTTCTGTAACAGAAGAATGGTTACTTTATATTTCAAGCAAATCCATATATAGTTATTAGGGAACAAATATCCCTAATATTTGTGAGGTGGTGGTGCCTGCTGACTTTAAAGAGGTGGTAGTGAGGCCACTACTGAGAAAAACCAGCCATGGACCCAATGGATTGTAACAACTATTGCCTGGTTGCAAATACTCCCTCTTCCTGGGAAAGGTGATTGAGAGGGTTGTAGTGGAACAGCTGCAGATCAAACTGATTATCTGGAATCATTTCTGTCTGGGTTCATGCCTGGGTTTGGGACCAAATCAGCCTTGGTCGCCCTGATTACCTTTATAGAGAAAAGGATGAGGGAGCACAACTCTGCTTCTCCTGCTCGATCTCCCAGCGGCTTTCAGTACCATTGACCATGATATGCTTCTGGCCTGGTTCTATGGGTTGGGCACAGGTGGCACTGTGCTACGGTGGCTTCATTCATACCTACAGGGTCATATCCAGAGAGTAGTATTGGAAGAGTACTCTCGGCCCCCTGGTGTTTACAATATGGAGTGTTACTTTCAACGTCTACATGAAGCCATTGGGAGCGGTCATCAGCAGGTCTGGAGCAAGGTACCATCAGTACACTGATGATACCCAGCTCCATTTCTCCATTACATCTAGATCAGGAGAAGCTATGCAGGCCTTGGACTGGTGCCTGGATGAGAGTCAATAAACTGAGCTTGAATCCTGGAAAGACAGAGGCCTTGTGGGTGAGTGATTCCTGTATCTGGGAGATAAGTTAATTGCCTGCCCTGGATTGGGCTGAATTCCCTCTGAAGGAGCAGGTATGCTGTTTGGTGATACTCTGTGATCCATCTTTGTCACTATAAGCTCAAGCGAGCTCTGTGGCCAGGAGTACTTTCTGCAGCTTTGGCTGGTATGCCAACTGTGATTGTTCCTGGACTGTGAGAGCCTGACTACAGTGGTCCATGGTGGTCCTAAAGCATGTTGCAGTAATCGAATCTTGATGTGGGGCTGCCTTTCTATCTGGTCTGGAAGCTGCAACTAGTGCAGAATGCAGCAGCCAGATTGCTTACAGGAGCAAATTACTGGCAACATGTTACCCCACTGCTGAAATATCTGCACTGGTTGCCAATTTGCTAATGGGCCAGGTTCAACGTACTTTAATTCACAAAGCCATAAACAACTTGGGCCCAAAGTACCGTAAGGACTGCCTGACTCCCTATGTTCCATTTTGATCACTGAGATTTTCCAATGGGGCATTCTTAGTGGTTCCCCACGCCCCTTGGTTTGGTTGGTCTCCACCAGGGACCGAGCCTAAGTGTGGCAGGCCCTGCCCTGTGGAACTCTCTACTACTAGAGGTTCAGCAGGAATCATCCTTTCTTTCAGGCAGCTTCTGAAAACTGAATTATTTAAACAGGCATTTAATATAAATTTTCTTATCCAACCAATGCAGTACTTATGGATGTTTTTATTATTGTTTTTAACTATGCTTTTACTGTTTTTTAATTCTACCATGTTTTTGTATGTTGTAATTTATTTATTTATTTATTTAATTAAGCTTATATACCGCCCGACTAGCAACAGCTCTCTGGGCGGTGAACATTTATTTATTTACTTACAGGAGCAAATTACTGGCAACATGTTACCCCACTGCTGAAATATCTGCACTGGTTGCCAATTTGCTAATGGGCCAGGTTCAACATACTTTTGTGAAAGGTGCAGAGTACCCGGCATATGCTGGGGGGTAAAGAAAGGCCGGGGAAGGAACTGGGAATCCCACCCCATATATACGGTCTGCCTAGTAAACGTCGCAAGACGTCACCCTAAGAGTTGGAAACGACTTGCACTATAAGTGCGGGAACACCTTTACCTTTATAAATATTTTAATAAAATACTTTGAAAAAGCAAAAACAACAACAAAAGATGTCATCTACAAAGCATAGAAACAAATAACACAATAACACTTTAGGGATATTACTATTTTACTGCTTATGTTTTTTTACATCACATAAAACCAATGGGGAGAGAAAAGTAAAGCATATGGAAAACCAAGTTGTCCACAGAAGCAAAAAAGTGAGCTTTCTTGTGTTTGCCTTGCTAGATGTGGAATGAGGATCAAATATATTAAAGTAACAAACCATTAACTTCGAATTCCAATACAACATGATAACAAGGAATCTAGATCATCAACAAAATGCTTTGATCTTGGCTCGCAAGGAAGTCTCCAGGTGAGGCTTAATCCAATGCAAGATGAACAGCACATACATGCTAGTATTTTGGTATTTTGTCACAACTGTAAATGTTAACCAAACTAGGTTGTTCTTCCCCACCATGTACACATTATTGTCATAAGGTTTAATTGAAAACAGTATTATGCTTATTCTAAATGTTTTAGCAGCAATTATTTTTACTTACATATTCATTCCAGGCATTCCAGGGCCACCTAAAGCATTCAGTGGGGGTCTCATTGCACCTCCATAGTTCTGCAATGATAACCAAGGGTCAGACTACCACAAAACAAAAAAACAAAACCAAAGAGGAGGGGGAAAAGAAAGGACAGCAGGTTAATGACTTCCCTACACATCTGCTTATTGGATAGGCCTGTGCCATTCATTTTTAGGATTTGAGTTACTTGACTAAGAACAATTATTATTACTACACTCTCTCTAATTTTAATAAAACTATTTAGCATTTCCTAATAGTCTTATTATCTTAACAATGGAAGTACACTAATCATGTTTACAAATGTTGATCCATAAATATTGTAATATTATGATAGATCACAATTGTCTGTGGGGGACAGATATAATTCCAATTTCACATAAGGTTACTCTATATTGTGAAAACATTTTAAGGGATTCAGATGGATTTTTTTTAAAGTAAACTGTTTTAATTGATGTAATATTTTAGTATTTAGCATTCGAAGTAAATACTTATACCAAATAAGATGATGGCTATGTTTACTTAATAAGCATTCTACAGCAGTGAGCAAAAAATTATTCAGAAGACATGAAAAAAAAAAGCCCATTGCTTTGTTCTACAGAAAACCAGAATGTGTTTTCAGCCTAGCTCAAGCATATAGTTGGGTGATATCCGGTGCTGCAGAAGTGGATTTTTCCTTCCCATCTCCCCTGTGGCCCTCTGCACCCCATGAAATCTGTTCCATAACATCCTCTAAAACTCTGAAGCAGATTTAGTGGAAGGGGGGAGGAGAGTATGAGAAAGTGGTATTGCGCAAGTGGAAGTCTGTTCCACTAGCAGACAGGCATAATTGTATAGCACCGTACGACATAATTGTAACATGATCATCTTAGACCGCATGTATCCTCGGCTGTAAGAGCTATACTATTCAAATACACAGGATTTTTTTTAAAAAAACAAACAACTCAATCTTTTTAAGAAGGGAAGGCAGGCTTGAGTGCTTAAAGGTGGCCATGGCCAAAACTATCTACTTTGCAAGCATACCCATATAACACTTTGTAATAAAAAATGTGAAACAAATTTTTAAAATAGAGAGCCCCATATGAATCTGGTCAACAAACCTGTGTTCTAGGACATATGCTCTAGTCCTGCTGACTGGGGTGTAGTCGCCTGGGGCCTCAGGGGGGTCTTAGTCCCCTTACTTTTTGGGGAGCAGGGTCCCAATGTCTCCAGCAACCTATGAGACAATCAGCATGAAACGGGAGTGTGCTGGCCATTTGAAAGAGTCTTCTAACATGCCTCCTTGTCCTTTCCTGCTGATTGGAGCCAATCAAAGTGAAAGGAAGTGAGTCAGTCACCAAGAAGACTCTTCTCAGTAGCTAACACTCTCCTCTTTCGTGCTTATCAGCTCCTAGGGACGTCTGTTGTTGTGGGAGCAGGGATTAACAAAGATCTCATTCTCAACCCAGTGGCAAAAAATGGGGGCATGGCTATGACCATCATGAAGGGACCCTGCACTTCTGAATTTGCCACTACCCTACTGCTGCTGACGAATGAGCAATGTGATATCACAATGTGGTCGTAGAGCTCTGTCATATTTTACTTGAACTCTTCCAGAAGTATATAAACAGGGGTCATGAACATATATGTATATAAAACTGGCTGCCTTTAAAACTTTCAGCATAAGCTTCAAATAAATCCTCATCAATACCTCCCACTTTAAATCCACTGTACTATGATGGTAGATTTCAAGAATAGAGACTCTACACAAAACTTTTTAAAAAGTTGTATTCTAAAGTTCATTGTTAACAATTTAAGCAGCACTTTTAGGATGCTATGTACTTAGTAATGCTGTTAAGCAGTCTCCATTCATTTCAATGTGGCTTGTCCAAGGTCCAATGCAAGCTCCTTTGAAATTAAGGTTGCTCAGCTGCAATGCTTTTGGAATTATTTTCTCAGTAAGTAAACTCTTTACTAGCCCTTGTTCTTCTTCAGCATAACATAGTAACTACATTAATTACTACTGACAGTTTATAGGCAGCAGCTAAACCAAAGAGTTAACAACTTGCCCAAAGCTATTCAGCATACCTGTATGTTATACAGAGATGCTTTTCTCCAGTTATTTTTGACAAGGAAAAGTACTACAATTACTTTTCCTTTATGTTTGTTGTGGTTAAACTTTCTTATAAAGGCATCAATTACATTACCACAGTTTTAACCTCTTTCAAAAATAAGGTACTTTAAGCCACAATTAAATATAACTTCATGCAGGAATGCTTTCACAAGGAAGCTTAACAGCAGCAGCAAAGTGGAAACATGACAGCTCTCCTAGGAAATTTTATTTTATAAAATTGACATTCATTTTCCAGATCAAAGAGCAACCATTCTACAATATCACTGAAGGGTCCACTTTAATATTAGCATATCAAAACAACAAACTATAATTGTTTCAACTATATCTAATGGAGACAAAAGCAGACTAACTTTCATGCTATTCAGTTCAATTTTCTCTGATTAGAAATCTGAAGATTCACACTCTTCTGCTTCTTTCTGAACAGGTTGTGAAGCTAAGGTGTTTATGGCATATTGTAGCTATGATAACTGAATCAGTTTCTATGCTAGAATTTTATAGGAGAGGATTTGGATATTACTTCTTTTTTTTCACAGATGTAAGTATACAATTATGCCAAATGGCTAGAAAATATTTTAAAAGGCAAATCTGAGAAAGAGTCTTACTTGAATGAATCAAGATGCTGAGGGAGTTATGAAGAGATTAACATGGATAGGCCCCAAAAGATGGTGAATGACCAACAATCAGAAATAATTAAATATGTTTTCTTTCACACTTGCTTTATTTTTTTAAAAAAAATATTGTGCATTTCTCAAAAAATAGCTAATGTAACTATTAAGAAAGGAGATATACCGAAGGCTTGATTCTGTATGCAACTTTAGAGAAGTAGAAGAAAAATGAATGTTGCATTTTAAACAAATAGCACATTTTAAAAACTACAATTGAATACAATCATGAAAAAGAACCAATGGATGGAGTTCCCTTACGAATGCATTGCCACTATTTGCCCAAGGCATTTTGTATTCAAAAATATGCTGCATCTATGCATAATGATTCACAAAATTAAAGGTGATTCAGGGAATTTATAAATAAATAGATTATCCATGTGTAGTATAATTCCCAAGTACGGGAAGATGAGATCAAACAAAACAAAACAAACAGGCAAGGCCATCTACTTTATGATCCATTTTAAAGCTTTCAGAGGCCACTGTTGGAAATAGAATGCTGGACTAGATAGACCTTGGTGTAATCAAGCAAGGAATGGTTCTAGGGGCATGGCATATATTTTCTGTATGAAGAACATAGCAAGTACAAATAGTGGTATAGTTGTATTATAAATTCCACACAAAAACAGGAATGATGATACATGTGGCCATATGAACTGCAACACAAGCAATATACCTGAGGTCCTAGTGGAACCATTCCTCTAGGAGGAGTCATTCTCTGCATGGGCCCACCCATATTTGGATGTCCTGAAAAAAAGACATATATTAGGGCTACAACTTTTAGTTGAACAATCAGAATAATTGATTAAAGTGTTTTTACAATCAGAGGCACATTCTTAGATCTCTTCCCACAAATTGCTAATAATATTTAATCCAAACATTTACCAAACATATATATACACACACACACACGTATGTGTGTGGCAGGCATCAACATGGATTAGCTATTCTTCCTCCTTGCACACAGAGGCGATGTCTCTTCTAAGGTGATACTTGCCACAACACTGGCTTGCATTAGTTACAAATAAAAAAGCATTTTCTTCAGAAATTTAGCTTAATTCATTTGCAAACTTAATAAAAAAGAAAATGGATTCACCCCAAACAACCTGCTCACTATAGGCAAGTTATGAAATGTATCCAGACTTTCTTTTTGTTTAGACAAAACAGGTTTAGAGAAAAAATGGAACTGCATAATATTAAAATGAATACAATTTACTAAATATGCATTAACTGAGTGACAGTGCTAAATATATAACTGTGTGTGTGTTATCCGCCTTCAAGTCGGTTATGAATTATGGCAACCCTATGAATCAGCAACCTCCAATAGCATCTGTCATAAACCACCCTGTTCAGATCCTGCAAGTTCAGGTCTGTGGCTTCCTTTATGGAATCAATCCATCCCTTGTTTGGCCTTCCTCTTTTTCTACTCCCTACTCTTTTCCCCAGCATTATTGTCTTCTCTAGTGAATCATGTCTTCTCATTATGTGTCCAAAGTATGATAACCTTAGTTTCATCATTTGAGCTTCTAGTGATAGTGCTGGTGTAATTTTTTTTTAACACCCAATTGTTTGTCTTTTTCGCGGTTCATGGTATCTGCAAAGCTCTCCTCCAACACCACATTTCAAATTAGTATATTTTTCTCTTATCCACTTTTTTCACTGTCCAACTTTCACATCCATACATAGAGATCGGAAATACCATGGTCTGAATTATCCTGACTTTGGTATTCAGTGATACATCTTCACATGAGTACCTTTTCTAGTTCTTTCATAGCTGCCGTCCCCAATCCTAGCCTTCTTCTGATTTCTTGACTATTGTCTCCATTTTGGCTAATGACTGTGCCATGGTATTGATAATGCTTGACAAGTTCAATGCCCTCATTGTCAACTTTAAAGTTACATAAATCTTCTGTTGTCATTACTTTAGTCTTCTTGACGTTCAGCTGTAGTCCTGCTTTTGTACTTTCCTTTTTAACTTTCATCAGCATTTGTTTCAAATCATTACTGGTTTCTGCTAGTAGTATGGCATTGTCTGCATATCTTAAATTATTGATATTTCTCCCTCCAATTTTCACACCTCCTTCATCTTGGTCCAATCCCGCTTTTAGCATGGTATGTTCTGCATATAGATTAAATAAATAGGGTGATAAAATACACCCGTCTCACATGGGGAACTAATCAGTTTCTCCATATTCTGTCCTTACAGTAGCCTCTTGTCCAGAGGATAGGTTGTACATCAGAACAATCAGATGCTGTGGCACCCCCATTTCTTTTAAAGCATTCCATAGTTTTTCCATGATATACACAATCAGGGTGATTTTCTTCTGAAATTCCTTGCTCCATTCCATTATCCAACATATGTTTGCGGTATGATCTTTGGTGCCTCTTCCCTTTTTAAATACAGCTTGGACATCTGGCATTTCTCACTCCATATATGGTAAGAGCCTTTGTTTTAGAATCTTGAGCAGTACCTAACTTGCATGGGATATTACGGCAATAGTTTGGTAATTACTGCATTCCCTGGGATCCCCTTGCTTTGAATTGGGATGTATAGTGAACGTTTCCAGTCTGTGGGCCATTGTTTAATTTTCCATATTTATTGATAATTTTTTGTCAAAATTTGGACAGATTCAGTCTCAGTCACTTGTAGCAACTCTATTGGTATGCCATCTATTCCTGGTGATTTGTTTCTTCCAAATATATTAAGAGCAGCTTCCACCTCGTATTCTAAAATAACTACATGATATACATTTCAATTATTCAAAATATTTATAGGAAAACAACTAGCAACTCTACAGATAGCTGCTGAACAGATCTCTGGATGCTGGGCAGAATGCAATAGTTCACAGGATGATTCCTAAGCAATAGTAACTTATAAAAGGGAAATGCTGTGATAAGCAAGAAATCTGAATTACCAAAGGCTTTTAGATAAAAAAAATCAATTCCCATAAATTCTGACCTGAATGCAAAGAAATCTGTCACAATTCAATTTATACAGCAAATAAAAAAAATTAAAACTCAAGATTTCAGCATAGCAGCTCTCCCTTTGACATTAAGAGTTGATTAACTACAAAGGTTTTCCTTCTTATCTTATGCCAATGAGACATCCATGCAAAGACTGATAGGACTATCCCACCTACTGTACCACAACTGAGCCCATTTTTTTGCCCCTGATTCCAACTGCTTAACATGCTAACAAATAATAGTGTTATGATGCAAAATATCTTAATCAACATGTTATATCTATCAACAATACAGTTTACCTTGTTGCCGTGTTGGATCCATTCCACTAGGCAATAATGGCTGGCTTCCTGGGACACCTCCAAGTGCCTATAAACAAAACCCCAACATAAAAAAGGCCAACTGTATTTTAACAGAGAAAGATGTTTCTTTAAAAAAAATGCAGTCAGCAGTTTCACTGAAAAGGTAAGAACAGCAAATGAATGTGTGAAGCCTGATTGCCTAATAATTTTCCCGAGTTCATTTGCATCAGTTTTAAAAATGAATTGCCACAAACTGACACAAACTTTACAAAGATTTCCAATTTCAAATATTTGACTGTAATTATTTTGACTATCATTTTGATTGTAATTCATTTTGTCCATCCAGTTATTATATGTATACTATTAATAAAAAATGCTGCAAATGTGGATAGGAACACTGCATAAATCCCACTGATTTCAATGGAACACTGGTTGGACTACTACATGAAAGGTAAGCATATATTTAACCACGCTAAGTTTTAACATGAAAAACATGAAATAACACAGTGCTGTAAATGTGGCTTATATTAAACAGTGCTTTTTAGAATCCTGGTTTTCAGTTTTTAATATATCACTTAATTCTCCTTGAGAAGTACTTTATAAACCTGCTCTATTGCTGAACAAACATAGGTAGGAACATTACTTGTTTACAGTAAACAGATTTGGAGGCAGAGGGAGAGGAGCTGCAGGCTCCTTAAAAAACTAGCTGTTTCTTGTAGCAGTTTTTATAGGTAACAGTTAACTTCAGCATTGCCTAAGAAGGCTCATGTCACATTACAGTGCAATCCAAACCCAAGATCCGCCGGGATGCAGGAGTTTGGATGTAGTGGATCTTGGGCTTTTCTGTCTGACCCAGCACTCAACCAGGGCTATGCTGGTGTAAGTCCCTCATCCTAGCTCAGCCAGCGGAACTCAAGATGGTGTAACTTACACTAGCATAAATCACAAAACAGGGCCTTCCAGGGGTAGAGCAAGGAGAGACTTACACCTATTCCAAACCCCTTTCAGCTTGGTCACATTGCCTAGCAACCCAGTGGACCTTAACTGGCAAAAAGGATGGTGAAAGTCAAATTTCTCCAAGTTCCTGCTGAACTGAGTTAGGAACAGGGGTAACTTACACTGGCGTAATTTATGCTAGCTTTCTATAGTTAGGATTGCTCTGTCAGTTTTAACTTCTACAGTACTATTTTTGACTGCTATAGACTGATAAAAGTACATGAGATGAAAATGCTGAGACTCTTGACCTAGTATTCTGGGAAATAAACTCGTACATTCCCAATTAAATATCTGTATAATGTTTGAAGTGTATTATACAAATTTATACAAATTATTGTGCTCAAAACAAAAGTTTGCAGAGCTTTAACTTTCCTAGTTCAAAGTTTTCTCTTGCCACTTGCATTTCTTTAATAAAAGTATTATTTACCTGATTGGGTATCCTTAAAGGTGGCCTTGGGCCTCCTGGGTATCGCGGGGACATGAAAGGCTACAAAAGAAAATAATTACATTAAGAACCTATATACAAGCATTTTTAATTAAACTTTGATACTAGTCCACACAACAATGGTCAAATGTGTCAAATGTTACTATACTTCCTTCCTAACTGAGAAATACACGTTTCTTGTTTGTTGTAATCTGTGGCTGGTGGCATTCTGGGACTACTAAACACTACCACTTCTATTCTCAGATGAGAAGGACCTACAGTCCATGGCTAAGCTCATGGCTAAGATCTGAACAAAGCTTGGAAGTAACTAGTTACAAGTAACGAATTACTTGTAATTCATTACTTTTTTGAGTAACGAGGGGGTAATTCCTTTACATTTTGATTGCAATAGAACTAGGAGTAATTTTACTACTTTTGTGGAGTAACTGTAACGTTTCCAGAATTACTTTTGGGCTTTACTTGGGGGGAAGCAGGGGAAGTCTTCTGCTCCTCTGATTTGTAGATGAAAATCATGTGCCTCAAACTGGGCTTCTGTGCAGTGTTGCTCTTTCCTCATGCTCTGTGGATGGGTAGGAGGCGACGAGGGAGGAGGCAGAGAGTGAGACGGGGTGGAGTGGAGAAAACAATTATTTTAAAAAAGGATAGTGGTGGTGAAGAATGGAGTGGAGGGAAAAAGGATCTGGAGGTCAAGAACATGGATAAAGGAGGAGAAGGAGGCAGCAGCAGAATGGAGATAAAGAACTGTGGAGGTGAAAGATGACAACATGTGTGTGTGTGTGTGTGTGTGTGTGTGTGAATACTGTGTTTGCACATGGCACACAAAGTGGCCTCCACCACCCTCTCTGGCTACTGGGCTGCATTTGCAGTATTTTAACTTTTTTGCATCTCAGGGGAAAATGTTTGCTTGAGTGAGTGTCCCTTAGTTGGTGGCAGGGCAGGGTCTGGGAGGTGGTTAAGTGAGAGAGATTATGCTGGCTGGCTGAGTGGGGGGGGTTGCACTTGACTTGACGTGCAAAGATCTGAGTAGTGGCCTCAGCCTCCCTCCCCACCACCCTTACCAGTGGAGAGACCACCATTGCTATCTTATGAATAAAAATAATTATTCTACTACCTCTGCATGTGTTTCGTTTATTTTTAATGTTGTTTTAGGCAGCAGCCGAGGCCAGCACATTGTAGGCATTTTTTAAAGTAACTGAAATGTAATGGTAGTGATTACTTTGGAGGAAAAGTAATCAGTTACTTTCAGAGCAATTGTAACGGTAATTACTACTTTTTTGGGCCCTGTAACTGTAATTTATTACTTTTTAAAACTAATATTCCAAGCTCTGGATCTGAAGAACCTAGGCACTCATAGGAATTAGGTTTGATCTTGCAATCAGAGCCAGAATGCTGCTGGAATGCATGCACGGTTCCTTTATATACTCTGTTAGCACTTTTCTAACCCATGTGACTGTAAGCAGGGCTGGGAAAGAGGTTAAGGCAAAGCTTACCAAGAGCATATAAAAAGACTATGTCTAAGTTTTACTTAAGTCAGGCCAGGAGCTTTCCTGATCTTGTTCAGAGGTTTATACTGTTCCTCAAAGCCAGGCTTTGAGAGCTTTTGCACAGCTCTGCCTGCATTATGATTAATGTCAAGAACTTGGATGAGAAGCAGGAAAAGACTTTCAATTTTCATGCAGTTTTTTTATTGTTCAACAAAAGGTTCTCCCTTATCAAACACATACATTTTGACATAAAAGATCAACTTACAGTAATTTTGGTTTAGCTCTACTTGCAATTCCAACAGCAATTTCTTGCACCTTTGTAAGGGGGTTTTCCACAAAAAATCTAGTACATATATCTGCATATGTGATAATGCCCAGCTTCAGAGATTTACATTATAATGTGCCACCCTAGCTTTTTTTTGGAGGAAGAGTGGGATATACGTTTAATCATTAAATACATATATAAGTTATAATGGCAATAATACATAGAACTTTATTCTACAGAACTTTGTTTACATGACATACATAAAAGAGAACTAAAATAAAGATTACCTTCTAACCCAATATATTGTGCAAATAAGAATACATGTAAATGTTCACTGTTATATATCACATCAAGAATTGAGCTTTGTAATTGAGTCGCTGATGCAACCTGCATTCAAGACCCAGATAGATTCTCAGTTCTCAAATTCTCACATTAATACAGCAGATGTTAGCTGCTAGGTTAGTACACTGCTAAATCCAGTTCTTCAAATTGCTCATTGACTGCATGCTAAATCTGACCCCATAGCTTCTCTGGTCACTTTGAATGGCATCTCATTTTGGAATCCACTAGAGACAAAGTCTCAGCCCACCATAGTGTCTTTTTGATTTAAATGATTACGAGAAAGAAGTGTTTAGTTAAAGGAAGGAATGATGAAGAATAACCCAGATATCACTTGCGTAGATGCTACCTACATGGAATGTCCTTGGCTCGTTACCAGGGTTTGAGTCCCTAGATAGCTGCCAACCTCTGAGCTAGAACTTGAAGCAAGAACTGTAATCTAAAACATTTTCTGAACATTACATTGTTCTAAATTATGTAACCTTACAAACAACACACAGAAATATCACCCTATCAAAATATGAAGAGATATTGGTGAAAAATGCAAATAGATGTACTGTTATACTTCATTTAAAGATTACTGGTGTATCATGATGTGTATAATTCTAGTTATAGTTAGATAACACTGAATTCTGAATCGCTTAACTTGTGAAAAGCCATAATCTATTAAACGATGAACACAGATATTGTAGCTCCTAAATTTCATTCTCTCCCCTATTTTGGATTTTTTTTACATTGTGAAGAAGGCACTGTTTTGAAAGACTCATTTGCTTTACTCCAAATGGCCCCAGGTAACAACCCTACTATTATTTCTCAGAATAAGAAATTACAAAGGAAGATCATTAGGATGTTCTCAAGGGTTGAAAAAAGTCATGTTCTAGACCTATTGGAAAGGAAGTAAATAGTGCCATAAGAATAAATTAGTATATGAAAACATTCCAAATGATTTACAACATTTTGGCATCAAAGATTTTGGCAAGCTTAATATATAATAGCTGAAAGCATCCATTTCCAAACTATTATTACATTTGTGACAATCAAATAATGGTTTTAAAACAATCAGTTGTTGATCCAAAACATATGGAAAATTCTATATTCAGGAATTTCACAAAGACATGTGTGAATAGTATTTGGGAAGAACATAATGGCAAATTAGCTGGCCCACATTGTATGCCAAAAGTGCTGTTACAACGTACAAGGATGTTGGGAAAGTAACTAACTAGACAGACACACAGACAAACAATACCACATAATTTATTAAGTAGATGGTAAGAATATGGGGAAAGGGGGCAGTGGGTGGGTGGGAAGTGTGGTTCAATGTGCTTTTTAAAATAGTTACTGAAAAATGAATACTACAGAGTATTTGGTTCAAAACATGAACCACTTTAGGTGGACAAGAAAAAAGTTAAATGATAAATTTGAAATGAGCAAACTATCATTGTAATGGCAGTTGCAAATAAAGTGTTTCATATGGGTGCTTTTGTATACCCTCCTACCTGACCATGAGGTCCCATCGTGGGATTGCTGGGGTTGTGAGTGGGGGGCTGTGCATGGGGTGAAGCCTGTGAACCTGCAGGCCCCTATGGATTAATAAAATTGGGGAAAAGATTAGAAACATTCTTTTCCTAGGCTATTTTCCCCATTTTATTCCAAACTTCCAACACTTTTCAGGATGGAACATGACCTGAAACTTGGGTGATCAGTTCCTTTGAAGGTCAAGACACTGCTTGCTCCAGTGCAGCTTTCCAGCACCTTTTTGAGTATTTTACAAAAGCAGTCCAAATTGTGATGAAAACTATTAGTCCACTGAAAACCATTTAGTAGGACCACACAGACCAGATGCCCATAAACAGGGCAATTGCACATGTACTCTTGTATTAGCAAGACTTGCACCAGTGACTGGGATAGAACAAACAACAAGAGACAAGACAAAACATTTTGAAATACTGGCACTGTAGAAATATAACAGTGATGCTAGATGCAAATATATAGAATTTGGCTGACTGAATACACAAACCTATGTCTACTTATCAAATCTCTTGAATGTATTTCATAACAGAGAAAAAAGTGTAACTTCTAGCTAAACATCAAGTCACTAATGTGAAATATGTCAAAGTGAAAATAAGAGGTGGGAGGAAGACTTTTAAAAAAATCTGAACACTTGTTTTGTTAGTTTAGTACCTGTAAATTACTCTTAACCAAACAGAAGTAAATTAATATAGTGAAGCATTTAAACCAACCTGCTATACTTTGCACAATAAATCAAATCCATTCTTGCCAGTGAATTTTATCTAAACTATTAACTTCATTTTTATTTTGGGGTTCAAATGGTGCAAATAAAAAAGCAATACAAAAAGAACTGGAATAGTACCAATCTCAACTTTTGCTCAAATATCGCATGGGTTGAGCCAACATCTGCATAGTGTATCATTACAATACACAATGCTATGCCATCATTGTTTTTTGATATAGCACCACATAATATTTAGGACCAGGATGTACAGAAACAAGTAAACAATCTGCTATATTTTAAAAATGATTCCCAGGTAATGTTTTGGCACAAGCAATTGAGCAGTTCGAGGAAGCACATATGCAAAACCAAACTTAGTAAATACAACAACAGATGGCAGGAAGTTACAAATGCTATAAAGCAGCGGTTCCCAAACTTTTTTCTACATGGACCACTTGAAAATTGCTGAAGGTCTTGGCAGACTTTAATAATTTTTCTGCCTGTTGTACCAATTGTAATGCACTGTGCTAGATGCTGTATGGTTTTTAATTATATTTTTATAGACATGCCATGAACCACTTGAATGAAACTCACAGACCACTGGTGGCCACAGTTTGGGAACCCCTGCTATAAAGGCAATCAAGCTGCCTAGAACCACAGGACTCTGACAACTGTGAGCAATGTAGAAGGGCAGAAATCAGCACACAGACACAATTCCACACAAATGAAAAAATATTTTTTACATTTTCTAGGATGGAATGGCTAATGAAAAGGAAGTAGAAGAACAAGGGACATCACATCACATCAGAGTTGACAAGATATGACAAAAAGCAGGTTGAGCACTCAAACCTGTAGATGGCAAGAGTCAGATAGTAGTAACCATACATCAGGGATTCAAAGTACTCTGGCAATATGAATGTGAGTTTTCAGATTATATATTAAGTTAGCAATAAGAAATTAGTTTCACTTATGACACTCTACTCCAAAACACATGGTAATTGCAGGGTGTAATGAAAATGCTTTCCAAGTTTTTATTATAGGATACAAATTTGCTTTAACAGTTCCATAATTCTATGAATACTCCTTCCGGACAGGAGAATGTCTTATTGGTGGAGATTTTGAAAAGCATGTTCTTGTCAATTCTGTGTCTGATTATGGTTCAAGCAACTGTGAAAATGTGATTCCAAAAATAATTTCCAACAGGATGTAGATAATACAGACACAGCCCTTGGTGGTGTCATTCTTCCACCAATGCTACTACTGTTAGGTAGGGCTGATAAGTAAAAGTAAATTATGTACAATTGCACAGAAAATATTTTTAATATGTTGTTATGATAGTAAAATAGTAAATGCTACTGTTCCTTTTGGTAGCTGATTTGGATATCTTAGTGACAAAAATGTAGATTGTAAATTGCAGCGGCTACATGCAGAGAGAAGAGGGAAAGTTTAAATCAAGGCTAAGAGATCAAGCAACGCAAGAGATACCTTTAAGTGTGCAGGTCACACTCATAATAATTTTAATAGCTATTTCTTACATTACTTGACTTTCTAAGGTTACTCAGGGCTGGCACCAGCAGTAGGCCAGGCTGGACACTGACTCACAGCCCCTCACTGGTAGGGTTGCCATATTGCCCGGTTAGCCAGGTTTTACCTGGATTCTTTGCATGCCACCCGGCTCCCGTTTAGCCCCTTAGGTGGCCCGGATTCTCAGCTTTAATTTAAAAAACAAAATAAGTTTCTAGGTGGTCCGGTTCTCGAGATATACATAAAAACGCCAGCCGCCCCCGACTGTTAAATCTTTCTTTAAACAGTACTGTATAGCACTTTGTAGCTTTAACCCTGCCCGTTCAGGATTGCAGCCAAACAGTGAAGCCAGGGTTGTGCTTCAGTTTGGTTGACCTGAGGCAGTGTCTAGAAAACCTCATGGCGAGGCCAGAAAATGGTGGTTTCCCCCCCGTTTATCTGAAAATCTCATACATTGGGTAAGTATATACATTTCAGTTTTTTTTCCTCTTGTATGCAGGAGTCAGATCCTGGGGAGTGTTTTGAAAACCTTCCCAATACTTGCTTTTGTAAAAGCAATGCTAATCCCATATGCCCAGAGTAAATCCCATTGAAAATTAATGGGACTTTGGAGAGAATGTAAAAAAGAATTGTGTTTGTGCTCTAACTCTTTCTGTCCCCTCCCCTCCAGTCCTATTTTAAAGCACGTAGGCAGGGCTTACTTAGGTATTACAGTTTTTATTATGTAGGAAACTAATACTGATTTTTAAAAAATTAATACTGATTTTTCTGCAATGACCAACTGGTTTGACAATAAACTATTATATGGGCTGTATGTATTTATACATCTGCAGTGTGTGTGTGTATGTGTATGGAGTCTTTCCAACAACCCTGTGAGGTAGGGTTGGAAACCAAGGCAGCTCACAACAAGAAATAAAGCCATTTAAAATCAAATAACCATAAAAACAAGTATAAAGAGTTGCAAAACAGTGTAAAGTGGCATGATTCGGAATTTTGGGTTGTGTGAATGAAGTTGCTTATCACTTGAGGTTGCATTTCTGTCCCTGTTTGAGTAAGCCCCACTGAATACACTGGGACTTGCTTCTGAATAAATAAACCTAGGATTGCACTATAAATATCTTTACAGTTTGTGTAAATAATAAATATATTTGATAGTCATGCTTATATAAATATTTCTTCATTTATCATATTTTTGGTTTTTGGTTAGGAATCCTGACTGGCTGTGAGATGCTTAGTTTTCTGCCTTACTCACAGGAATCTTGTTGTGGTTGGTATGGTATTGCATTTAAGAAATCATGGTACGAAATGGCCTGAATCAGTATAAGGCAGATTCCTTGGTTCCTAAAAGTGGGAAGAAACTCAAGGGCCACAGTGACTCCAAGGTTTATTTATTTTTATTTACAACATTTATATATCGCTTTATTGTAAAAAATCTCCGATTTACAGAAATAATTAAAACAATAAAATTATTGGCAAAAGCGTTAAGGACAGATACTTAAAAATATTCAAAATAATAAAACCAACAATGAGTTAAAAACAGATTTAAAAACACAATAGCTTCCACATGCCTGGAGAGGCTTGCCTCAAGAAAACTGATTTTAGCAGGTGCTGAAAAGAGGCATCTGCCTAATGTCAATAGGTAAGGAGTTCCAAAGCGTAGGTGCTGCCACTTTACAGGACTGATTTCTTACAAGAGCAGAACAAGTACTATGTGGCACCCATAACATGAAAAGCACAGCTTGAACTTGGCCTGGTGGCAAATCAGCAACCAATGCAGATTTCAGAGCAGAGGTATTATGTGCTGATAGGATCTCACTCATGTCAGCAATTGTGCTGCAGCATTTTGCATTAACTGCAGTCCCCAGGTCAGGTTGTGCTGCATGGGGATTTCTGTGACCTTGGCTGACTGGCTGCTGGGATTTTTTTAGTTTGGGTTTTTGGTTATGAATCCTGACTGGTTGTGGGATGCTCAGTTTTCTGCCTTACTCATAGGAATCTTGTTGTGGTTGGTATGGTATTACATTTAGGAAAGTGTTACTGCCTTTTGTGTTGTTGTTTTTCCTATTTGCATTTCACTTATCTTTAACCTCACTCCATTACAGCCACAGAAGCAACAGCAGCATATGCAAGATAATTAACTCCCATTAGTGATAAGAGCAAGAATTTATAATTATTATTTTAATTAAAACAAGAGGCTTATCAGTACTTTGAAGAGGACCAGATATTTATTTTCTTTCTGAGCCCAGGACTGGGTCTTTCATGATGCCCGGGGGGGGGGGGACAGGAGAGTAGTCGATAAGACAGACATCCTGGCACTGGTAATCTAATTAGCAAGTTATGTGTGGGGTTGTTGCACACTTCCAAGCCCAGTTTCACTTTGAGTATGGAGGTGGAACCTGTTTAGATGTGGTTGATCAAAGGGAGAAGAAATTTTGAGTTAAGCAAAGCTCTGCTTTTATAAAACCTAAGAAACATACAGATACTTTGAATGGCTGAGTGCCTGCACCAGTGGAATACTGGAGGAACTTGTAAAACTTGCTGCAACAGTATTTAGAACTGAGCATGTACTGTGAAAGACTCCTTTTCCTAACATTTTGGCTTCTTGTTTTTCTCCACCCACCACATTTTTGAAATATATCGTATATGGTTAACTGTACTGCTGCCCTGACTTACTTTATGTTTGTTGCTATTTTGTGTTTATATTATGTTTTTATATTGATTGTGTATTTTTATTGTTTTTATTATACTTGTAAGCTGTGCTGTGCTCTGTTTTTAACAGCAGAAGGGCAGGATATAAATCCTCTTAATCAATCAATCAATATTCCATAGTGTTGGAAACTAGAGTCTAGGCATTTAAGGCTGAAAATGCTGCTTTTTAAAAAAAAGTTTTCTCACATCTTTCCCCAATTTTTGGTGGTAATTCCTAGGCACAAAAACAAAACAACTGGACAATCCAAATATTAATATGCAAATAATATGCAAATAATTTGCATAATATGCAAATTAGCCTACCCGGATTTGTGGAACTGGAATATGGCAACCCTACTCACTGGCCAGAACATAACAGCATTCATCTCTGTTCCCACTGGGTCCCCAAGATGCTTTTGAGCAACAGGCAGTGATGCTGCTTCCGGACAAGAGCCAAGCTCACCTCTCACCTGTACTGGCCACATGCCATGTTAAGTTATGAATTAATACCATTGAATGCCAAAAAGGCTTCTAAGCAGTTTGCAAAGTATAAAAACCAAGTTACACAAGGCATTAAAAATAATTATACCCATAATAAAAATATACAATAAAATAGTACCATTAAAACAATACAGCAAAATTCAGGTCAAGAAATCAAGGGAGTGCCTCTGTAAACAGGTGAGTCTGCAAAAGCCAGCAGAATTGCATACAGATATAAATGCTCCAACCCATAGATCTATGAAATCTACAGAAACCCATAGGTTTTGGGGCATTGCGTTTTTGGTAACTTAAGATGGTTGGTAGCCACACAGAAGGCAGCTGAGCTTAGCTCCTGTTCAAAACTGTCACACTCCATCCAGTGCTAAAACATGTCTGGGCACTTAGGGAGGGCAGTGAGTAGCACTGCTGCCACTGGCAAAGCAGAGGAGGTAGAGAAAGCACGTGGAGACTGCAACAACCATTACAAGCAGGGCTAGGCCGCGTCTGGGGGGAGCAATGTTGGCACCACAGCATGTGCCCCTGAAGTCTGGCACCTTCCCTCAGCTTACTCTGTAAGAATGTTTTTTCTCATATATACACCCATATACCTATTCAGTGCCAAAAATGCACTTCTTTTCTTTATATATATATATATTATACAGCAGCCTCTAATCCAAGCAGTGAGTATGTTCAAGAGAACATACAGAACACCTGTGGCAGGGGACTTTCTTGCTTAAAAGCGTGTCCAGAAGTAGCCCACAATGTTGAAGTCAACGAGCAAACCACTGCTTATGCAAGACCTTCCAGAGATAAAGCCAACTTTGAATTAAGTTCCCTACATAAACACATGTTTTAAATGTTACTATTTTCATGAAATAGTTGAATTCTAGTATTTTATACTGGATGCCTCTTGAGTGTTTGAGAGCTGGCTAGCCTACATTAAAAAGTTACAGCATATTATAGCAACATGACTTACACTAGTGATTGCAAAAACCAGAGTTTATAAACAGTCCCATAACCAGCAGGACTACATCTATGAAGGTGTTAACATACCTATGTTTCTAAGTTCTGACTGAATTCCTGTGGTTATTATTACCAAATTCTTAAAAGGAAATTGCACATAATAGGCTGTATTTGTATCTTGGTGCACTAAAATGCTTAAATTAATAGCTTCAGTATCATAATCTCAACAGGATTCCTATAAGGGAAGAAAATCCCAAGATTGATACACTGCTAATTCCCCCAAAAGGGTTATATGACAACTTGTTTGCCTTCTAAACTGAAATTCACCACATTATATAAAATAGACCCATTTCAGAATTACCCATTTAAAAAGCTCATAGAAACCTGTGATGAAACTCTTTCACTAAGGAACTTTCTAATTAAAATGATGGAGCAGTTAACATGTCAAATACACTTTGCTGAGTTAGTTTGTATCACAGATATTTTAATGTATTAGGAGGTGGCCAGGCTCAAGAAAAAACTCAGTAGTCAGAGTCACTACAGCATGCTAAGGAATTAAAAAAATAATACTTATCCTCCATAAGCTTCAAAAAATCAGCCTGTCATCAACCTGTAATGCAAGTCTTCCCTTATTCAGTTATATTGATAAATGAAGTAGAACTGATATGCTTGGATTTCCCCACAAGCTATAGAAGGATCCCTACCACCACCTCTGTGCACATTTTATTTATTTATTTATTAGATTTCTTAGTCGCCCATCTGACTGTCTAACAAGTCACTCTGGGCGACGTACAAAATAAGCAAAATAGCATAAAATGACACATCAATACAATAACATTAAAATGTAAAAGCAATGTTGTTAAAATCTAGCCCACCCCAAAGGCCTGCCTGAAGAGCCAGGCCTTCACAGCTCGGCGGAAACTCATTGTAGAGGGAGCCTGGCGGAGATCATTTGGACCTATCCTCAATGCTGGTGCCAGTGGGGCCACCCCCTAACACTAGAACTGTTTTGTGTTACTCAGAAATTTGGTTTAGTCTATATTGTATTTTATATTTGCACATATACTTCATTAAAATGAGTCTCTAACATGGACAGGGGAGAAATTCAATTCAGTTTGCATTTAAAGGCAACCTAAAACGCTGATCAATTTCTAGGAGGATTTTTTTAAAAAATTGTTTGGTTCTGCCAGTGCATGGAGGAAACAAGCCAGAATCCCTAGCTAAGAGTTGCGTCTGAACTAGGGATCATGGATTGTTTCACTCCCAAAAATTACCATCAACATGACAAAAACAAACCATAGCAACAGATTTGCACACTGCGCCAGTGTGGGCATGCACGTATACTAATATATAAATACCTCAATTGACTGAGGCAGGCATAATATCTTGCCTACAATGTCACAATATCATCAATGATATAAGAAGTACAACTAAGCCCATTGTGGCATTAAAGGTTCTATTAAAATATGCATCAGTTTTTAAATGGGAAATTGTTATGGTCAGTTTACTAACACACCTATTTTGGAAGCCAGCCTGAGACAGGTCAACCTACTGCTGAGTAAACATAACATACATCAGATGTAGGGTGTGTTGGAGGTGGGGCAAGAGGAGATATGCTAGTGATTCTTGATATGAAGATAGTGGCACGCTTGTGTACTTAACACCAACTATTTTCATCTTGGAAGTTTTGGAGGGTGTATATGCAAGTAGCTAATATTGTAAGTGGTATACCAGTGTGGTGTAGTGGTTAAGGTGCTGGACTACAACCTGGGAGACCAGGGTTCAAATCCCCACACAGCCATGAAGCTCACTGGGTGACCTTGGGCCAGTCATTGCCTCTCAGCCTCAGTGGAAGGCAATGGTAAAACCACCTCTGAATACCGTTTGCCATGAAAACCCTATTCATAGGGTCCCCATAAGTCAGGATCGACTTAAAGAGGCACGTTACCAAATTCTTCCAAGCCACACAGCAAGTGGATTGGACTGTGAAAGACCAACCCAAATGGTGTTTGCATTTTGACAACTTTGTAGGGCAGTACAATATCTCAGAGAGGAGTTCAGGTCTCCTGCTCCCCTGGTGCATTCACTATAGCTGCCCAATTTCCCTGCTTTTTAAAGTTTGGTAGAAATATCTGTGGGCTATAGGTACATTCTTAAACCACAAGGTTTTTTGCCTATTAGTGAATAACAATTATACTTAGGATTGGCATTACTGGGCATTCTGTCATACTATGACTAGGAAGACAAATTGTAATCCTTAACTACACAAAATGCTTGTGTTGCAAAATTAGTTACTTGGAAGCAAACAAAGTAATAGATAACATAGGAATTCATAAAACTATATGTGTGTTTCTGTAATACTGTACTTCTGTGCAAACGGTACACTAAAATTAATAATTAGGTCAGTCCTTTCTGCTCACGTTGTGTGCCTGTTCTGCCCATCATCTGCACATTTGACTATATTTAAGAGCCTACATATGTAGAACATGCTCTATTGACACATCTGGAACTATGCAAAAATAAAAATTTAAAATGTACTGATCATGTTTGTCTAGCCTACATGCACCAGGGTCTATGCATATAGGCACCTATGCACACATTCATTCATTTAAATGAATGAATGGGGTAGGACATTCTGATCCTTATCCTCTACCGCAAACAGAGCCTCAATATCTGTATAAGGTGTACATATCAATGAAGGACATTTCTTTAAAGCTCAACATTTTATATACTGTGCTTTGAATCCCTTTGTAATCCTAAAAATAACTAATATATATATATATATCTTATAACTAATTGTAATAAAATGCAGTGTATTAGCTAAAACTTTTGACTACTAATGTATATTGTTTAAACGTTAAAGCAAAACTACTAATGGGTTCAGATGGAGAATTTATGTCATTTCCTATACAGGCATATCCTGCTTTAACATACGCAATGGGACCGGAGTGTGTATGTAAAGTGAAAATGTACTTAAAATGAAGCAATTATCTATGCATGTAC
Organism: Rhineura floridana; assembly: GCF_030035675.1. Taxonomy (NCBI): domain Eukaryota; kingdom Metazoa; phylum Chordata; class Lepidosauria; order Squamata; family Rhineuridae; genus Rhineura; species Rhineura floridana. Next base: position 51,835,505 of record NC_084480.1, read on the forward strand.
TGCACAGCAATCGCCACTAGATGGCAGCGGCGTCATACCATTAAGTGTCCGTTATTGCGAAGAGCGCACGTTAAAGTGGGGTATGGTGGAGTATGGAGCATGTACTTTATAGCAAGGCGACTTTAAGTGAAGCGACTTTAAGCGGGGTATGCCTGTATTGTGATTGAGGTTTGTATGCAAAGCCATGAGTTGCATACAAGTACCTGTAGCAGCCCAGAAGCCCATTTAAAGGGATAAAGCTACTTCCAGACTGGGTGATTAGGAAGACAGAAGCATCAGGTGGGGAAGAAGTCCTTAACCCTTTCCATACTGCCATTTTCTCCCTGCAAAATTGGCCTGCAAGTGTTGGCGGGTAAGCAATTAGAGTAGGAAAACTGAGCAATCTGAGGCCTCTCTAGAAGGGGCTGTCAGGAATTGCTGACACTGCCCAATGTGGTGAGCTGCATCACTACAAATCACTACAACTTCTCTGTGAAAAACTGTGTTGCAAAATAGACCCACCTAGGCTTGCTACTGGGCTGGAAGGAGTATAAGGCGGCTTCCTGTTTCAGTAGAATTCCGCTCAAGCAGGTCTGCCTGAGGTCTCATGTGCCTTTGTTTTTGGGTGTTTTCGTTGATCCTGACTACTGGTTTGTTCTCTGGTTTGCCCCCTGATCCTGGTTGTGTTTTGGTACAGACTCCTGGTTTTGACTTTCTCCAGACTGCTGCCCACTGGCTGGCCCTGAAAGTGGCTTTTCTTTCTTTTTTAAAACAGGCCATTGGGCCATACTTACCTAACTTGTAGTTTGGCTCCTATTTTTTCAAAGGCAAGAAATAGAACCCTGTCAAAACAAATTCTGCTAGGTGCTGTACAAAGAAATATTAAGTACTTTATCAAACACAACCTAGCACCATCTCAATTATGCTTATTTTAAAAAGTAACCTAAAATTAATCTGGCTTTCGCCAATACAACTCATTTAACTCTTAGTTTATAATGGCATGTGTCAGATCTTGCCTATGGATAATATTTACAAGCCTGGGATCTTGAATACCACTGCAAAACTAGATCTTGGCAGTTTTTGGTGGCACGTTAAAAAGCCAAAACCTACAAACTAACACTAATGTTATGGAAAGTATTTTCGCCAGAAAATTCTTAAGTGTATTTTCACAGCACAAATATGCAGTGAACTGCAACCACTTAAAATAATTGCTACATATTTATAAAATGTTTTTCAAGCCACTCTCCTTAATCAGCTTGGGATACAAAAAAAATCCATTGGTACTTTAAGTGAAGAACAGATTTAACCTCCTCTAGTCACCTTTCTTAGTGCCAATTCAAACATTCACAGCAGCGCAGTTTAATGTTTCATGTGATTGCACCACTTTGAAAAAAATGTGCTTATTTAAAGCACCTCTATCTCACACCCTCTGCATATGGAAAGCTAACATGCTACAAGGAGGAACTCCCACATTTTCCATCCCCAGGGCCTACCTGAAAGAACTAAAATGACTGACGCTCACTAGCCACAAAAAGGAAATGCAAGAGCAGATACTAGGGTTGCCAGGCTCAGGGCCTGATCCTGATCCTGTATCTTTAAGATAAGAGAAAATTCAGCCAAGTGCAGGCTTTCTTGCAACACTGTAATGGGAAAACCACAAGGTGAAATTCTCCCTTCCCCCTGCACAACTTTTAAAGATACAGTACATAAGACCTCTTGGTTGCCAGGCCCAGCCTCCAAGAGGTCTTCTGTATCTTTAAAAGTTGTGTAGGGGTAAGGGAAAATTTCCCCTTGTGGTTTTCCCCATTACAGTGTTGTAAGAAAACCTGCAGTTGGATGTATTTTCTCTTCTCTTAAAGATACAGAATCATTCTCAGGCCCTGAGCCTGGCAACCCTAGCAGAGACAGTCACAAAATGGTGGCAGATGGAAGCAGGGTTTGGAAGCAGCTAGCAATTACTGACACTGTTTTCTATTACTGTTTAATATACCTTTAAAAATTGTGATTTCCTTGTGGCACAGAGCTCCATGGTTCAGGTTTCCTCAGGTTAAATACAGACATTGGCATTGGAGGTATTGTGACTTAGCCTCCCTATTACAGACAGGATTGCTAATATAGAATTATTAGTAGAGAAGGCTTTTATTTAATATTTTTCCTCCCCAAATATACCTCTCAAATTTTACTTATCTCCTGTCATTTCTTCTTGCTTCACCCTTCACACTTGTTCTCTATTCCCCAACTCTCAAGTTTCTTTCATCTTTCTTCCCTACTCATTTTACTTTCACTTCTTCCTCCTTCAATTGCTTCTCTCTCTGATCCCCTTCCTCGTTGCACAGAATTAGTTCATTATTAGTTTTAACTAGTTCATTATTATTGTTTTAAAATATTAACTTTTTCTCTATCTTTCTAGTTCCCTTCAATGCACCCTCTGGCTCTTTCACCTCTGTAAATACTCTCACTTCCCAATTTTCTCCATGTCCTGGCCACCTTTACCACTTCCACCTTCCCTTTCCCCCTCCATTTCTGTATTTATGCACACATGTGCACACACAGAGTCCATTTTCTGGTGTCACTGCCCAATGCAAGGCTGTTCTTCTGAGGCAGAGAAGGTGGCTATCATCATGGAGTCAATCAGGGGAAGCTTCCTGGCTCAAAAGGAGGATTGAGGTATGGAGGTAAAGGTGTCCTGCTTCTTTTCCTCTCAGTCATTCTAACCTCCTTTTCACCTTCCTGTCCTCCTCCTTCCATCATACTTGACCAGCCACTCTCCATCTCATCCTCTTGTTCCCACCAACACTGCATGCTACAACCTCACACTCTATATGACACCAATGAGGTGTCCAGTGCAACATCTGCTGCAACTTCTTGGGAACGGTTTCAGTTGATGCGGCCTGACGTAGACAAGGTGCTTGCGATAATGTGGCCAGCAACGTGCCCTCTAGACCCTTGCCTTTCTTGGCTTATTAAAGCTTGCGGGGGGGGTTGACCGAGTGGACTCAGGGTGTGGTCAACACATCACTGCAGGAGGGAGTGGTTCCAGCCATCCTAGAAGCAGTGATCCGACCACTCCTGAAAAAGCACACCCTGGAACTATTGGTCTGCAACAATTACCAACCAGTTGCAAATACCCCCTTTTTAGGGAAGGTGATTGACAGGGTTGTGGCGCAGTAATTGCAAGTACTCTTGGATGAAACAGATTATCTTGACTCATTCAGTCTGGGTTCAGGCCTGGTTATGGGACTGAATTGACCTTGGTCGCCCTGATGGATGACCTTTATCGGGAGAAGGACAGGAAGAGTGTGACCCTGTTACTCTTACTTGATCTCTCAGCAGCTTTTGATACCATTGACCATGGAATCCTTCTGGGCCGACTTGGTGAGATGGGTACTGGAGGCACTGTTTTACAGTGGTTCCAATCCTATCTCCAGGGTCGTTTTCACAGAATAGCATTGGGTGATTGTCTTTCAGCCCCCTGGCAGTTGTGCTATGGGATGCCCAGAGCTTGGAAGTAACTCGTTATTTTTAACGAGTTACTTTTAATTCATTACCATTTTAAATAACAAGTGGGTAATTCCATTACATTTGGCAAGTAATGGAACGAATAGTAATTTCCCTACTTTTCAGCTTCAACTTTAACGTTTCCACGTTAGGTTGGACATTACTTGGGGACGGGAACAAGGGGAAGTCAGCTCCTGGCTGTGATTGGTTAACACAAGACATGTGCCTCACACTGATTGGACCTCTGCGCAGACTGTCTCTTCCCTCGTGATCTGTGTTAGGAGGCACGAGGGAAGAGATGAATAGGCAGGGGAAGCCTGCTAGCGTCTGACTCTGAGAGGAAAAAATGGACGCCGGAGGAAAAAGCCAGGGCAAGGACAACAACGGAGGAGAAGGCTGCAGCAGAATGGCGAAGAGCTGTGGAGGTGAGTGACGATGATTTGTGTGTGTGTGTGCCCCGGTGTGTGTGTTTTCAGCTGGAGTCTCTGGTTTTTTTGGGGGGGGGCTCCGGCTCTCTGGCTACCACCCTTACTCTCTGGACTCTCCGCTTCAATTTTTTAAAAAAAAGTTTCTAGGTGGTCTAATTCCCGAGATATACACCAAAACGTAACCCCCCCTGCACAACTTTTTTTAAACAGATCATGCTCTAACTACAACTCCCATCAGCCCAATCCAGTGGCCATGCTGGCTGGGGCTGATGGGAGTTGTAGTTTAAAGTAACTTTTCAAAGCTCTGGCTGCAACCCCACTCTTTCATGATTGTGAGTAAAGTGCAGACTTGTGTTTGTGTTGTAAATCTCTCTCCCTCCAACCCTATTTTTAAAGAAATTAGGCAGGGTTTATCACAGTTTTTATTATGTAGGAAACTAATACTCATTTTTTTAAAAAATGAATGAAGTTTATTTATTTATTTTTATTATTTTATTTATATCCCACCCTTCCTCCCAGTAGGAGCCCAGGGCAGCAAACAAAAGCACTAAAAACACTTTAAAAATCATAAAAACAGACTTTAAAATATATTAAAACAAAACATCTTTAAAAACATTTTTAAAAGCTTTAAAAACATTTTTTTTAAGAAAAAGTTTAAAAACATATTAAAAAGCAATTTCAACACAGATGCAGACTGGGATAAGCTCTCAACTTAAAGGACTTGTTAAAAGAACAAGTTCCTTATCACTTGAGGCTGCAGTTTTCCCTGGTTGAGTAAGCCCCATTGAATACATTGGGACTTGCTTCTGAGTAAACAAACATAGGATTGCACTATAAATATCTTTACAGGTTATATAAATAAACATATTTGGTAGTCATGCTTATATAAATATTTTCATAGAATCATAGAATAGTAGAGTTGGAAGGGGCCTATAAGGCCATCAAGTCCAACCCCCAGCTCAATGCAGGAATCCAAATCAAAGCATTCCCGACAGATGGCTGTCCAGCTGCCTCTTGAATGCCTCCAGTGTCGGAGATCCCACTACCTCTCTAGTAATTAGTTCCATTGTTGTATGGCTCTAACAGTTAGGAAGCTTTTCCTGATGTCCAGTCGAAATCTGGCTTCTTGCAACTAGAGCCCATTATTCTGTGTCCTGCACTCTGGGATCATTGAGAAGAGATCCTGGCCCTACTCTGTGTGGCAACCGTTCAAGTACTTGAAGAGTGCTATCATATCTCCCCTCAGTCTTCTCTTCTCCAGGTTAAATATGCCCAGTTCCTTCAGTCTCTCCTCATAGGGCGTTGTTTCCAGTCTCCTGATCATCCTTGTTGCCCTCTTTTGAACCTGTTCCAGTTTGTCTGCATCCTTCTTGAAGTGCAGAGACCAGAACTGGACACAGCACTCAAGATGAGGCCTAACCAGTGCTGAATAGAGGGGAACTAATACTTCACATGATTTGGAAACTATACTTCTGTTAATGCAGCCTGATATAGCATTTGCCTTTTTTGCAGCCACATCACACTGTTGGCTCATATTCAGCTTGTGATCAACAACAATTCCAAGATCCTTCTTGCATGTCGTACTGCTGAGCCAAGTATCCCCCATCTTATAACTGTGCATTTGGTTTCTTTTTCCTAAGTGTAGAACTTTTACTTCCACCCAGTTTTGTCATGCTGTGTCCCTATAAGTATCCAATTGCATACTATGGTTGTACAATACTTCCTTTACATTTTAAGTATCCCTTGGGGTAGTCATGGTTCTCCATTGTTTTCATCCTGAGGGGCAGAGAGGCTGAGAAATGGTGAGTAGCCCATGGTCACCCACTACACTTTATAGCTTATTTCCATTTTGAAAAATTAATTAAAACAATTTACATGCAGGCAAAATTTATTAAGCGGATTCACACAATATGTGTAAAGCACATCCAACTCCCATTTAAAGCGCATGACTTCCCCTAAAGAATTCTGGGAAGTGTCATTTCCCCCTCACAGTTATAGTTCTCACCACTCTTAACAAACTGCAGTTCCCATGATTCTGTGGTGGGATTCATGTGCTTCAAATGGGTGTTGAATGTGCTTTAAAGGAATGGTGTGGATCTGCCCTAAGTATGATGTTCATTCAAGAGTGAATTGAAAAGAACAATTTTAAAAGATACTTCTTACTCTTACTCATTTTTCAGACCTCTTTCTGAAGTAAAGGGTCAAATCTGTAAAAACATTTGGAGCAGCCACATTAAAAGATAAGGGCAGGGTATTCCAGGCAGGGGGTTGCCAACCCTGCTTGGATATGGATGTCTTTGCAGAAGAACCCTAGTCAAGGTTTACCAACAGCACTGTCCAAACTATATCTACTTAGAAGTCAGTCCTGTTGAGTTCTATGGGGCTTAATCCCTTAGTGTGTTTAGAATTGCAGCCTTCAGGAGCCTCCATCTTTACTCCCCAAAGATCCCATCTAACATCTCCACAACACTAGGCTCCTTTGTCTCTGCTGTGGCCTTCTGGTGACTGCCCTAGCCTGAAGGCACTTAACCCTTCTTGCTGAAAGCAAGTAGGCTAGATTAAATGTTCCCTACCCAGGCTCATATATATAAAAGATAAACGGCATTTTGTCAAAAGTATTTTTGTCTACATTTTATACCTCATCCTTGGTTTTCCAAGCTTGGCATGGAATGCTTCTCATACAGAATTAATTTGAAATGCTGCATATTTATTATCATAATCATCATATTCAAAATAAAAAATATATGTACCGCCTTCAAGTTGATTCCAACTTATGGTGACCCTATGAATAGGGTTTTCATGAGGCTGAGAGGCAGTGACTGGCCCAAGGTCACTCAGTGAGCTTCATGGCTATGTGGGGATTTGAACCCTAGTCTCATTTTGTCCTCACAACAACCCTGTGAGATAGTAGGTTAGACTGGCCCAGGCAGGGTTATTTAGTGAGCAAAAATGATGCAAATAGGATCTCTTTTAATTGTGCTATCGACCTGCTTACTTCCACTCTGACTGGGGGATCTTGCAGCATGGGGAAGAGATGGGGGCACATCACAGCTGAAGTTCACCCACATAGGAGCATTATCTCTTGTTTATTGCAGAGACGCCTGTTGCAGGTTTTGCTGCTGAGAGCAGCAGTCAGTTAGTGCAGCCACTTGCGTCACAGCTTGTTGATCCTGAGGAGGCAAAACTAGAAAGTGAGGTTCAGAAAGGAGGCCCTGTGCATGAGGAGGAGGAGGGCATGAAGCAGTGCCAGTTGCCCACAGCCACATCTGCAGAACAGCAAGTACCATGGTTTGGCTTTGAGAAAGCTTGTACATTTGTGAGCCAGAGTGGGAAAAATGTTGTTGTACGATGCAATTACTGCCTTCCAAGGATCAAAAATCTGAGATCAGCTGTTTCCTCCTCATCCAATGTGAAGAAACATTTTGAGGTAAGCCTTTGTCATGCTGGTCCTCAAAGAGTGTCCATTGTCTATTTATGTTTAAATTGTGAAGTTCCTCTTCCATTTTTTCTTGGATTCATGCTTTGTTCTTCTTCCTCAGAGGGCACACCCTGAGAAGCTGAGAGCAATTGAAGAAGCAATAAAGGCAAGGAGACGTGGCCTTCCTGAACCAATGCATGACACCCCTCCTCCCAAAATGCTGAAGCAGCAGCAGACAACGCTTGAGAGGTGGGGATCTGGCAGGGATCTGCTTCTTCCGGCAGCCTGCCTACACCCTCGCTTCAAACTAGATCGGCTGGAATCGTGTCAGGCCACCACCCATACCAACAAGTAAGAACATTAGGGAAGCCCTTTGGGTGGATTACTCCAAGGGAAATGTTGTCTCAAGGGAGGCATCAGAGGGCTTAAGGTGGTAGGCAGGGGCTGGGCCTTTTCTTCCTGGGGCTCCTCATCACAACCTTGGGTTGCTGCAGGTAATCCTTAAGGGTCTGCTGTGCTGCCCCATGAGTGTGGTGACTTGGTCACCTTCCTACCTTCCATGTCATCATCCACAGGCTCAGGCTGGACCCTGAACCAGGGGACATGACAAGCATCAGGAAATGAAGAGCAGATGATGGTTTCCTAACATATATGTGTTAACATATCCTCTCTCTTTCTTAGATACACAATGGAAGCCTTGTTGAAAGCTGAAATAAAGATGGGTGTACTTAATGAGGACAGTGATCAGTCTTCAGATAAAGACCAGGAAGGAGATGACTTAGAAGATGACTTCTTTAACTTTCTGCCCCAGGGCAAGAAGTCAGCAGTGGACACTGCTGAGGAGGAACTGGTGAGGTACCTGAGGTCTCCCAGCAGGGAAGTGTCATCACTCCATGGCTTTCCACGTGTGCTGTGGTGTTTTTTGCAGCACAACACAGGCATGCCTTCAAGCGCCGCAGTAGAACGCCTGTTCAGTACTGGTGGCAACGTAATGACTGTAAAAAGACATTCCTTGTCTGACATGCTCTTTGAGCATCTTGTTCTTTTGAGACATAACAGAAACATATTATAAAAGCATTTCAAGTGTAAAATCTGATTTCAAGAGTTGGGGTATCTTCATTGCTTGGGGGGATGTGAGATTCTGTTATGCCATTATGTTAATCTTAAGGATAAAATTTTTTATTCTACTACCCCCTGTGTGTGTGTGTTTATTTTTAATATTGTTTTAGGCTTCTTAGATGTGCAGCAGCCAAGGCCAGCACCTTGTAGGAGTTTTTTTAAAAAAGTAACTGAAATGTAATTGTAGTGATTACTTTTGAGAAAAAGTAAAGTAATCAGTTACTTTCAGAGCAATTGTAATTGTAACGGTAATTACTACTTTTTTGGGCCAAGCAATTGTAACTGTAATTTATTACTTTTTAAAAGTAATCTTCCAAGCTCTGGGGATGCCACAGGGTACCAACTTGTCCCCCATGCTGTTTAACATCTATATGAAGCTCTTGGGAGCGGTCATCAGAAGATTTGGGGCAAGGTGTCAGCAGTAAGCTGATGATACCCAGCTCTATTTCTCCGTAACATCTGAATCAGGAGAGGCCGTGCAAGCCCTGGACTGCTGTCTGGACTCAGTGGTGGGCTGGATGAGGGCCAATAAACTGAGTGAATCCTAGCAAGATGGAGGCACTGTGGGTTGGTGGTTCCTGAGTTCAGATAATTGGTCAGTAGCCTGCTTTGGATGGGGTCGTACTCCCTCTGAAAGAGCAGGTCCGTAGTCTGGGAGTGCTCCTAGATCCATCTTTGTCTCTAGAAGCCCAGGTGACCTCAGTGGCTAGGAATGCCTTTTACCAGCTTTGGCTGGTAAGACAGCTGCGGCTGTTTCTAGACCGGGATAGTCTGACCGCTGTTGTCCATTCACTGGTAATCTCCAGGCTGGATTACTGTAATGTGCTCTATGTGGGGCTGTCCTTGAGGTTGGTCCAGAAGCTGCAGCTGGTGCAAAATGCTGCAGTGAGACTGCTCATTGGGGCAGGGTATTGTCAACATGTCACTCTGCTGCTGAAAGAATTGCACTGGCTGCCCATTTGCTACCGGGCCAAGTTCAAGGTTTTAGTTTTGGTGTACAAAGCCCTATAGAGCTTGGGACCAGGATACCTGAAATACCATCTTATGCCTTATATACCCAGTCAATCACTGCACTCTGCAGGTGAGGGCCTCCTGCAGACACCATCTTATCAGGAGGTTCATTCTGCACAACATAGGAAATGGACCTTTAGTGTGGTGGCACCTACCCTGTGGAACTCCCTACCCTTAAATATTAGGCAGGCGCTATCTCTGTTATCTTTTCGGCGCCTATTGAAGACCTTCCTCTTTCAACAAGCCTTTTAAGTTGAGACCTTATCCCAGTATGCTTCTGTGATGGAATTGCTTTTTAATATGCTTTTAACCAGTTCTTTAAAAAAACAATATGTTTTCTAACCTTTGTTATTTTAAAAAAAATATTCAAAGCTGTTTTTAAAGTTGTTTTGTTTTAATGTATTTTAATGTCTGTTTTTATGATGTTTTAAAGTGTTTTAGTGCTTTTGTTTGCCACCCTGGGCTCCTGCTGGAAGGGTGGGATATAAATCAAATAATAAATAAATAAATCCCACTCCTACACAAACCTACGTGCTGCGCATGTGGGAAGCTGCTGCTGCTGCTGGTGCAGTCAGGGGTAGACAGGTGAGGAAGTTTAAGACAGACTGTGGCACTGAGATTAACCTGAAAGTGGGCTGAGGCCAACTAGTGGTTCCTGGCCTACACTCAGAGAAACACTGTGGTAGAGAGAAGAGCTATAAGTATAGCTCTCTCTCAGACATGCTAATTTCCATTTACAGAGATTTTGATAGAGCACTTTCAAACAAATTATTCCCCTAGATGCATTATAAAGTGGTATAAACCCGAGATAAAAGTATATGCCTCTCTCATACAACCTAAGAATATAAAAAGCCCTGTAGGATCGGACAAGAGACCCATCCAATTCCCACAGTGGCCAATCAGATGGCTGTGATAAGCTCTCAAGCAGGACATACATGCAACAGCACTCTCTTCATTTATGATACCAAGCAACTGATATTCAGATCCATACTGCCTTCGATACTGGAGGAAGTAGACAGGCATCATGACTAGTTGTCACTGATAGCCCTATTTTTGATGAATCTGCCTAATCCCCTTTTAAAGCCATCCAAGTTGGTGGCCATCACTATATCTTCTAGTAGTGAATTCCTTGGTTAACTGTGAAACATATTCCCTTTTGTCTGTTATGAATCTTCCAACATTCAGCTTCATTGGATGATCCCAGTTTCTAGCATTATGAGTGTGGGATAAAAAAGTATCTTTCTCCATACTTAGGGATAACTCATGTGACTTTTAATCAAGTCTCTATACCCTTGAGTAACCAAGTCCGTAGTCTAGGTGTTATTTTGGACTCTCAGTTGACGATGGAGGCTCAGATAGCAGCCGTAAGTCGGACCGCTCTTTATCATCTGTCCCTTATTCGTAAAATCTGTCCATTCCTCCCTAGGCATCTTCTACCGACGGTTGTTAGTGCCTTGGTTCTTTCACACCTGGACTATTGCAATGCTTTGTACGTAGGTTTACCTTTGAGATCTGTGCATAAACTTCAACTTGTCCAGAATGTGGCAGCACGACTCATTAAGGGTTGCCATTGAAGAGAACATATCACTCCAATCCATCGGGAAGGACATTGGCTCCTGATAGTGTCAAGGGTAAAGTTCAAAATACTGGTTATAACCTTTAAGTCTTTTTCTGATGCTGGTCTGATTTACTTGAAGAATAAACTTTCTCTTCTCGGAGAAGGTGGTCGTACCAGATCTTCAGCAGCTAGATCTCTCCTGGTTCCCTCAATTACAGTGGCTAAACTAGCCGGCACTAGGTCTAAAGCTTTTTCTATTGCGGCTCCCCTACTTTGGAATACCCTGCCAGTGGCCATTCGCCTAGCTCCATCACTTTTGTGTTTTCGGAAGCAGCTGAAAACCTGGCTTTTTGATTAAGTTGGTGGGGATATTCTGTTATAGCCATTCAGTGTAGGCTGTGGACTAGCTGTCATAATTTCATTCTGATTTTTATGTTGTTTTTGTTTTACTTATATGCTGTAATTTGTTTTAGTATGCTGAAATTTGTATTTCGATATGTATTTTATTGTACGTCGCCTAGAGTGACAGGTCTTACCTGCCAGATAGGCGTCTAATAAATTTTAGATAATAATAATACCATGCATAATTTTATACACCTCTAGAATGTCCCCCACTTACTTGCCTTTCTTCTAAACCAAATAGCCCCAAATGTAACTTTTCTTCATACAGGAGTTACTCCATCCCATCGGTCATTTCAGTTGTCCTTTTCTGAACCTTTTCCAGCTCTACAATATTCTTTTTGAGGTGTGACCAGATATGTACACTGTATTTCAAATGTGTCAGTATCATAGATTTGTATAACAGCATTATGATATTGGCAGTTTTATTTTCAATTCTTCATATAATAATTCCTAACTAGGAATTTGCCTTTTTACAGCTGCTTACACTGGCCCGACATTTTCATTGAGCTATCCACCATCAGGATCTCTTTCTTGGTCAGTCACTGTCAGTTCAGACCCCATAAGCACATATGTGAAGTTACAATTCCCACCCACCCCAATTGTGCATCACTTTACATTTGCGTAGAATGAAATGTATTTGCCATTTTAATGTCCACTCACCTATTCTGGAGATAACTTTTTTGAGCTCCTCACAATTCCTTTTAGTTCTTACAACCCTGAACAATTTGGTGGCTCACCCCTAACTCCAGATAATTTATGATTAAGCTAAAAAGTGCAGGTCCCAATACTGAACCTTGGGGGACCCCAGCTCTTACATCCCTCAATTTGTTCTGCCAATTTGTTCTCACTCTCATGTTCCTAACTCTTTCACCAGCTACTGATACATAAGAACTCCATGACTACTTAACTTACTCAGGAATCTTTGGTGAAGCACTTTGTCAAAAGCTTTGGAAAGTACACAGTCTCTAGTGGATCACCCCTATCCCTCTGCTGGTTGACCCTCTCACAGTTAGTGAGACAGGACTTACCCTTGTAGAAGCCATGCTGGTTCTTCTTCAGCAAGACTTGTTCTTCTATATGCTTGGAAATTCTATCCTTAATAATGCTTTCAAACAGTTTTCCCTAAACAGAATTAAGGTAACTGACCCAGGTTCCCCTTGACCCTAAAAAAACGGGTTATACTGGCTGCTTTCCTCAGGAATGAAGACTGATGTTAGGGCCACGTTACATATTTTTGTTAGAACAGCAACAATTTCTCCTTTGATTTCATTAAGAACTTTCAGGTATCTGGTATCTGGAACTTGTTATTTGTCAGCTTTTAATTTGTCAGTAAGGTCTGGAACTTAATATCTTGTTACCACTATTTCCTGAGACTTCCTTCATGAAAGTGTCAGTTCAGGCACAAGGATCTACCCTGTATCTTCCACTGTGAAAAGAGATGCAAAGCACTAAGCTTCTCTGCAATCTACCTTTCATCCTTTAGTACACTTTTGACCTCCTTGTAAGTTGACAATTTATGCTTAACATGTCTGTCTGTGAGCACCACCACAGCATGCGGGAATACATGTTGGCAGGGGGGTGTTACCAAGGTTAACGATAGTCTTTACCAAGGGTAGATTGTAGTTAACCAACCACAATGACTGGAATTCTCCTACAATCACTATTAAATTGTTTTCCAAGATTACTTTGCTGATCTCAGGAAGCTCAGCATGAAAGATCTGGAAAGCAACTGCATTGTCTATATACATAGTTTGCTTTAAAGCAATCTAGCTCTGCCACAATTTATTTTTAGGTTAAAATTTAAGACAAATCTTTCTTATAGCAAGACTATTCAGAAGGACTTCTTCCCAACACTATTTTTATTTATTTCAGGTCTTCTCAGACTATATTCACTACCAACCCATACAGCAAACGAATGCAAACCCAGTGTATGTCTGTCAAGCTTTAACCCTTACCATACAAATACTTTGTGAGCTTCTTCATATGTTTGTCCTCTCCCTGTCCAAAAGGGATAAGGACATCTCTTCAACATTATTCTCTTAATGGTTCAAACACCACCCTTCCCAATGGAGCAGAACACAACATCTGGGATTTGTACCATTGATTACTTTCCCCCTTATTTCAATAGTCAAAGAGAAGAAGTCAAACACAGTGCCTTTCCAGATTATAAAAAAAATAGAGCTATATTGACGCTAGCCACAATTCAATACCAGGACAATGATACCTGCCTCCATGCAATCTGGACATCTGTTTTTAAGACAATTATTCAATAAACCACAGCAAATGGGAACAGCAACATTTGCAAACGGCTTTACGATGATTTGTCTCCTGCAACTATTGGGTCTATAACTTTAGGATATTTCATTCTGTCAGCAAAATGAGAAAAGAATCACATTGGATTTCCAGAAGATTCCATAACTACTCAGGTGTGAGGGATTGAAGGAAAGGTCTCTCGTCAGCTGAGAGGAATGAGGGTGTGTGTGCATCAGATGGAAAACAGCAGGAAGCTTTGCTGATCCTGAAAGGCCAGCATTTTACCTAGACAAATATATATTTTCTAAAATCACTCCACATTCTAAGTAAGTTGAGTGAGGTAGTAACATCAGCAACACAAGGTAAATTACAAGACTCACAAGACTCAAGAGGCTTTGTAGGCTAAAGTCTAAATAAAACTTGAGCATGTTAAAGGCCCTCATTAAATTTTAAGGTTATTTTATTAATATATGCTATCCAACCCCTTTTAATCAGAAAAAGAATTGGTCAGTCTTGTATTTAGTAATCTGCGTCAACAACAATAATGTGGCAATAGTATTATTGTAACTTACTGGACTCAATATGCCATCAGGGGGAGGAGGAGGAAAATCTTCCTTTAACATATAATTGTATCTTACATACACTGTAACTGTAAGATCAGTTCATCACAACAATGCCATCTATCCATTAAGAGAAAATGCAGAGAATACTACAGCCACTAGATGGCATGATACTCTTATATACTTCATATATTTATTTTCACAAGCTTTTACATAAGAACAGCATATAAAACAGGACTTTGAAACACTTTTCTCATCATTATACTATCATATAAGAATACCACTGGTAGCAATATCTGATGATGTGACAATTTTTAATTGTTAATTCTATTAATATGCCACATAATGCATCAAGAAACTGTTGAACAAAGTAATCATACAGAGATGAATTTTTCACCTTTCTTATATTTTCTAGCTATCCCTCCCACATCAGTTTTCATCAGTTACTAGCAGAAGTATTTAAGCCACCAGTTATTTGCCCATGAGAATCTAAGAAAAATCTTTCTCCCAGAGCTTCAAGAGTTAACAGCTTTGCAGCATCTCCCTGGTGAGTTAAATATGAACTCTGTTCTATTCACTGCATGACTTGCCTTGGGGTGGGTGGATGGAAATCTATGTGCTGGATCCAAAGCACCATGGGCAGCATTCTGCTTCTGGGCAGGAGTTTTTAGTCCTCCCCTCCAGTAGCAGCCTTTTGCAGACCCAAAAAGCACCCCCAGGTCAGAGGCCGTCTACAGAGTAGCATTACAAAAGGCAGAAGGACTACCACCATTGCCTCCACCTTCATGAGTTTTCCAATTGTGCATCGTGGGGGAGGGATCATACACATGCGTGTTTATATCCATACCAAATAAAGAAAAGGAAAGAGATTTGAGACTCAGCTACAGTAATAAGTAAACATTATCTGCAAACAAGATGTGTGACTGAGCAGTCATATTTTTGCATATTCAATTGCTAACAACAAATTTTGACTAATGTTTGGGAGGCAGCAGCGCACACATCTGGGGGCAAATGAAATCCATTTTAATCCAGTCTTAATCCCTAACAGGTAAATTTTCTAGAACACAATTGTTCTAGAAAAAAAACCTATTGGTCTTTTCCATATTCTGTTATAACATGGTTAAAATTTAGCCCTCAATGATCTTTAGAAAGAATGCACAACTGGCTATTACATGGAAGTATTTTCTATCAGTTTCTATTTTTATTTATTTAGTCCATTTCTATCCCACTTTTCATCAGTTCACGATTCCAGGGTCAGTCACCACATAAAATATAATGAAAAACTCAACCAATAAAATATAGTAACTAAAACCTAAATTAAAAATTCTCATTAATAAGGCAGATAGCCTACCTATTTACCTCCAGCTGGCCAAATTAGATCAAACTCATGTAAAAGCCCAGGAGGCATATTTCAACCGGTTCTGACAGGTAAACAATGTGGCTCTCTTTCTCGCCCCGAAATGCAGAGCATTCCATAATCGGTGTGCTACCAAAGAGAAAGCACTATGCTGTGCCATTGTACCATATACTTCACCTAGTGCTGCCATTTTGCTACCTTTAAATTTTATTAACTGTAACTATTTCCATTCTGCCTATTGCTGCTCAGAATGTAGTGCTCCTCCTCATCAATATTGCAGTATCACATGCAAGAGAGTTCTTTGAGAAAGTCTTGTTTAAAGAAAATTCCTCTTTAAGAAGTTCCTCAAACTGCAAGGAGTTGACAACTCTGCTCAGCAGTGAGGAGGTGCTGCACCTGGTACTGCCTCCAATGTTTCTATGACTGGCAACGACTTCTATTAATAACATCATGTGCTATCATGTAACCAATTAAGTTCCATACTGGAAACATTGTGACATTACCTCCTGACACATGATGTAGTTGCATCACTATGTGCAGTGAAGCAAAGCCAATGGCTGCCCATTAGCTACTGCGGCAAGTTCAAAGTTCTAGTTTTAGTGTACAAAGCCCTACACAGCTTGGGACCAGGATACGTGAAAGATCATTTGGCCCCTTATACACCCAGTCATCACTGTGCTCTTCAGGTGAGGGCCTCCTGCACATACTATCTTATCAGGAGGTCCATTCCACACAACATAGGAAGCAGACCTTTAGCACTGTGGCACCGACACTTTGGAATTCCCTCCCCTTAAATATTAGACAGGTGCCATCTCTGTTATCTTTTCGGAGCCTACTGAAGACCTTCCTCTTTCAACGACTTATTCCAGTCTGCATCTCTGCTGCAATTGCTTTTTAAGATGTTCTTAAAGTTGTTTTTTAAAGATGTTTTGTTGTAATATGTTTTAAAGACTTTTGTTTTTAAGATGTTTTAAAGTGCGTTTAGTGTTTGTTTGCCAGCCTGGGCTCCTCCTGGAAGGGCAAGATATAAAATAAATAAATAAATAAATAAAATGTACCAAGTTAGCAAATCAAGGGACATGCATTCACCACATGATTAGGTATAATTTCACTGCAGGTTCAGCCAGTAAGCAGGTTCAGATCCACTGAATCCAAATGCTCTCACCTTGGGAGATCTGATGCAATATAATCCTAGGCATGTTTACTCAGAAATAAGTTCCATAGTATTTAATGGGGCTTACATCCTAACATGTTTATAATAACCCCAATGTTTTTTGAATAACCATGGAATATGCCTACAGCAGTTATATTGTTATACATATGAAAATGGACTGCCTTCAAGTCGATCCCAACTTATGGCAACCCTATGATGGCAGCGGCATAGGAGGATGCTACGGTGAGAGCTCCGCCACCGCTGCCCTTACATTTTTACATCTTTTAACATCTTGTGGGGCTTGAGGAAAAGAGCGTAAGTAAGCGCCTTCCCCCCTTTCTTATTCTGGTCGGCTACCTCTTTTTACCTCTTGTGACTGGCAACTAGTCAGTCCCTGCTGCGGCTTGTGCCTCTTGCCGCCGTTGTTGGAGCCTGCCTGTGCCGTCGCGGCCCGTGTTTCCTTGCCGCTGTTGCTCTCTCTCGCCGCGGCCTGCGCTCCCGCCGCGGCTCAGGCGTTGCTGCCGCCGTTGTCGCCGCTGTCATTCGTTTTTTGCCGTTGCCTATTCCTCTCTGCTGCCGCTGCTGTGATCTGCGCTCTCCTGTGCCTTCCCCCGCTGCCGCTGCTCGTCGTGGCCTGTGCCTTTTCATCGCTGTTGTGGCCTACGTTCCCGTCGCTGTTGGGTTGCTGAGTGCTTTTTTGGGGATGGCGTCCCCTTGAGCATCGGGCGTCTCTCGCTGGCGGGGGAGCGGCTGGTGGTGGGTGTGGCGTGGTGGAGCTGAGTCGGGATTCGGGTGTGTCCGCGCTCCTGTGTCGCCTTTGGCGCTTCCATCTGTGACGGTGTAGCGCGGTACGCCCTCTATCGGCTGCAGTGGCGACCAAGATCGTGACGGAAAATCAGGACCTGTGAGGGGTGCAGAAGGCGAGGCGCCTGGCTGTTTGATCTCGACTGAGGACAGAGCTACTGGTCGTGGTGGAGAGACAGTGGGGACTGGAGACACCGGTTGTTCAGATGAGGAAAATCATCGTGAAGATCCGGGAATAACGACAGGAGGTGTTTGGTGCTTGGTGTGAATGAATGTGTGAATGTGTATATATGTGTATATTTGATAGTGAATGGTGCGTAAGCTGATATATATAGATTTTTACTATGTGCCTAGGAAGGGGGCTTTTTCAACAAACGGGAGGACTTGAGGGGGCCCCAATTAGCGTAGTGACAGGCAGAGGGAGGTATGGCGTTTTGAGAAGGACATGCCAGGTAAGGGGAACGCGGCCCAGACAAGTTGTGGCTGTGCCTTGTTCCGGTCCTACTCACACCCGCAGGATTGTTGGTTGTCCTCTCAGCCAACTCTCGGATCTCCAGTTGCTGCTTTTAAATGCCAGATCGGTATATAATAAAATCTCCCTTGTCTATGATTTGATTATGGATGAGGCGGCCGATCTGGCATGTATAACCGAGACCTGGGTGGGTGAGCAGGGAGGGGCCAGCCTCTCCCAGCTCTGCCCACCAGGGTATTTGGTCCAGCATCATGGTAGATCTGAGGGTCGGGGAGGGGGGGTTGCTGTGGTCTATAAGAGTTCCATCTCACTTATCAAGCACCATGTCCATACAATAACTGGTCTGGAGTGTTTGCACCTTGTGTTGGGTCAGAGGGACAGACTGGGAATCTTGTTGGTGTACCGCCCACCCTGCTGCTCAACGGCTTCCCTAACTGAGCTGACGGAAGTGGTCTCGGAGGTGTTGCTGAGATCCCCCAGACTTTTAGTACTGGGGGATGTCAACATCCATGCTGAGGCTACTTTGTCTGGGGCGGCTCAGGACTTCATGGCCTCCATGACAACCATGGGGCTGTCCCAGTATGTTAATGGCCCAACGCATGTGGCGGGACATACCCTAGACCTTATTTTTGCTACTGGACATGGAGATGGTGATCTGGATGTGGGGAATTTTACATCTCTTCCTTTGTCATGGACAGATCACCGCTTGTTGAAGTTTAGACTCACAACGGCTTTTCCCCTCTGCAAGGGTGGGGGACCTATTAAATTGGTCCGCCCCCGGAGACTAATGAATCCTGAGGGGTTTCAAAAGGCTCTGGGGGATTTTCCGGCTGGAAAGACTGGTGCTCCTGTCGAAGCCCTAGTTGAACTGTGGAATACGGAGATGGCTCGGGCTGTTGACACGATCGCTCCTGCGTGCCCTCTCCTGTGTAGAGCTCATACAGCTCCTTGGTATACTCCAGAGCTGAGAGTGATGAAACAAGACAGGAGGCGGCTTGAGCAGGGGTGGAGGCGAACTCCCGATGGATGCAATTATGCACTAGTAAGTGCCTCTACAAACTATATTTAGAAGTGGTGAGGGTGGCGAAAAAACAATATTTTGCTGCCACCATTAAGTCATCTCTTTCCCGCCTAGTGGAGCTTTTTAGAGTTGTCCGAGGGCTACTTCATTCTGGCCCTAGGGACACGATAGTACCATCGGTGGCCTGCTGTAATGAGTTTGCTGGGCACTTCCAGAACAAGATCTCATGCATTCGTCGGGACTTAGACTCCCAGTTTGTAGCAGTTGATCCAAGTGAGGTGTCCGGAGCACAGTCTTGTCATGTTTTGTTGGATGAGTTTCAGTTGGTTCAGCTCGAGGACGTGGACAAGGTGCTTGGACAGGTACGTGCAACCACTTCTGTACTGAATCCTTGCCCCTCTTGGCTTATAAAAACCAGCAGGGATGGAACAGCCAACTGGGCCAGGGAAGTGATAAATGCCTCTTTACGAGAGGGAGTGGTCTCTGGCTGTCTGAAAGAGGCAGTAGTGAGACCACTCCTGAAAAAACCTTCCTTGGACCCAGAAAATCTTGATAGCTACAGACCAGTAGCGAATGTTCCATTCCTGGGCAAGATCTTGGAACGAGTGGTTGCTGACCAGCTCCAGACGCTCTTGGATGAAACCGATTATCTAGATCCATTTCAATCGGGTTTTAGACCCGGTTTCGGCACTGAGACAGCCTTGGTCGCCCTGTATGATGACCTGTGTTGGGAGAGGGACGGAGGGAGTGTAACTCTGTTGATTCTCTTTGATCTTTCCGCGGCTTTTGATACCATCGACCATGGTATCCTTCTGGAGAGACTTGTGGAGTTGGGTGTTGGAGGTACTGCTTTGCAGTGGTTCCGCTCCTACTTGGCGGGTCATCTCCAGAGGGTAGTGCTTGGGGAACATTGCTTGACACCGTGGGTTCTTCAATATGGAGTCCCGCAGGGATCAGTTCTGTCCCCCATGCTTTTTAACATCTACATGAAGCTGCTTGGTGCGGTCATCAGGAGTTTTGGAGTGCGTTGTCATCAGTATGCTGATGACACGCAGCTCTACTTCTCCTTTTCATCTTCTTCAGGTGAGGCTGTCAATGTGCTGAACCGTTGCCTGGCTGCAATAATGAACTGGATGAGAGCTAATAAACTGAGACTCAATCCAGACAAGACTGAGATGCTGTTGGTGGGTGGTTTCTCTGATCAGATGGTGGATATTCATCCTGTTCTAGATACTCCCCCTGAAAGAGCAGGTTCGTAGTCTGGGAATACTTTTAGATCCTTTTCTGTCACTTGAGGCTCAAGTAGCCTCGGTGGCACGAAATGCATTCTACCAACTTCGGTTGGTAGCCCAGCTATGTCCCTATTTGGACAGAGAGGATCTCACCTCAGTTGTTCACGCTCTGGTAACCTCCTGATTGGACTACTGCAATGCGCTCTACGTGGGGCTGCCTTTGAAGACGGTTTGGAAGCTACAGCTGGTGCAAAATGCAGCGGCCAGACTAATAACGAGGACCAGGCGGTCCGAACACATAACACCTGTTCTGGCCTGCTTGCACTGGCTACCTATATGCTTCCGGGCCAGATTCAAAGTGCTGGTTTTAACTTATAAAGCCTTATACGGCGCGGGACCACAATACCTATTGGAACGCCTCTCCCGATATGAACCTGCTCGTACACTGCGCTCAACATCGAAGGCCCTCCTCCGGGCTCCGAACCATAGGGCAGCTCGGAGAATGGTAACAAAAACTAGGGCCTTCTCAGTGGTGGCCCCTGAACTGTGGAACAGTCTTCACGAAGAGATACGAATGGCGCCGACGCTGCTATCTTTCCGGCACCAAGTTAAAACCTTCCTATTTTATCAGGCATTTAAATTTTTTCTATATATGTTTTTAATCTGGTTTTAGATTGTGGATTTCTATATATATCTGTTTTGTATTGTTTATGTGATTTTATTGTATTCATTCATATTTGTTGTACACCGCCCAGAGAGCTATGTTAGTGGGGCGGTATAAAAATTCAATAAATAAATAAAATAAAATAAAATAGGGTTTTCATGGTAAGCAATATTCCAAGGTGGTTCACCATCGCTTTCCTCTGAGGCTGAGAGGCAGTGACTGGCCCTAGGTCACCCAATGAGCTTCATGGTTGTGTGGGGATTTTTAAAGTTTGATAGAAATATCTGTGGGCTATAGGTATGTTCTTAAACTGCAAGGTTTTTTTTGCCTATTAGTGCATTTCTTTGTTTTTTAATCCGGGAGGTAAGACATGGGATCTGAGAATGGATTGATCATTTTCATGCTTACTGAGTTCAGTGGGATTTACTCCCCTGCAATCATACTTAGGATAGGTGAAACTGACCACAAGGGATGAGGAAGGGGAGAAGGAAGGGGAGGAAGGGCAGAGGGGAGGATGGGGATGGGAGCAGGCAGGCGGGGGAGGGGAGATGGACAGGTTTAATCATTTGCATGCTTATTGAGTTCAATGGGGTTTACTCCCGTGCAATCATGCTTTAAACTGACCATGGGGAGGAGGAATGGGAGGGGGAAGGAGGGGATTGGAAAGGGATGGGGAGGGACAAAGGAAGAGGGAGGGAAGGGGCAAGAGGGAGGGAAGGGGCAAGAGGGAGGGTATAGCAGGGAGGACAAGGGAGGGTGGGTTTGATCATCTGCATACTTTTTGAGTTCAATGGAATTTATTTCTGTGAAAATGGAAATGGACTGCCTTCAAGTCGATCCTGACTTATGGCAACCCTATGAATAGGGTTTTTATGGTAAATGGTATTCAGAGGTGGTTTTACCATTGCCTTCCTCTGAGGCTGAGAAGCAGTGACTGGCCCAAGGTCACCCAGTGAGCTTCATGGCTGTGTGGGGATTCGAACCCTGGTCTCCCAGGTCGTACTCCAACATTGACACAGGGGAGGGGCAGAGAGGGTAGGAGGAGGGGGAGGGTAGGAGATTGGGTGGGTGGGCATTGGGCAGAGGGGAAGCCCCTTTCCTTTCCAAAAGGAAAACATTGTGAACAGTATCATTGTTTTCAGCGTTTCCCCCACCTTTTTATTCTATGGCAGGCACATATAGCCTCACACCCAAATTTAAACCAAATCTGTCTCTGGCCCAGAGCTTGGAAAAGTTACTTTTTTGAACTACAACTCCCATCAGCCCAATCCAGTGGCCATGCTGGCTAGGGCTGGTGGGAGTTGTAGTTTAAAAAAGTAACTTTTCCAAGCTCTGCTCTGGCCACATCCACACCAGACTGTTATTTCACTTTGGGCAGTAATGGCTTCTGTCAAAAGAATCCTGGGAAGTGTAGTTAGTGAAGGGTTCTGAGAGTTGCTAGGATACGCCTTGTTCCCCTCACAGAACTTCAGAGTGGGTGACTGTTAAATCACTCTGGCCACTGGAGCTCTGTCAGTGGAATAGCAGTCTCCTCTCAGCATCCTTCACAAACTACACTTCCCAGGATTCTTTGGGGGAAGTCATGACTGTCTCAAGTGAAATCAAAGTCTAGTGTGGGTGTGGCCCCCTGATTAGGCAAGCCAAGAAGCTGTGAGTTTGGCTTTTAGAATACTGACAGTTGGTTCTTACTGAGCATGCCTGACATTATCATTCAGTTCAATGCAAAATTTCTTAAATTAATTAAAAATCAGCCAGGCCTTTTTTAAAACTTTTAAACTGCAGAAGATGAAGGTCAGAGTATGGGGCAAGGTCAGTAATAGGATTACAGGTACCTGTGAACATGGCTGATTTTTAATGAATTTTAACAGATTATGAGAACTCTGACAAAAAAAAGGCCAAAAGGCCTCTGGGGTTTTTTCCTCTCTTTTTAGACTTTGAACTCTCTATTCTCTCTGACTGTTTTGTGTATCATCATGAAAATTTAGAGGGTTGCTAAGCAAGCAAGTAAGTAAGTAAAATTTAATTTTTGTGTCGCCTATCTGGCCGAAGCCACTCTAGGCGACGTACACATTGAAATTCAATAAAATACAATATAAATACAACATAAAATACAATGCAGTCAACAATAACCATTTTAAATAGCAGCAGTATAGAACAATGTAGGGCAATCAATAAACAATTATAAACAATCACAAAAAGTTTTAGGCTACCCCGGAGATCCCGAAGCAAGCGTTTCTGAGTCCAGGACTATAAGTTTTGTAAGGTTTTGTTTTGAAATGAACTTATGGGAAGCATCAGAATGGCATGGGGGTATTTTCAATGTAACATTGCGGAATGTGAAAAATCCCCGCTGGCTATAGTATACAGCCACTCTTGCGGCTGTATAATACAATGTGGTAAGTACAACTACAAGCTCCACTTCACAAGTGAAATGGTAGCAGATTGTATCATTTGGTATTGGTGTGGAAGCTGCCAATATTCCCTGCTACTGCCCCTCCAAACCAATTTGTAAACATGAGGTTCCAAAAACCAGGGAAGTGCCAAATCTAGGACTACCGGGTAGAGCAACTTTGTGGAAACATCAGACAACAATTACACTTGGGGGTAGTTCACATATTCCTTATTGGCCCCAACTGAACGTTTCTCTCTGCGTCCGTGATCCCTGCTGCGTAGGGTAATATTTAGATGCCTTTACTGCATCCTTTGGTCCAAACAAGAGTAGCATTTGCATGTCAACACACATTGTCCCTTAGACAATACAGTGTAAATTGCACAGACACTGAAATCTGTTTGTCCATTCTGTTGATTGCAGGAACAGGCAATGACCTTTTAATGACAGCTACAGGCAGCAAACTTGGAAACCAGCTTCAACATTTTTTTCAGCATGAAATCCCTACATACTAATTCCCAAAAACCTGAACTCAAAGCTAGCAGCACACGTAGCAGGAGACTACAGTCCCCAACACCTGAAAATAGGTTTCCTACAATTATTCTTATTGTCCTGTGTATTGAGCACCAGAACTATGAACTACTTGTGCAAGCGCAGCATCTGTGAAAGTGATGGCTCCAGATGTCTTACTTCTTCTGAGGACCATTCAAATTCATTTCTTTCTCTACTTTACTCCCTCTTACAACTGCAACACAAGCCAAAGGTTCTAAATGGAACAGTTTCACTCTTTTCCTATTCTCAGTTCATGCTCGTGTATTAAGATGGCAGGAATCCTGCATGCACACACACTGTATCTGCTACTGGTTGGCAAGAAGCAACCTTACTGCATGCTATGCATGACCCTTTTTGTGGAAAGGGGGATGTAGGTGGGTGCTATCACTACTTTATAACCAGTACTTTAAAACTGTCTGCTTGTTCTATTCCACCTAGATATTTGGAAACATTACAGTCACACAGTGAGTTTCCAGTACCTTCCTTCAAAAAGAAACAAACACCTAAAAGCTCAGCTAGAATTTCCTACTACTCAGAACATAAAAGGAAATTGAAAGTTGCTGTAAGTGGTTAGGAGAGTCTGTTAAATGCCTGCCACTTCAATATAATACAGTTAATAATAAAATAGCAATTAAGGATATGCAATCTAGCAAATTCTGTCCAACAGATGATTTGGCTGGGTGTCATGATCCAAAAGTCACTTATACAGGTTTGTACGCAAATATACCAGCACAATGTGCACAGCTAGTTATGTGAAATAGAATTCTGCATGCAGAGCAGGTACTTTCTTTGCACATGTGTGAGGAAAATTAATCTGCACTCTGTATGCAGAAACATGTTGAGAAACCTCCAAATGTCTGCCACAGAAACCTAGGATGCTGGAGAGGTTTCTGAAACATGCTTGAAATTTACCGCAATGTATGCAGCACTGCTGAGACCTGTTCAAAATTACAGGGAAACTTAGACACACCCAACATTTCTGCAGCAACACACTACAGGGGAAGGTTGATAACTGTGGGCAGCTGCCCTTGAGGAAAGTATGTCCACCATTTTATCGAGCTTCTAAGTAATCCTGTAGTTCCCTGGAATACACTTTTGAAAGCTACTGTTCTCTTACAATACATTATGAAGTATTGCCCTGTGTCAGACAGATGGCAAGAATTTCAGTTCATACGCATGATGGCACCTCCCCTTAAGATGCCTTTAATTATGCTGGGAACAGTATTTCTGAATTTGCCTGCTAATAAAATTGACCACCAAAATCAGACAACCAAAATAATTCCGTACAGAAGGCCCTTTGTCTTTCTCTGGTGACCAATATTTTGTTCATATTTATATAGCTTTTCTGTTCATTGATGTTTCTTTCAAGGCAGTTATTCTGGCATCTACCAGAGTCTGCCAAATGCCTATATTAATATTATCTAGTGAAAACTACTTTTTATTTACCCTCTGTTACAGTTTCCACAAACAGAATGAGTGCACAAGCTTTATGGTCTAACTGGCATACAGATCAATATATTGAGGAAAGCAGAATAAAAAGTATTCAGATGATAGACCCTGGCAATATGACAAAGTCCCTGTAGATTCAGTTGTTTTCAGAAAGAATCAATGTCTTGAGATATGCAAATTAAATTGGTTCGACAGAGGTTTGTAGAACTGTATTTAGATGAGTCAGACCTAATGTAAAAATAGTTTCATTTTGTTGTGGGTGGTGGGAGAAACAAGATTTCCCTAAACCAATTTGAAGTTGGAACTACTCAACACCATTTTTTCCATATATGTGGCTAGTACCAGGCAGTCTCTCAAGTGTGACTACAGCATTAGGGAAGCTCAATTACAAATATTTACTGTAAGGTGGAAACAGCAATATTGTGCATCAGCTGAGCAAGCAGAATGAACTAAGTCTTTGAATCTAAACACTGGATAATCCATGTGTTTCATATCTGCTTTGTCATCTGACAGTCCCCACTCACCTGTTTGTTCGCTCTTTCCTGATGTAAAAAACTCGCTTTTTTCGCACCCACACACGCAGCGGGAGGAACCCCCACATTCTTTTAGCTTTTTCCCAGCCCCACCTCAGACACAACCCACCACCAGCCAATTGGTGCGCAAAATCTGACATGTGCTCCTCCGCCCATTCACCCACAATCAGCAACACGCATGCGCTTGAACGTAAGAGCGTGAAAGTTTGAATTTCCTGTGTCAGTAATAGAGTTCCTTGCCGCTCGCCTCTCTTGTATTTTTGATATTACGCAATAATGAATGTATGTGTTTTGCTGAGCTTTTCTACCATGCAGCGCTTGGCTGCGGCTCCCAGCTCCTCCCCATGAATGCTGCCCCCGAGGGAAGCAAGCAGCACCCCCCCCGCAGGTGGCCGCTCTTGGCTCGGGCAGGGAATGCGGGCAAAGAGCCCCACGTGCTGCTGTGCAAAGCCTGAGAGATCCAGGCAATTCTGTGAGGTATTGGGGGGGGTTAGAGAGAGAATGGGGCAAGCCATCGTCATGTCGACTTTGCGTGGGGTTAACGTGCTGATTTTTAAAAGGGATTTTTTTAACCGAAAAATAATGAGAACACAAAGCGATCATGTCACACATTATACAGTCGTCTGGATGAGCCCTTATTGTCTAGCCAATCCTTTTGTGTGGTGGAGTAGCAGGGACATGTCCCGCCCCTCTACCATAGCAAAATGTGTGACACAGGCCCTCCACATAGAAGCCTGTACATGAAAGGCCCCAATACATATCCCCCTGCACACATTCTCTCTCACATACACACACTCTCTTTTGCTTTTTAAAGGTGAATAAAGAATAATGCGGATTAGGCTTCACATGTAAAACTTCTTTATTTAAAGCATTTGTACCCTTCCTTTCTACCATTTGATGCCCAAGGCAGTTTACATAAAAACAGTGTATATTCCTCTACATGGAGAACTTAGGTCACACATTACTTTAAATGTGTGGGAATTGGGAGAGTGGTATGCCTGCCATGCCAGTCTCTGGCTAAGAATGTAACAGTGTTAGAACAATTCTGAATCACATGAGAAGGGATTAAAGTACACTACAGTGTGATAGTGTTCTGGGAAAGGATTGTATCTCAGTGGAAGAGCATATGATCTGCATGCAGAAGGTCCCTGCTTCAGTCTCCAGCATCTTTCAGGTAAGGCAGGGAAAGACTACTATTTGAAGCCCTTGTGTCATCTCTAGTAAAAAGTTCACACTACCATGGCTGCATTCACACTCTCCCCATGTTAAACTATGATTTAATGTGATAAGGCAGAAAGGAGCAACAGTGAGCCTCAAGCTTGAATGCTTTCCCTCCCCTGTTCCGCCTGAATGGCTAGAAGGAGAACTTGGGGAGTTTAGCTTCTGTTTTTGCTTAACTGCAGTTTGTCATATCATCTGGTTAGTTTAGGTCATTTAAAAAAAAGATGAGGAGGGAGGGCTTCAACACAAAAGCAACAAATTGTGAAGCCTCCAAGGTGACCTGGAAAAAAAAGTGGTTTATTTAGGCCCAGTTCATTTTAAGAGGCAGGGGTGCTATAAAATAATGCTAAATGCTATATATTCATTTGAATAACTCCTATAAAGTACTTTTAAAAGATCTGAAATTATCAGATATATAAATAAATATAAACAAACAATGCTACAATCTACCAAAATCTACAACAAAATTTTATCAACATACCTTCGAAACCCCAACTGAGACATTAAAAAACCACTGCAGCTAAAACCTCAAATCAAGTCTCATCTATATACCTTGCCATGTATCTCATACAAACTGAACTGGTAGAAACATAGTCTCCTGGTATTAAATGTAAATAAACTGTATCTAATAGAACAAAGCCTACTTCTACATTACCTGTGTACAGAAATTCCTAAGAATAAGCCCAGAGCAACCCTTTTTTACCCCTGGATAAGTGTTCAACAATTCCATTGGTCTGTGCTACCAAATAGGGAAAAGAGGAGAGACATGGGAGCTGCTCTGAAATAGACATTATAAACCTAAAAGCACAACCATTTAATACAAGGATGGGATTAATCCTTTTGCTTCAGTGAACAAAGGATTCCCTGAACCTCAAGGGTTCACAGGCCTCGGAAATTCTAAGGGGGTGGGAAGAGAAGACAGGACAACCCTACAGAATGGTCCAAACTGATCATTGTCTATATTTTTGATATTTTATACATGGCTTGACTGCTGAAAACATATTCAAACAGATATATAGGATTATAGTACCCCTGAAAATCTCTCTGCTTGAAATATCTAATAAAGGACATATTTTCAGTGGACTTCGGAGCTGTTTTCTTTGGGATTTTCAATTTTAGAACAGAAAAGACATTTACTGTAATTGATATTTTAACAGAGAATACAATTTTTTAAATTTAATTTTTTAAATTTTCTTTCCACCTTGGGAAAAGTACACCACAGTTATGGGCAGTTCTACAACTTCACCATCTTTGTTCCAAAAAGTGTCAGGCTATAAATAGTGTCTTACTCAGTGTATTATAATAGCACTTATCTCTTTGCCCATTAGCAGGGCCGGTGCCAGGCATAACTGGGCCCATGGGCACCAGCCTGTCCCGGGCTCAAGGTGTCCATCTGCGTGTCCCATCTACCTCTTCTTGCATTGTGTCATGTGAACGATGTGTTCGTGTGCCTGACATCAACCAAGATGGCAGCAGGGGAACTAGCCCCTTAGGGAAGCCCCCACTGCCATCTTAGTTTATGACAGGCATGCGCACAGCGTGCACAGCATTCTCATGAATGGGAGAAGTAGGTGGGGCATGCGTGTGGGCTTATTGAAGCCCACATTGTCTGTACTGGGGGAGCTTCCTCTCCACGATCTGCGGCAGGGCCAGGACGCAACACTGTCATAGATCCGGAATGGCAACGCTACCCTCCCACCTTAAGGAGGGCCCCTTTAGAGGCCCCCGGGTTGGAGCCCAACCTGGCTGCCCCCTGATGTCAGCCCTGCCCATCAGGTGAGACACTAAGTGAAACAATTCCTCTCTCTTGCCTCTACAACAGAACAAAATATATCAAGACACATCCTGAATTCTTATTGTATTCCCTACCTAAGTCGGAAATAGGGAATGAGGCAACACATTTCCATTAACTTGGCTTTCTGTTCTCTGAAGCTTTCTATGATAACGTCCTTCCTAACTTAATGTTTTTCTCACTTATCTTAGCAGAATTAATTAGTAAGGGTAATGTTCCTTTTCTATTTAAACAGGTATGGGAAGTAAGGATTTTCATAATGGAATAATACTACTTCTAGAATTATTTTTATGCCTATGGGTTAACAGAACAGCTGACACGAGAACAGGCCAAGAAGATACCTATACCCAGATTTATATAACCACCTGGAGTAAATGAACTTCAAATTGCTAGTTTGAACTTGCATTATTCTATTGTTTATCCACAGCACTGCTAACTTGGAATGTGTCAGAATAATGCTATTTCAAGTAGATGGATTCTAGTAAGAAGGCACAAGCAAGGAACTAGCTCCTTAGAGTTAAAAAACAACACACCCTCGCCTATGACATAATTTTACCAAGACACTGTTGCACCACTAATATTCCATCACAGTAGATTTTAAACATGCACTGTTTCACAATTTCCAGTTCCTGATATAAAATAGCATAAGCTTGCCTTTGCTTGACCATGAACCACCTATACTAATTCCGCATCCCAACCCCAATCGTGTTTAAATACTACTCATTTTATACATGGCAGAATTTGAAGTGATACCCTTTTCTGGCTGTGCCAAATAACGCTACTGACTCATTTCTATGTCCTAAAATTCATAATTTGTCTGAATACCTGAAAAAAACCCGGTGGTACAGGACCTACTGGCATGCCATCTCCTGGGGGAATGTTTCCTAGCACTGGACTTGGAGCTGCTGCAGCACTCTGAAAAGAACAAATGGAAAATAAACCTTTGTCATTGCACAATAGGCATAAAACCGAAATACTACTTTGACCACAGTGTGGCAATGCAGAAAGTAACTCTGCAAGACATTTTTCATAGCTACCTCCGTTTTAAATTATTAGTGCTCATTTTCAAAATACACAGGTAAATGTTTCAAGTTCAAACTTAAAGTCCATGAAAAATTATTGCCTTACATTCACACATGGAACACACTTAGGGTTCAAATATGTTAATATTAATTTAGCTTAACCAAGGACCAGTTCAATCATGTGCTTGTATATGATTCTACTACAACTCTGCCCCAAATTAAGCTTATGTTCAAAATAAAGAAAAGGCATGCATCAGCCAAGGCAGTCAACATTCAAAGTAGGACATGACATTACGGGCAAGACCCAAACACAGTTAAGCAAGGAAAAAACTAGGCTTGATGTGTGAGATCTATGATACATATCACCTTACACGCTGTTCTTTGCTTAAAAGCAGCTGCAACATGGGTTTGGTACCCATGTTGTACTAGACTTTTCTCTACCCCCTTCTGTGGCTAAAAGCAGCTTCAGTGGGTTAACCTCTCCAAGCATCATGGCCCTGATCCAACTCAGGAGCCAACATGCCTGCTTTTAGACAAATAAAAAGACCCAATCATTAATCTCTCATATCATGCCTAGTTTGACCCTAAGTCTCACTGATTTAAGAGAAAGTCAGATTATCCACTAGCCCAACTAAACTCGGGTCATGCTGAATTGTGTAAAGCAAGAACTGGGAGGGGGAAAATTAATTTAATAGGGTGCATGGGTGGTAGGTGGAAAGGGAAAACTGAACCCTTCTCTTATCTGTGCTTTTCTTCACAGCCACTGTAGAGAAAACTTTTACTATGTGTTAAAACTGAAATTACATCAGAACATTGATATACTTTTGTGCATGATGTGTGGGGTACTTCCCCCCCTTTTGACAATATTGTTGTAAGTAGTAGCTACTGATATTAAAAGTTCACCAAAAGCTTTAAGATGAGATTACCTTACAAAAAGATTGATGTTACTTCTATGTGTCTTAAAAAAATGTTAATTTTTGGAACAAGCAAAACAAATTAGGTTTCCTAAGTGAAACAGAGGATGAAATTAGCTACCTTTGGACATCTTTCAAACTGAGTAAGTAGGAAATATAGATCCTGATAAAGCACAAGTAGAGGGACACTATAAAAATTAAAGACAAACTAATATGTTAGAACTCTCATTATATTTAATTTCTAAGTCTTCCTCCCAACAGAACATTTTGAAACTCTGTAGAAGTGAAACAATGCAAAAACATCTGACATCACAATCCTATAAGCATATAATTTAAGGAGATTTACTTTCATTTTATTAATAAATTGTGAATATTTACCCTGTGGAATACAACTTGTTCTAACTAACATAACTGGCCCCTGGATGTCACTTTTGCACCCAGTATATAGAAAAACATTATAAATTACATGTTTAAGTTTTGGGCATGATGTCCATCTTATGAAAGTGTGCAGTGTAATTCTGAAAGCATAAGAAACTAAATTTGATTAGACTAGTACAACATTTTATTTTCTCCAAGGCTAAACAAAACTGAAAAAAATAATAAACCGAGGTTATACAGTGCTTTTCAGGATGAAAACCTGTCTATTAGTCAGCAATTTAATAATTAAATTATACAGCCCTTACCAACTAAAGAACTGAAGTGGCATGGTCTGCATAAGACAATGAAAAGCATAGGCTGTGCTCTGAGCTAGAACTTGTTTTAAAAACTGGTTGCTGAATGTGTTACAGTTGGCTCCATAAAGTATTGGTCTTCAACTAGTGGGTCGGGACCCCATTCCTGGGTCATGGACTGATCTAAGGTAGGTCGCAACAGCAGCATTAGCACAATACAAACATATGGTGGTAATTTAAGAAATGGGTCCCCAATTGCAAGTTTGGATTAAAGGTGGGTGTCAGGTGTGAAAAAGTTGAAGACTACTGCCTTAAAGGATGTTGATATCCAATTTTGTAAAATTGGCTGCAATATATTTGTACATAGCCAGGATAGGAAATCTGAACTAGAAACTAGAAAATACATTCCCCAACAATATTTTCCAAAATAGTATTTAATCTGCAGGTCGTTTCAGATATAATGTTTGGAGCTCATGGAAAGACTTTTTAAAGATATCAAGAGGTCAATCTCCATGCAGATGCATTATGTGGCAACTGCAATATTTTCTATGACTCAAGCTTAAATATGTTAGGTCCTGTTTATGGTTAGTTGTGCAATGACTAGTTTCTATGGGCAGACATTTGCGTGACTGGTTTAAGAGGTCAGAATTCCAGGTGTCTCCTGTTCCACATTCTACAGAACTAGTCACATGAAACTCACTACTCAACTATTTATTATTATTATAATAATCTGGTGGTCGTACCAGATCTTCAGCAGCTAGATCTCTCCTGGTTCCCTCAATTACAGTGGCTAAACTAGCCGGCACTAGGTCTAAAGCTTTTTCTATTGCGGCTCCCCTACTTTGGAATACCCTGCCAGTGGCCATTCGCCTAGCTCCATCACTTTTGTGTTTTCGGAAGCAGCTGAAAACCTGGCTTTTTGATTAAGTTGGTGGGGATATTCTGTTATAGCCATTCAGTGTAGGCTGTGCACTGGCTGTCATAATTTCATTCTGATTTTTATGTTGTTTTTGTTTTACTTATATGCTGTAATTTGTTTTAGTATGTTGTAATTTGTATTTCGATATGTATTTTATTGTACGTCGCCTAGAGTGACAGGTCTTACCTGCCAGATAGGCGTCTAATAAATTTTAGACAATAATAATAATAATAATAATAATAATAATAATAATAATAATATCCTGCCCTTCCTCGCAGAAGATGTCTACGGGAGCAAACAAAAATTTGACTATACCGAATCCACATCCATAATTGCTTATTTTCTAATTGGCCTGGTATTGCTGAGATACACCTATTTCTATAGTCCATTTAAGCTGTATGATTAGTATGAGACCTTATATAATATGCAACACCATCTTAGAAAACACAGTTGATTGCCCTCAACCACATGGCTAGCATACTTTGATAAGATTATATATAGGAAAAAAGTGAGTGATGGCATGATGCAGTTTTGTCTGTTACTTTCATTGTAAATAGCACACTGAAAGGTCAGTCCTCTGGCAAGATTCACAAAAGATGACTAGTAACATATTCTCATAATTACTTACTTCTACACGGAAAGATCGTTTACAAAGATAAAATAAAACGCACCAGATGGAAACCAGCTGACAAGAAAGTGAAAGCCATACTTCAGAGACACAGCATGTATTATGGTTTATGAAACATTTCATATAAACCCTATCTACATATGACAGCACCTGTTTGTAATCAGTAAGCCACAACTAACAAGCTAATTGGTGTCACAAAGGAAAATCTGAACTGTCAAAATTTCTTAGTCCATAAATTAAAATTTCAAGATCAAAAGTCAGGACAATGCTCTGCCTTTTGTGCTAAGCACATACAAAACATGTCTCAGAGCCTTATACTGTGAGTAGCTTTTCTGAAGAACTTTAGCCTCTATTCAAAATTTTATGAGTTTCAAGGGGAAGAGAAGATAGTCATCTTAGTACAGAATCAATAGTGGCAAAAAGAATCCTAATTTTTATTACTCAATGATTATTTTGAACATTAAAGGCAGACGTTTGCTCAGCTCATCACCATTCCTGGGAAAGCCACAGCTGTAATACAAAGGTCCTCAGAGAACAAGCTTCCTGATTATGGAAGAAGGTAACATGAATTAAAAACAAATACAATCCATGGGTTGCAGAATGAAAATAAAAGCAGATGATTAAGGGGATAATTAGCAAATGGCTTCCTGTGGAAGTGAGGGTTAGGGAGGATTAAGGACTTGCTAGTTTTAGAAATATTAAAAGGTTTGTGTCCAAGGTCCTGGCTGCAACTGGACTGCAAGGTTGCCTTATTTCCATTTTGACCAAAGGAATAGGAATTATAGAGGGATCAGTCCAGCTTTTTACCATCTGTGTTACAAGTGCTGTAATGCATCACCACAGCTCATTTTTGGATTACTTATGTTGAAACTAGGTGGAAAACAGCAAGCAATCCAACCCAGCTTGTGCTGAACTACTATAAAGCTTGTGTGTGTGCGTGCCTGTGTGCATGTGCATGCATATGTATGTGAGTGTGATTTATATTACAGCTTGGGTAGACGAGTGGGGAGCTGAACCCCTCTTGTATCCATGCTTTTCTCCAGAATCAACTTTAAGCCCTTTTCCACCCCAGCTGGCTTACTTCCAGTGGCTTTTGGAGAGTGGAGAGTGACTTTTAACATGTAGTTTCTCAAAGAAGAGGCCACACTGGGGAAAAGGATTCATCTTTCCTTTCACACCCATCAATTTTGTGGTTTAATCTCACTTCACCCCTGGCTTCAGTAGCAACCTAAAACTAACACAGGTCCACCACATCTAGTATGCTTCTCATGTAAGAGATAACACTGAAATCCAAGTAAATTAAGAGAGAAAGAACAACTTAGGGATTGGGGAAAATGGCAATGGGGAGCTTAGAATCATAGCAGTGGAATTAAATGAGGTATCCGGAGCACAGTCTGGTCATGATTTGTTGGATGAGTTTCAATTGGTACAACTTGAGGACGTCGACAAGGTGCTTGGACAGGTGCGCGCAACCACTTCTATATTGGACCCTTGCCCCTCTTGGCTGATAAAAGTTAGCAGGGTTGGAACTGCCGGCTGGGCCAGGGAAGTGATTAATGCCTCACTGCAAGAGGGAGTGGTCCCTGGCTGCCTGAAGGCGGCGGTGGTGAGACCACTTTTGAAGAAATCTTCCCTGGACCCAGAAAATTTTAACAATTACAGGCCGGTAGCAAATCTTCCATTCTTGGGCAAGATCCTAGAAAGAGTGGTTGCCGACCAGCTCCAGACGCTCTTGGATGAGACTGATTATCTAGATCCATTTCAATCGGGTTTCAGGCCCGGTTTTGGCACGGAGACGGCCTTGGTCGCCCTGTATGATGACCTTTGTCGGGAGAAAGACAGGGGGAGTGTAACTCTGTTGATTCTCCTTGATCTCTCAGCGGCTTTTGATACCATCGACCATGGTATCCTTCTGGGGAGACTCGTTGATCTGGGAGTCGGAGGTACTGCTTGGCAGCGGTTCTGCTCCTACTTGGCGGGTCGTCTCCAGAAGGTAGCGCTTGGGGAGTTTTGCTCGGCACCCTGGGCCCTCCAATATGGAGTCCCACAGGGGTCAGTACTATCCCCCATGCTTTTTAACATCTACATGAAGCCGCTGGGTGCCGTCATCAGGAGTTTTGGAGTGCGCTGCCACCAGTATGCTGATGACACGCAGCTCTACTTCTCCTGTTCATCTTTTTCAGGTGAGGCTGTCAAGGTGCTGAACCGATGCCTGGCTGTGGTAATGGACTGGATGAGAGCGAATAAATTGAGGCTCAATCCAGACAAGACTGAGATGCTGTTAGTAGGTGGTTCCCTTGACCAGATGGTGGATGTTCAATCTGTCCTGGATGGGGTTGCACTCCCCCTGAAGGAGCAGGTCCGTAGTTTGGGAGTTCTTTTAGAACCATCCTTGTCACTAGAGGCACAAGTAGCCTCGGTGGCACGGAGTGCTTTCTATCAACTTCGGTTGGTGGCCCAACTACGCCCCTATCTGGACAGGGAAAACCTTGCTTCAGTTGTCCATGCACTGGTAACCTCTAAATTGGACTACTGCAATGCACTCTACGTGGGGCTGCCTTTGAAGACGGTTCGGAAGCTACAGCTCGTGCAAAATGCAGCGGCCAGACTGTTAACAGGGACTCGGAGGTCCGAACATATAACACCAATTCTGGCCCGCTTGCACTGGCTGCCTATATGCTTCCGGGCTTGATTCAAGGTGCTGGTTTTAACTTATAAAGCCTTACACGGCCTGGGACCACAATACCTGATGGAACGCCTCTCCCGATATGAACCTACCCGTACACTGCGATCAACATCAAAGGCCCTCCTATGGGGGCCTACTCAGAGAGAAGCCCGGAAGATGACAACGAGAAAACGGGCTTTCTCAGTGGTGGCCCCCAAATTATGGAATTCTCTCCCTGATGAGGTACGCCTGGCGCCAACATTGTTATCTTTTCGGCGCCAGGTAAAAACCTTCCTCTTCTCTCAGGCATTTTAACATTTTTAACATTTTGATATTGATATCTTAACTTATTAACATCTTAATATTTCAATCAATTTAATATTTTTTTAACATTTAACATTTAGTATTGAGTTTTGTAGTTGCTTATGTGTTCGATTATGTTTAGTTTTCAACTTGTTCAATATATGTTTAATTGTATATTGGATGTTTATCTCTTGAGAACCGCCCAGAGAGCTTTGGCTATGGGGCGGGATATAAATTCAATTAATAAATAAATAATAATAAATAAATAAATAAATAGTAGAGTTGAAAGAGGCCTATAAGGCCATCAAGTCCAACCCCCTGCTCAGTGCAGGAATCCAAATCAAAGCATTCCCAACAGATGCCTGTCCAGCTGCCTCTTGAATGCCTCCAGTGTCGGAGTGCCCACTACCTCTCTAGGTAATTGGTTCCATTGTCATATGGCTCTAACAGTTAGGAGGTTTTCCTGATGTTCAGTTGAAATCTGGCTTCCTGCAACTTGAGCCCATTATTCCGTGTCTTGCACTCTGGGATGACCGAGAAGAGATCCCGGCCCTCCTCTGTGTGGCAACCTTTCATGTACTTGAAGATTGCTATCATATCTCCCCTCAGTCTTCTCTTCTCCAGGCTAAACATGCCCAGTTCTTTCAGTCTCTCCTCATAGGGCTCTGTTTCAAGTCCCCTGATCATCCTTGTTGCCCTCCTCTGAACATGTTCTAGTTTGTCTGCATCCTTTTTGAAGTGAGGATACCAGAACTGGATGCAGTACTCAAGATGAGGCTTAACCAGTGCTGAATAGAGGGGAACTAATACTTCACGTGGTTTGGAAACTATACTTCT
The DNA here is from genome assembly GCF_030035675.1 of Rhineura floridana. NCBI lineage: Eukaryota > Metazoa > Chordata > Lepidosauria > Squamata > Rhineuridae > Rhineura > Rhineura floridana. The sequence goes on from NC_084480.1 coordinate 51,872,329, forward strand.
GTTAATGCAGCCTAATACAGCATTTGCCTTTTTTGCAGCCACATCCCACTGTTGGCTCATATTTAGGTTGTGATCAACGACAATTCCAAGATCCTTCTCACATGTTGTATTTGCTGAGCCAAGTATCCCCCATCTTATAACTGTGCATTTGGTTTCTTTTCCCTAAGTGTAGAACTTTGCATTTATCCCTGTTGAATTTCATTCTGTTGTATTCAGTCCAATGCTCCAGCCTATCAAGGTCCCTTTGAATTTTCTTTCTGTCTTCCATGGTATTAGCTGTGCCCCCCAATTTTGTATCATCTGCAAATTTGATAAGCATGCTCTGTACCTTCTCTTCAAAGTTGTTAAGAAAAATGTTGAAGAGCACTAGGCCCAGGACTGAGCCCTGTGGTACCCCACTTGTTACTTCCACTCAGTTTGAGAAGGACCCATTGAGAAGCACTCTTTGCATACGATTCTGGAGCCAACTGTGGATCCACCTGATAGTTGTTCCATCCAGCCCACATTTAGCTAGCTTGCTAATCAGAATATCATGGGGCACTTTGTCAAAAGCTTTGCTGAAGTCGAGATATATTATGTCCACAGCATTCCCACAGTCTACAAGGGAGGTTACCGATGAAAAAACGAGGTAAGATTAGTTTAGCAGGATTTGTTCTTCATAAATCCATGTTGGCTCCTAGTAATCAATGCATTGTTTTCAAGGTGTTTACAGATGGACTGCTTTATAATCTGCTTCAGAGTTTTTTCAAGGATTGATGTTAGGCTGACTGGTCTGTAGTTCCCCGGTTCCTCCTTTTTGCCCTTTTTGAAGATAGGGACACATTAGCTGTCCTCCAGTCATCCGGTACTTCACCAGTCCTCCATGATTTTGCAAATATAATAGCGGTTCTGAGAGTTCTTCAGCCAGTTCCTTCAATACTCTAAGATGCAATTTATCGGGCCCTGCCGATTTGAACTCATTCAAAGTGATTAGGTATTCCTTGACTGTTTGTCTGTCAAGCTCAAGCTCCAATCCTGTCCCTTCTACTTCATGTTTCCCGGGAGGGTCATAGACCCTTTTTTGGGAGAAGACTGAACCAAAATAGGAATTGAGCAGTTCTGCCTTTTCTTTGTCATGTGTTATCATTTTGCCATCCTCATTGAGTAGCCGTGCCACCATTTCTTTTATCTGTCTTTTACTATGGACGTACCTGAAGAAAGCTTTTTTGTTGCTTTTAGCATCCCTCGCTAGCCTCAGCTCATTCTCAGCTTTAGCCTTCCTGACACCATCCCTGCAATTCCATGATACCTGCCTGTACTCTTCCTTTGTGGCCTGGCCTTCTTTCTACTTCCTGTATGTGTCCTTTTTTGTTTTCAGGTCATCTCTAAGCTTTTTGTGAAGCCACACTGGTTTCTTCTGCTGTTCCCCCCCCCTTTTCCCTGTTGGAATTGCTTGCCATTGCACTTTTAGAATTTCCTTTTTTAGCAACTCCCACCCATCTTGGACTCCTTTTCTCATTAGGGTCGCTTGCCATGGAACCATACTTACAATTGTTCTGAGTTTATTGAAATCAGCTTTCCTGAAGTCCAGGGTGCACGTATGGCTACTCTCAGCTTTTGCTTCTGTTAAAAGCAAGAATTCAAGTATGGTGAGGTCACTTTCCCCCACAGCTCCCGTAACTGCCACGTCATCCACCAAATCATCTCTATTGGTTAGAATCAAGTCCAGGATAGCTGATCCTCTGGTTGCTTCCTCCACTTTCTGTAGGAGTAAGTTATCTCCAACAAAAGTCAGAAATTTCTTGGAGGAGCCATGTTTGGCAGAATTTGTCTCCCAACAGATATCGGGATAATTGAAGTCCCCCATTACTACTACATCATGTCTCCTTGAAACATTGGCAATTTGCTTTTCAAAAGTTACATTCTCGTCTTTTCCTTGATTGGGTGGTCGGTAGTAGACGCCAAGCACCACATTCCTTTTATTACTTGCCCCATTAATTTTAATCCAGGTACTCTCGGTGGAACTACTAAGCTCATCTTTCTGAATTTCTGTGCAGGGATATATATTTTTAACATATAGCACGACTCTGCCTCCCTTTTTATTCCTTCTGTTCTTTTTGAACAAGTTGTATCCTTCAGTTGCTGTATTCCAGTCATGGGAGTCATCCCACTAAGTTTCAGTTATACCTATCAAGTCGTAATTACCCTCCTGTATTAAGAGTCCAATTTCATCCTGCCTGTTTCCCATGCTCTGCACATTAGTATACAAACATCAAAGACCATGTGAATTATGGTTTGGCTTCCTTACTACTTTTTTCTGAGGACTATTACTGGGCCCTATTAGAGCCAATCTCTCTGTTCCCGTTACTGTGCATAAGCCTTCATCAGTTGTTACCAGCAAGTTTACGTCTCCCTCCCCCTTAGGATTCAGTTTAAAGCCCTCCTTATGAACTCTATGCTGTGGCCAAACACATTCTTCTCAGTCCTTGTGAGATGCAACCCATCACTTGCCAGCAGTCCATCTTCCAGGAAGCATAGCCCATGGTCCCAGAATCCAAATCTCTCATGCCGGCACCACCTTTGTAGCCATTCATTCACATAAGGAGTATTTTTCTTTCCCTTTCTACTCCTCTTCTAAGTACTGGAAGGATGGATGAAAAACCTATCTGAGCCACAAAGTCCTTGAGTTTCCTTCCCAGAGCTTCAGAGTCTGATGTGATTTCTTCATAGCTCCGTTTGGCAGTATCATTTGTTCCCACATGGATGAGAAGAAAGGGATACCTGTCGGTGGGCTTGATGAGTGATGGCAACCCTTCCGCCACGTCTCTAATCTGTGAATCTGTCCTCCTGGTAGACAGCATACCTGGCAAGTCCACGGATCTTCTCAACATACTTGGGTTTCAATCCCTCGCAGTAGGGAGTCTCCTACTACTAGTACTCTTCTCTTCTTGTTGTGGGGTGTGGTTCCATTACCCCTGCTTGATTGAGCTTCAGTCTCTCGCTCATTGTTGCACGGGGTCTCCTGTAATTCTTCCACCACAGGCTGTCCTCCAGTCTCATCCTCGAGTGGTTGAAAGTGGTTCCATAGTTACACTGGTGAAGGGTATCTTCTAGCTCTTCTGCTCCTAACTGTCACCCTTTCCCACAGAGTTTCCTCCACTTTGTTGTTCCTCTCCAAAGCAGTCTCCTCTTCTGCTACCACATGCTGTTGTTCTTCCACCTCCACTTCTCTTTGCTGCTGTTGTTCCAGCGTTCTGTCTAAGAACTCTTCATCTTCTCTTATAGTCCTCAGTGTGGCCACCCGCCGTTCCAAGCCTCTCACTTTTTCTTCCAACAGTGCCACAAGCTTGCACTTGTTGCAGGTGTATGCCATGTTGTTCTCAGGCAAGAAAACAAACATGGCACACACCTTGCAGGTCACAACCACTGGAGTATCCTTCCCATTCATTCTCTCTTCTACCTTTTGTTTCTTTCTAACTGCTTGTTTTGCAGTGGCCTGTGCTTTGTCCTGTCCTACTTCAGGGTAAACTTGAGAGTCCCACTAATATGCGGTGCGTTGTACAAGGAAAATTAGTAATTTTTTTTAAAAAAAAATAGGGACCCCCTTGACCTCCCCTGTCGAACTCCTTTGTCGAACTCCTTTGTCAAACTCCTTTGTCAAACTCCTGTTTGCTCTCCTTGTTTGCTCGCTCTTTGAAAGCTGGCTTGCTTATATCTCCTCACCTGTGGATCAACTGAGACAGCTCCCTCTGCTCTGCTCAGTTAGGAGTCAGGAAACAGAATGAAAGACGCAGCACACACAGCTGCTGCTTGTTGCCCTCAGCAGTTCTCAGGCCACGCCCTTAAGCCCATAGCTATTGGGCCACACCCCTTCCAATCAAGCTGCTATGGAGCCCTTCAGAGCACAAGGCTTCACAGCCCTCTTGGCATTTTCCTTTCCTTGCTACAGCTCCTTGTCAAACTTCTGTTTGCTCTCCCTGTTCGCTCGCTCTCTGAAAGGTTGAACGCTTTCCACTCCAGACGCTGTTTCTCCTCAAAACTGCATTTAGTTATCTTCCTTCCCCTGCCAGCATATATTATTTCTGGTTAGTGAAAATTTGAATAGGTCACATATCTTACACAGGTAGCATTTAAAGCTTCCCATATTTAGGAAGAAGGAATTTTAAACTCTGTCTTCGTCTACATCAAGAAGCCTGAAGTGAGATTATTGATTCAATATGAAATGATGAAGTTGGCATATAGCAATTTTGCTACCATATATATCAGGAGTGGGGAACCTTTGGCTCTCCAGATGTTGCTGAACTACAGCTCCTGTAAGCCCTAGCAAGCAATTTTGACCACAACTAGATTCCTTCTATAACACATTTAATTGAGCTCATGATATGGGGTGGTAGACACATCTCCCCCCCAACAATAGGATTTTTCAGCAAAGGTCAGAACAGAGTGGTCACTCTCTGATCCCATGATAGAACTTCTACCGTCTCTACAGATAAAATTTTATAACAAAATCATCACGTCCAATATGAGTGTAGAGTGACCAAATGCAAACAGGGAAGCTATGCAAGCTACACCTCCTGAAATTCCTTCTTCTACACAACTAGTGGAGGTGCAATAGTCCTGCACTTTCTGCATCTGGCCACACTACATGAGAGGCAGGATGGCTGTAGATACTTCAGGCAGTAGATTTTTGTTATGGCCCAGGTATCTATGCCAATGAAAAAGAGGAAAAAGTAGAATTGTTCAGAATATGTTTGAGAACTGGAGAGGCACCATGTTCTTTAACCAGGCTTCATCCTTAAGGTGAACTAAACAGATCAACAGTAGCACTGGACACTAGCAATACAACAGAGGGAAACAGCTTTCAGTTCTTAAGCCATAAGTTTTCTTTATACATGATGATGGGAGAGAAAGGCAAAGAAGAGGTTAAAAAACCCCTAAATAAATATAAACCTATGCAGAAACATGGAACAAAAATAAGCCAAATCATACAGAATCAGATCTAGTGTCTTCAGGAACTTGGCTTATTGGCTAGCTGAGAATCAATTATTTGCTTTGTACTGTTTAATGCAAGCTTAATTACTTTAATTAACAAATGCAATTAAGTTAATTAATGTTATTAAAGTTACTATAATCCATGATTTGAGAATGGACCGAGAAGTGTTGGTTTTAATCTGGAAGACGTACAAAACTTTGGAAACTTGCAACTTAAAGGGATTCCGTTTTCTGCCACACTGAGCACATCAGTTTGAGTAAGGGACACATTTACCAATGTACTATTCAGTTGATGCAAGACTTGAATAGCTGAGGTCCAACTAAGTGTTTTTGTTCATTTCTGAGAACGTTTCTAGCATTTTTTAATCCCAGACACACATCTAGAGAGATGGCAGTAGAAGCACAGAAAAATTGATAGTTGGGTTTTCTAGACTTTAGTTAGTATCTGTTTTAAACCAGTCAAACCAGTCAAACTGGGCAAAGGGATTAAGGCAATGGTAAATGCGTCCTTGGAGGAGGGTGCGATGCCATTAGCCCTCAAGGAGGCAATAATAAGACCTATTCTGAAAAAGTCCTCCTTGGATCCCCAAGATTTAAACAACTTTTGCCCAGTTTCCAATTTACCGTTTTTGGGCAAGGTGATTGAGCGTGTGGTGGCTAAACAGTTACAGACACACTTGGAGGAAGCAGATTATTTAGATCCTTTCCAGTCGGGCTTCAGGACTGGACACGGAACTGAAACAGCCTTGGTCGCTCTGGTGGATGATATGAGGAGGGCGTTGGATAGGGGAGAACATACTTTCCTCGTCCTCCTGGATCTCTCAGCGGCTTTCGATACCGTTGACCATGGTATCCTGCTAAGTCGGCTGGAGGGGTTGGAAATAGGAGGCACTGTTTTACGGTGGTTCCGTTCCTATCTCTCCAGCAGATACCAACGGGTAGCGTTGGGGGATGAGGTTTCAGACCCTTGGCCCCTCAACTGCGGTGTGCCACAGGGCTCTATCCTCTCCCCCATGCTATTCAACATTTATATGAAACCGCTGGGAGCCATCATCAGGAGTTTTGGGCTGCAGTGTCACCAATATGCGGATGACACGCAGCTCTATCTCTCCTTTAAATCTTCACCAGAGTTGGCTGTGGATACCTTGTCCAATTGCCTGGAGTCCGTAAGTGGATGGATGGGAGAGAACAGGCTGAAGCTAAACCCCGACAAGACCGAGGTGTTACTAGTGGGGGATAAAAGAAGGCTGGGAAATTTTGACCTGGTACTTAATGGGGTGAAATTACCCCTGAAAGACCAGGTCCGCAGCCTAGGGGTCATTTTGGACTCCCAGCTGTCTATGGAGGCTCAGGTTTCTGCAGTGAGCCGGGCAGCTTGGTACCAACTTCATCTGGTACAAAGGCTGTGTCCCTACCTTCCTTTACATCTGCTCCCACGAGTGATACATGCCCTGGTCTCCTCTCGATTAGACTATTGTAATGCGCTCTACGTGGGGTTACCCCTGAAGACGGTCCGGAAATTACAACTGGTACAGAATGCGGCGGCACGCTTAATAAAGCAGAGCCGTCGCCGGGACCATGTTACCCCAGTGTTGATGGAGTTACACTGGTTGCCAGTTGTGTACCGGGCCCAATTCAAGGTGTTGGTACTAACCTTTAAAACCCTATACGGTTCCAGCCCAGCCTATCTGAAGAAACGCTTCCAGTATCACCAAATATGCCACCAAACAAGATCAGCCTCACAAGACCTTCTCTCGGTCCCACCGGTGAAAACAGCTAGACTGGTGCGGACCAGAGAGAGGGCCTTTTCGATCGTGGCCCCCACCCTCTGGAACATGCTTCCTTTTGACCTTCATCACGCCTCCTCCCTGATGGCTTTTCGCCAAGCTTTAAAGACCTGGCTGTTCAGGCAGGCCTATGGGATTTCTGGGGTGGGTTAGGTTTTTATATTGTATTACTGAAGGATGGTTAGATGAATTGCTGTTAATATTGTAATTTGCTGTATGTATATGTTTTTATATTGTTTTTATATTGTGTACGTCACCCAGAGTGTCCGTTTAGGCAGACAGATGGGCGACTAATTAAATAAAATTTTATTATTATTATTATTAATAATGTTAGTGTGAAATATGCAAATATATACAGTTGGATCCACTCAGTGGAGTTCCACTTGTGCTGAAGTTAGGAGGGGCAAATGTTTGCCAATTCTTCTTTCCCCTGTAGCCCCCTGAAAACTGTTCTGAATAGTTAGGGGACCCTCCAGAACAGTGTGGGAGCATGGTGCTGGACACTACAATGGGAAGGAGAATATAGCCACACACTCCCTTTCTACATTTCACAGCATGCACTTGATCCTGGTTCCCTTCACAAACAAGAGACTTCCATTCACACAAGAGCAAGTCTAGATAGACCCAACCTATAACATTGTTTTAGTTATGCCTGTTCCTTTTAGAAAAAGAGGACCCCCCATCAAAAAAAATACATGGTTGAGCTGGCTAGAGCTATGGGAGCTTTAGTCCAAAACATTGGAAGGACACCAGGCCAGGAAAGGCTGTCTTAGGTCAGCACTTTTGGGATGGATGGACTACATTATGTGCTCTGAACCCTGACACATTCATTGATTTAGTCTATTTCTTACCCACTCTCATCCCAGAAGTCATCCCAGAGTGGGTTACAGAAAACATAAGCACAAAAAGTAAATAACAACAACAACAAGTAAAATTCTTAGAATCAACAGAGCTCAACAAGTCAATACATTCACATAAAAGCCTGGGTGAACACATGAGTGTTCAGTTGGCACTGAAAATTCATACCAGCATATTTGCCTGCATATTTGAAGAGAAAGAGAGTTTTACCATTGGGACACCTGTATTAAGAACACTCTTTTCAGTTAAGTGTGACACAGTCAAGAGGGCTTCCCCCCCTAGATCTTAACATACAGACGAGTCTATGTGGGAGATGAGGCTCAATCAAGTATCTAAATCCTAAACTGTAAGGCTTTGTATGTCAAAACCAGTTCCTTGAACTTGGCTCAGTAACATACATGAAGTTAGAGCCTTTCAAAACTGGTGTAATGTGTTCTCAGTTGTTCCATGTAACAGCCTAGCCACAGCATCCTGCACCAGCCGCAGCTTCCAGGCCAATTCCAAAGGCAGTCCCACACAGCAATAATCCAATCCAGTAATAATCCCATACTTGGATCATAGTGGCCAGGCTATCTCTGTCCAGGATATGTGTACCAGCCAAAGTTGCTAAAAGTTACTCCTTGATGGTGAGGCCAGTTATGCCTCCAACAATAATGCTGAATCTAAAAGTATCCCAAACCATGTCCGTGTTTCTTCAGAGGGAGTGTAATCCTATTAAGAACAGACAACTTGCCTAGTTCACAGATCTGAGAACTGCACACCCACAGCGCCTCTGTCTTGGCAGGATTCAGCTTGTGTCCTGGCTCTCATCCAGTCTACCATAGCATCTTGGCACCATTCTAGGACCTACACAATCTCTCCCAATTCAGAGGTTAGAGAGGAAAAGAATCAGGTGCCATCAACATGCTGGTGACACCTTATTCCAAATTTCCTAATGACTGCTTCCAATGACTTCATAATGATATTTAATAGCGTTGGGGCCAAGATGGAACCCTACAGACCCCAAATGACCCTATTGTTGAGCCTCTGTTCACCCATGAGGGGTTGGGAGAGGGAAGACATGAGCTTCAGACTCCCCAGCTGCCAGGAGGCGCAGAAGACGCAGGAGTGGTGGAGTCTCAACAAGACCTTGGGAGGGAGTGTGAGGCTGAGTTCAGGTCAATTCCCACGGATGGCGTGATATCCAAAGAAGAGAGCGTGCCACCCCCAGACAGATCAGAGGAGCCGTTGGAGGTTGCCTCTGAGCATGCGTCCCTCTTCACCGAGCGGCTCGAGGGAGCCTCTAAGTGCGTCTCCACCCCTCGACCTAGAGCCTGTTGCTAAGGAGCCGGTTCTTTCGGATGAGCCACTGGAGGCATGCCCTCCGTCACTCCACTCGCAACGCCGTGAGAAATGGACATGACAGAGGTCGGACTTGCACAGGAGTCAGAGATTACGATCAAAGACTTTCCCTACTTAAGACTGCAGCTTTCCGGTTTAAGCTGCTGAGTCAACTTCCTTCACACGTTGCAGAGCATGTCTAGAGTGTAGTTAGGGAATTCTAGTGAGCTAGCGTAGAGATTTTTATGAAGCGCACTGCTTTTGATGTATCCATTACTTTAATAAAACAAGAGTTAATTGCACCTGTGTCTCAGCCTCGTGGATCCCGCTCTGAACAGGACACCAATTTAATTAATAATAGTTGACTGTTAACAACTGATAACAAAGCCTAAATTGATAGTTACTTGTCCTATTAGAACACAAATGTGAAAGATCCAAGTCTATGAAAAAATCTTGATATATAACCTTATCGACCTTATCAACAACATTCAAAATATCTTATTAATATGAGAAGAAACTGCATGAATTAAATGTAGCATAGCTTGCCATTCCATATAAAATAGTACTCCGATTGAAGTATAATTAGTTCCTCAACTTCCAAAAGTACAGTATAAATAGCACTGGAATTTAAGATTGTAGCATAGTCATCATTTTATGGGAAAGTGACTTACAGAAAATACTCTTCTATTATGCATGTAGGTGCCTTGCTTAATCTTGAGACATGAAGCTTCATGGGGGGAACAAACTATGTAAACAATAAAAAACTATGTAAACAATCAACAGTAGGTAAAACACAGTAATTATATTCTTCAGCAAGAATGGAGCATTCTTCTCAATGAAGAGGTCACTACAATAAATGAAGTTCATATATATGGTGGGATCCGTTTGCAGAAGTTGCCTGAACCCAATTCTGGAAGATTCCCTTCTTCGGTCTCCCGCATTCAGCAGAGTTCTCCAATGCTCACTAGAGCATTTTGTGGAGGTTAGGAGGGCTGTAATAGGGAGGAGGGAGCAGGTAAATCAGCTTCCACAAGCCTCATTAGGTATGGTGAACTCTGGATCCAATCCATCAGCTGCAGCGTCTTATGATTGTCATAAAATGTTTTGGCACAACTTGGACACTATGTTAATGCATCTCAAACATCAGTGTAAGAACCTAAATTAGCCCAACCGTTGATGGACCAGCAGCCATCAGAGATATCCCCAATAGTTATTATACAGGTGTGCGGCTTCCTCAGCTCTCTTGCTCTCTTATAGCAATGCATTTTTTAAAAATGTGGGAACAGGTCAGAGCAGCTTTTCCCCATTTCTCAGTACAAGATGTGGCTTCAGCTGCTTCAGTTTTGCTATAGTTTCTGTTGTGGCAGCTAAAGCAGATTTATAGACTCAAGTGTGGCACTCTTTAATATTAAGATGCCATTACTCTGTGCAATGTAGTGAGCAGAGGTAAAGTATTTCATCTGTACTGAAATACCACACAGGTCCAATTCACACAGCGAAATTCATCATACTATTGTAAACTGTGTATAACAGGAGTTGGTGAATTTTGCACCCTGGGAGTATTATCGTCATTAAATTCATGATATTGATATGATAAAAAGTATTTTAACATTTAGTGCTATAACTTAAAAATGAAGTACAATGATACTGCATCCTTCCCAGGAGTAATGCTTAAATTTTTACCCTCTAGTTCTTTTGAGACCAATATTGCTTCTATCTGCTGGAAACTACAATAGTCACCACAATATTTTCTTTCTTGCTGAACCTCTACATTGTAAGTGCTGAATAACGTTACATTTAACTTACCATGGCCTCCTATTGAAATCACTGGCAGAACTCTCCTCTATTTTTAATGGAGCTTGATTGCACCTAATAGCTTTCATTCTAATAAAATAGAACATTTTAATATTCTATTTGATATTTTTATGAGAAATTTTAAAGAAAATATTTGTGGCTAAACATAAATACCTTACCTGTTAAGAAATGAAAATGCATTACATTTATAGCTTGAATTGTTCATAGGGGGCCATTTCTATTTACATTCTAAAAAAATTAGGGGGAGAAAAAATCAAGTTCCTTTTGCTATGAAAGAGGGTTATCAGTTTTACCACAGTTATTAAAGCCTCTGGCAGGGGAGTGGTGCCAACCACCTGAAAGCAGCTATTATTGCTTGTAGTAGTTTTTTAAAAAAATTATATATAAGGGTTTATTTCTAGCACATGGAAAAATAAAATTTCCTCCTCCCATGAGCCAATAGGAGGAAGCAGCAATAATATGTGCCATCTTCAAAAAGCAGTGTCACTCCCAGGAGGGATCCCATAACCATGGACTTTGCAATTTATGTGGGCAATACTTGATCACAAATATTCATAAAATATATATTTGGAAGGGACCTCAAAAGTAATCTAGTACAGCCCCTTACTGAACAAGGAAATCCATTATTACAGCATCCCTAATAGGTGGGCTATTTGTCCCATCCAGAGCTGGACCCACGAGACGGAGATGCGGGTGCAATTAAATCTTGCTTTATTAGAGTAATGGATACATCTAGGACATTGCGCTTCATATAGAAACCTGCCTTACTCACTAGAAACCCCTAACTACACTCTAGACATGCTCTGTGGCGCGTGAAGGAAGTTGACTCAGCGACTCCCCTCTTTGAGAGGCCAGCTTATGTAAGGAACGTTTTCGATCGTAATCTCTGACTCCTTCGTAAGTCCTGTCTCTGCCCTGTCCGTTTCTCATGGTGGCGGGCACGAGGCGAAGGGGGGGCGTGTTTCCAATGGCTCGTCGGAAGACACCTGCTCTTGGGCTGCAGGCTCGAGGTCAGGAGGTGGCGTCACTCTGGAAGTGTCCTGGGAACTGCTTGGCAAGGGAGGAGTTGGTACAACCTCTGGGGCATCCCCTGACGGGCCCTCGGGAACGACTGGGGGCAGTGCACTCTCCTCTACGGAGCTCACGTCACCCGTGGGAATTGGCTGGAGTTCAAGTTCACTGCCCCCCCAAGGCCCCGAGCAGACTCAACAACTCCTGGGTCTTCCGCGCCTTCTGGCAGCTGAGGCGCCTGAAAATCATGCCTCTCCCCTCCCTGCTCCTTCAGGGAGAGCTGAGGCTCAACACTATTCAGCCTCTGCTCAAAACCTTCTAACAAAAGAGAGTCCGCCATCTTCTAAGACAGACCAAACAGCTCATTGTTTCACCAAAGAGCCATCCATTATGTTACAGTATCTTGTAAAGACTGAGTGTGCCCTTCCAATGGATAACTGCTTTTCCTGAATTTCAGCAGCAATCACTCCCCTAACAAGTTGGTGATGGTTCCCTGTGAGGCAACATATCCTACTGATAGCACTAGCCCATATACCACATCAGCCTTTCCCAACCTTTGGGTTCCCAGATTTTCTTAGACTACAACTCCCATCAGCCCCAGCTACCATGGCCAATGGTGAGGAATGATGGGAATTGTAATCCAGCAACATCTAGGAACCCAAAGGTTGGGAAAGGTGGTACTACATTAAGCCATCTGGAAATGGCAGGTTTGGACACATGCCTCCTAGTACAAAAGCTAACATCTTCTAAATTTATCCATACAGAAATTAGAGACCTGCAAGCATCCAATGTGTGGTGTTCCCATTCTTCTGCTCCAAACTTGGTTATGAATTAACATATAGAAACATATCCTGTAATCATTGGGACCAGTTTACTTGGACATGTAGGGAAGACTGGGGCTCAAAACCATTGCCCTTATTAGGTGATATGGCACCAACAGGCAGAAGCTGTATCTACCAGAAATACTGTTTGAGAGGGTTCAAATCCTCAGTCAGCCATGAAGGTCACTGGGTCTAACCTAACCTACCTCACAGGACTGTTGTGAGGATAACAATTGAAAAAGGGGAGAACCATGAACTCCTTGGAGGAAAGATACAAACGTAATAAGAACATGAATAAAAATAAAATAAATGCAGACATTATCATTTTTCAAGTCCTATGAAGTGAACCTGCAAGAGGTTGAAGGATTAATAAGAGTCACTGCTTTGAGGAACAGGCATACGTGGAGGAACCATAGAAAATGCCCCCACCTCCTCCTTTGAGTACCACAATGTCAGCTTAGGCCATCACTGAGAAATTAATGGTTACCCTTTTTAAAAATCTAGTACTTTGGTAACTCTTTAAGTGCCTTAATTCACAGTACTCTTCATATGAATTGCCACTGTAAAATCAGTCACTTTCTGGATCATGAATGGCAACAGCTAAACCAGAAAGCTCTGAGGAGCTGAAAAAGGATTTTCTTGTTGTTGGTTGAAACTTAATGCTACCTTTTCAATGGAGCATTAGCTCTGACTTGCTGAGGATTTGCATGCTGAGCCAACACTGCTGAGGTATACTCATTTCTACTATGTAGATTATTTGTGCCTTTCTAGCAATTTGTATATGGCTTTATAGACATGTTACCCAAATGGATAAGAATAGCTACAGCCTGGAAGGCCCAGACCACTATCCCAGTTGCTTTTATTGCTAGCCCAATAATGCTTTCTTGGCATTGTCTGCTGATGGGGTGCTTTGAGGAATCCACTTTTAAAAGGTAATTCCTTATCTAAGAATTTTCCTATCCACCATTAAGCAGGATCTCTTTGGTTCTCTTATGGGTATTTTACACTGAATCTGGGCAGAACAGACATCAATTGATTGACTGATTGATTGATTGATCGATCGATTGCTTGCATTTATATAACGTCCCATAGCCGAAGCTCTCTGGGCGGTTGACAGCAATTAAAAACAATAAAAACAAATATACAAATTTTAAAACACAAACAACAATTTAAAAACACAATTAAAAAAAAACAATTTAAAACACATGCTAATCACATGCACATCAATGAAGATATACATCCATGTTCTTACTCTGGAGTCATATTTAATCAGCTATCTTGAGCTGGTATGTAGGAACTGTCTCTCAAATGGCCATTTAGAGACTATGCCACTCATTGGTTGTTATCTGAGATCTTAAGATCCACCTGCAGCTACAGGATAATCCTCACTAGTGTCCTGATCCTGGATAATGCCATAATCATTTCATTGTGAATGTGGCATCTCTATCTTTGTACGGGAGAAGAGATCTCAGGATGGCAATAAAGCAGTGGTCACCAAGGCAGTAAGAGAGGCCTGAACATCCTTCTCCCCTATCCTGGGTGAGGTTTAATGAGTATATCATATGGGTAAGAAAAATGTCTTACTTCTTACTGACTAAAGAGTTAATTAAACCCCAGAGAATGGTCTGAATGCATCAAGGAAACAACCATGCTACAGCTAAGTCGACCTGGGTCTGGTCACGGCCTGGATGGGAGATATCATGGGAGCCCTTTGTACATAACCTTATGTTTCATTATAGAGGAAAAATGGAATATAAAATGTAATAAATTATAAACTAATAATTTTAGTGAGTCTACAAAAACCTTCATTAACAATCTCTGGGGATGAGAGACTGACTGCTTAATACTACAAATATTTCCAAGGCACCAGTATTTCTGAGAATGGATGCTAGTGCTGAAGAGTTCAGGATATGAACAGATGTTTTTGAAACATCTGTGGATGCCATGACAATCTTGAATCTTTAATACTGCTGTTACTTCAGGATGAAAACTCTGCAAGCATCTCTCTTGTAGCAGCTGAGCACCCCAGGATTAAAACCTTTTAACTCACGATTTAACTCATGATTGGGTATGCAATACTTTGCTTGAAGTCCAGCAAGGTATTGAATCATACACATGATCCTCTGATATTTACACAGAAAACAAATTCTTGAAAATATGCGTTACCCAAAGTGACTTTTTGGTTTGTGACATCATCTGATCTAGTCGATTTGCCCAAGTTATGCCAAATATTGTTGCATTACTTCTGCAAAGGATGAGAAGTTTGCAAATGCACAGGTAGTATACAAACATATAGTCAGCTTTTGTGCAAATTAGAAAACACCGTCTCTCTCCCAACTTTCCACAATGAACTTTTCTTTGTGTAGATTTGCCTTGGCTGAAACTACCATTTGTGTTGTTGCTTGCTCACAACTATCACCAGACCTTATGTAAGCCTCTTGTTCTTGTTTGGAATGCAATCTTCCATTCCGGCCTTGACATCTGAAGGTCTTGCAGTTGAAACAAAGGGTTATAATTTGGTTTTGAGACAAAATAACTAGGTGTGTGGAAAAGACAAGTCATGCTCTTTAAAGAAAAGGCAGAAAATAAGATCTTAAAGGTCAACATTGGGCTTCAAAAATGGATGTTTATTTTGCTTGTAATGCAACAAATCAGTAGAAAGGCATAAAGGTGGTGGGATCAATTAAAAATAAATGTTTTAGGAATGACTGGGTAACATGTTAGAGCAGAACAGCAACATAGGGAGCTGCCTGACAGAGAATCAGACTATTGGTCCATCTTACTATCTATTCTGACTGACAGCAGGTTTCAAGGATTTCAGGCAGGGGTCTCTCTGAGCCCTACCTGAATGCCAGAGATTGGAACCTTCTGTATGCAAAGTAGATGCTCTACTACTTTGCATTTTCACACATTGCAAAGAAATTCTCCAAACTCCATTCCCTGTGAAAGAGATGGCTTAGTAATTTTGTTGGCCACTTATACAGAAGGAAGCTACCTAAAGAGTTACTTCCACCAGCTTTCAATGAGATAATAATTTACTTTGAAGCTGCAAAGTTTTAATGCTAATCTGGGTTGGCAGCTGCTAAAATGCTGCTTGCTAACTGAAAAATAGAGGATAAAATATTGTGGGAGTTGCATCACTTCTTATATCTTGTCTGCCAGAATATACAGATAGGTTTTGCATATGAGTGATCACCTGGTGATGACTGCTAACAAAGTTATCAACATTCACCACTGATTTTAAATCCAGAACACAACGTTGTGGGTGTTGGACCATTACAAGGAACATTTTCAACAAATGTAAAAAGCTACCAAAAAAATTACTTAAAGTCACAGATTAATTCTGCAAATCTCAACATTGATACTTCTCATATTACTATATTTTGTATAAACTTAGGTGGTAGCTGTTTTGTTTCTACTTAGAATTTGCTCTAACCAGCTCAGCATACTTGATTTACTTCCCTTCATCATCATGTTGAAACAAATCACCCTTCCTTGCTATAGTCCCTACTTTATTAAGCTGCAATGAAATAAAGTGCTGATTATAATGCACTCCCTTAAAATTATCAGATAAATGTAATTTTAAATATTTAATTTTTCATGTTCTGATACCAATTCATCTTTTTGTTCTATATTATAGCAGCTATTGTGCTACCAGATTATCTTCTAAAATTATAAAATCATGAGATCAAGTAAAAGCTTCTCCATGTTACGCATACACACACCCCTTGTTCTAAGTTTAAAGTTAATCAGAGATGATAGGCTATAGTTTTACACTTTAAGTTAAATGGGAAAAAACCCTTAGTCCAAATGAAAATAAATTTCAGAAAGGTTGGCAATATCCACAAACATTGAGAAAATGCATAATTTAAGGACCAACATTCCATTTAATTTTTCACAAGACTGCTTGTCAGTATTTTCATGGGACACAAGCCAAGGTATCAATATTAAAGGCATTTTTGACTGACATTCTCTAATGGCTTGCTTTACTTCTACTCTAAGCACCTGAGGATGTCTATATGGACATTTCCCATTAACAGCTAGAGCTACTGTACATTTAACAGCATAATTCCAAAACTTGCTTCATCAGCAGCTTTTATATGCTGAGACCAGGGTGCACTGATAGGTACCACAATGCCCACAACTGTAGTGATAAGTGTGCTAAATGGTCAGGATGTCAACATATTCTATGGCATATTTAATCTTACAAGAAATATGACAAGTACTTTAAAAAGGTTCATAGGCACAACTCTAAAATATATAACCACTGATTAATCTCTAAAATCCTTGTATTAAAAAAGGTAAATGACATCATTAATTGTTTGCAGAAATGGCCTAATCTAAACAAACAAAAGCAGAAAACTAACGTTTATGCCTTTAAATACAAGAGTTCAAATAACCATGATCCACAGAGATTAAAAAATAACCTAACTATTCACAGGCAGTTTTTCAAAGTACTATAAGAAGAAAGTATATGTATCCCCATAAACACACACACACAAACACACACACACCATGACCACACTGACATGGTGCTGCTCTGGCTGCAGCCCTGTTGATATTGTCACATACCATCAAGTCACATAGCCCAGGTGGTCCTTAACAGGAAAAGTGGATAGGACAGTGCGCCAAACATGCCTAACCATTCCATTTAGTATCTCACACAGTATAACTGGAGGAGGTGGGGTGAAGAGGACATGCAACAGGAAGTAAATGAAGTAACTATGGCCCACTTATGAAATGCAAACTTGGATTTCAAAATCCTGCTCTGAGAGCAGAAAGGGGGATTATTTCTTATTTTCTCCAATAATAGTCTGCCCAACCACCATTTGTGAGGGTATTCAGCCTTTGGAGTGAACATTTAGATGGATGGTGGTTTGGGGATGAATTATCAACCCTTCTACTTAGGCAGCAAGATAAATGTATTCAAACCATAGGCATTTTTCATAATTCTGCAGATGGCGAAGAAACAGTCTTTCCCCAAGTTCATTTGTGATGGGACACAAAAGTTAATAAAAACAAATATAGAAGACTAAGTTCATAGCTGTACATCTCCTAATTAAGTCAGTGGAAACTGACAGTGACCAGCAAGCCTTCTTCAAGTTGTGAAATGTACTAATATGTTGTTCTACAGAAAAGTATGATTAAGATCATTATTCTTAATTAAATAATAATATATTCATTGCCTGTCATGTCAGTCTCAGGATGAACGGCAGAAAGAAACTTGGTAACCTAGTAAGATTACTGAAAATTCCTCATTCATATACAGACAGTTGTTAGAGAAGTTTACTAATTTAACTTCAAAACAAATGTCATTTCCTTTAATTCCATATCCAAAGAGTGGTTATCTGTAGGGGGTAATTTTCCTTAGAGAATTAATTATTATTACAAGTTTTGTAACACTAAGCACATTCCAGCTATAATTAGAACTTCCAAATTTTATGCATCAACATTTTTACATTTTAAACCACCACTGAAGACTTGAATATTCACTGCCTACATCTTATGAGGTAGTTTCATTATTTATTTCAAGTAACAATTTCCTAAGAGAAGATGAAGTGCTGAAGAATCTATTTAGCTCTGGAATAGTATCATATTTAAAGTTAAATTGGTTCCCAGGTCTCATTGGATGGAAAAGCAACTTTATCACCACATATTAAGGACTGAATGTACAGCAGTGTAACTAAGAATTAAAATGGTGAAACAATCAGCGAGATCCAGTGTGGCATAGAGTTAAAGGTATGTTAGACTGAATCCTGGGTTCAAGTCCATAGCCATAAAGCTCACTGGGTAACCTATGGCCATTCACTATCTCTCAGCCTAACCTACCTTACAAGGTTGTTGCAAAGATTAAAATGATGGGGGGGGGAGGCAGAACCAGATTCCAGGCCATCCTGAGCTCTTTGGAATAAGAGAGGAATCAAAATAAAATCGTGAAAGATAAAGCCAACAGTACAGTAGATATTTATGCATCATCAAGAAAAGAAGAGCTGAACCACCAGTAGGATTCTAACTGGGGTTTCTTAAAAGGAGTCAGAAAGCAGGTTCATGTACAAGGGGGCATAAAAGACTTGCTTAACTGTGACATGTCACGGTACCAAGAATTATGATCACATAAGACAAAGCTGTAGAAATAGCGCGTAGTTACCTTAAGCGCCTTGTCTAACCACCCAACATAGGGGTTCACTCTGAAAGTGGATATAAGAATAATCATTGTGATGATATAGTGTATTGAGTCAGTGCTGCATGAGTACAGGCAGAAACTCATGCTAATGCAAGAATTGTGCTAATATAGCTGAATCAGGTAAGGCATTGTACAAGTTAGGCATAGGCAGAATGGTAATGTGGGAGCAGGATATGAGATTGGTAACCATAAGCATCACTATTTCATTGATAACCACAGGACCAATAATGTCCCTTTATAATAATGCAATTGCAATAATGTGACTGCCATTAATGCAAAGAACACCCAGTGGTGGATATAGAATTGATAATGCCTTGCTACATAATGCCCACACAACTTTGAGATTTCCCTGAGCTGTCCCCAATCCAATCATAGGCCACAACAGAAAGGGGACAGGAAAAAAACTGTAAATAGAAGTGCTGAATGAAGTACTTACAGAAGAAGCACTTCGGTCCCTATTACACTGCAAGTGATGAGGTGATAGCAGACACCCATTCATAAGATGTAAGGCCTATAGCACCAGAAATAAGTATCTAGTAAGAGGCATATATAAACTCTCATTTCTGCTGCAGTAGACCTTGCATCTCATGTGGGTGGAATTGCCAGGAGGATTTATCACACAAATGCTTAATAAAGACTGTGGTCTTTATTATTCTGCATCTTATATTTCTATGCAGGAATGCTGCCTAATATCAATGAAGTCTCAGTTGACTGAAACAACTTTACCAGACTGCACTCAAGATGTGTCTGTAGAAAGACTGAACCAGTCAACTGCTTTTCTTAGGTTTCCATGCCATTAAACATACTCTGAATGTCTAGAATCTGCTGTCATTTGGGATTCAAGTTGTTTGCTCTGAAAAAAATCAGAGGGCTCCAAAGAGTAACAGCACATTCCCAGATGAGGAATGTTCTGTTTTGAAGCAAAGATGAGATGGCAACATAGCAAGCATCAGGTAACATTTGTTGATTACAGTATGTGTAAGTCCTAAATAACTTTTACTTTTAGATCCACTAGAAACTAGAATGCTGTCAGTATTATTTTTGAATATGCAACATTCAAGACAATGAGTACAAATGATGCAATTGCTTTAATTTTGTAAACTCTCTGAACCTTAGCAGCAGCAATGATTTGTTTATGCGCTGCTGACCAATATAGTAATACCTCAGTTAACAAAATAGATGCATTCCAGGACATTACCTCTTTAACAGAAACTTTGTTACCAGAGGTAGAAATAACATGGAAAGAATCGGGATAGGTTCCTACACCTGCTCATAGATGGTGGGGGCAGCTTCAACAGAGGCTTTAAAAGATGCCTACCTGGCACCCACCCACCCTCCTTCTCCTCTTCTGAATTGCACTAGATCTTCCTGTCCCCAGGCCTTGGAAAGAGCAAGAGATCTCCTTAATGCAAAGCGAACACACAGGCTTGTCAGTTTCACCCTAGCAAAGCAAAGGCACAGGCTTATCAGTTTATTGATAGCAAAGACACAGACTGATCAATTTAACCTTAAAGCAAAGGAACAGGCTTGAACATTTATCCATAGCAAATCAAAGCTAGACAGTTTCACCTTTCAAAAAGCCTTCCTTAAATGGCGCTTCCTTCTTAGAGGATTTGTTAACTGAAGTATTACTGTGTGGTCCATCATCAAAGAACAACCTTAAAAAAGTCATTAACCAGATATTAAATAAGTTACAATCCATGTAATCAGGCACCCAAGATAATTTCAGCTCATGTTGAAAATGTTTTTTTTACATGGCATTCACTGCCTCTCAGCCTCAGAGGAAGGCAATGGTAAACCACCTCTGAATACCGCTTACCATGAAAACCCCATTCATAGGGTCGCCATAAGTCGGAATCGTCTTGAAGGCAGTACATTTACATTTATATGAATATAGACACACCTTTTAACTATTTTGTTTTGGTACTTAAAATGTTTAAGAAGAGACCTCTAGATTCGTAAAGACTTACCTAAGTTGAGTGCTGTGTTTGGCATGGTTCTTAAACTCTCAGAACAAATTAGATGAATTATTTTTGGGGGGGATTTTGTACAGTTTAAGCATGTTGGTTCTAGGAAGATTGAAGAAAAACATTGCAACATGGCCCACTCATCTATCAACCTGGACTGCTCTCCTCTAACTTTCCTCTACTCTTCTCCACACCCTCCTCTCCATATGATAGTTACAGCAATGTCAATGCACCCCTCAATCAAGACGAATCGTGACAGATCAGGGAAACTCTTGAGTTATTGTTGGACTACAGGTCCCATCATCCCCAGCTATTGGCCATGATGATTGGGGCTGATGGGTGCTGGAGTCCAACCACATCTGAAGAGCCACAGGTTCTCCATCCCTCGCTTAGGTTATAACAAAGAGATATTGTAAAGTATATGCAAATGATAGTTTTCTCTACATTGAACATTGGCAAATAAAACAAATTACACCACAATTTCAGATGAGTACTATATTTTTATATTCCTATACAGCATTTTAATTTGAAGGTACTTAATAATATTATTTTCTGAAAATAGAAGGCTAAGAAATTCCTGACTTGGGTTGGAGATAACTTTCTCCTACAGAAAGTGGAGGAAGCAACTAGAGAGGTTCAGCAATCCATGACTTGATTTCAACCAACAGAGATGACTTGGTGGATGAAGTGGCAGTTACGAGAACTCTGGGGGAAGTGACCATGCTATACTTAAGTTCTTGGTTTTAAAGGAAGCAAACGTTGAGAGTATGAGAAGAGGAGTCCAAGATGGGTGGGAGTTTCTAAAAAAAATGAAATTCTAAAGGCACACATGGCAAACAATTCCAAGGAAAAAGGAGAAGGCAGCAGAAGTCAATGTGGCTTCATCAAAAGCTTAGAGATGACCTGAAAACAAAAAAGGACATGTACAGGAAGTGGAAGGCCAGGCCACAAAGAAAGAGTACAACAAATACAAGTACAAAGGAAGACTGGAAACAAAGCCCTATGAGCAGAGACTGAAAGAAATGGGCATGTTTAGCCTTGAGAAGAGAAAACTGAGGGGAGAAATGATAGCACTCTTCAAGTAAAATTTGAGCAAATTACATGACCTTTCAGACAGTTTTAAAGTAATATTGTTAGCACACACAAAAATGAGCGTTATATTCCTGTGATTCTTTCTTAGCATGTTCTGCATATCAAATTCTGGACTCATTTCATTGATTTATGAATTCAGTTTAACAGTCCCATTCCAGAAAAGCTTTTAGCACTTATTTTCCTTTTTGCAAGCTGTACTATCAAGTCACTACTTAATTCAATCTGCTAAAGATGGTTACCAATTTATGGTCAGTTCTCTAAACCTGTAGCTGCTTCTGTTAGTTTATTTGCTGTTTTTGCTTACCTGCCAAACTTGCCTTTGATTTCAGAAACAGCAAAGATATTGAGCAAAACCACTCTTGTGTCAGCAGCCTGGCCTGATCACTGGGAAATTCCCTCCCCCCATCCTTTATTTTAATCTTGGCTGACAGCCTAACATAGCAAACCAGGTTCTAATGTCAACCAAGTAAAGAGTAAAATGCCAGCCTTGAAGTTGTATCACCCTTTTTGATGTAAATAGGTGATAAAAATAAGACATTATTGAATTATCCAATATCATGAAAAGGCTTAAAACAAAAAGATACACATGAACAGTTAACGATTTTTTTTAAAAAAATTAGATGACTGTCCACAATGATTTTAATATACTGTATTTCGGATCAAACAAGCAAATATTTTGTACACGTTAGTGCTTTCTGTTCTCATTGTTGATTTTGGCTGAGGCCACAGTTACAACAGGAAATAAAAATTACATTAGTCAGGAAGGAAGCTAATGAGTTTTCCCTCCCTCAAATACCATTAGACACTTCCTAAATAAAGGGGAAGCACATTAGTATAACGACTGTGGGACATAAGGAATCAAAAGAAGATGCTGCCATTTGATTAAAATTAAGAAAAATGGTGTTAGCGATGACAGCTAACCCATAATAAAATGATTCTTTACACGCTTCTCAAATGCTCAGCTATTAAGGCTTTATGTTTCAATTAATATATCCTATGGAGCAGCATTGCAAAATTGAGAATCTTGTTAATTTTCTGTAGTTTTATCCTACTATAGTTCAAACTAAAAGTAAATAGTTATATAGTTCAAACTAAAAGTATTTATAAGAACCACAGTTTTCTTAATTGAATCTGGGCTTTCAAAGATTGTAGAAGTCAAATATTTCTTTTCATTGCCATTTACAGTTTGTACTGCAAACATTAAAAAACCTGATTAGCCAACTGCATCATCTACATAGCAAGCTATTTCCTGTCATTGTATCTACCCTCACCAACTCTACTCCTACCCCCAATCTATTTATCACATACGATTTTCAGATCTAATTGCTTTTAGACCGAAATCATACTATGAGTAGTTTTTTACATCAGAGATCTCTTAAAACAAGGAAGCTCATATAAAACACTGTAGCACTGACTCCAGATTGTCAATTCTAAGTGAGGAATGGGGGAGGAATTAGTTTGGTCTGCTTTTCACAGTGGACCAACCCAATCAGACTTTCCCTAATTTGCTTACAGATTGGAATGCAGCTCCCAGTAAGATTAACCAGTTCTATCTATTAGGTCGTATTTTATGTAACAGAGACATTGAAAATGTAAATTTTATGGATCAATTAATTGAAAGGTGTGCATGTTATGTATAAAAGGCCATATTTTAAGTGAAAAGTGCATCATATGTAGCCAAAGGCTGTGTTTTCTAGAAGTGGCAGCTGTACTTATGGGCTGATGAACATCTTTGGAAACACAATTGGTTATTCGCCTCTTTTACTTTCGTCTCTCACTTGTGTTTTTTGCTGCAGTGAAAAGCAAAGGTTTAGTTTGGTGAGACACAGAAGCAAAAAGGACCAGAGAGGAGCAAAGTGGCTGCAAGCTCCTGTCCAGCAGCTTTCATGTCCTGTTAAGCCATAGTTTGGCTTAGCAGCATGTGCAAACCATGATGAACTGCTTATTCTTAAAACTCCTGCTGTACTAAGACACTTTTTAATTCCACTGTTTGTAGATTAAAATAATGTTAAATGTGACTAGTATTCACCAGAGCTTGGAAGTAACTCGTTATTTTTAACGAGTTACTTGTAATTCGTTACAATTTTAAATAACGAGTGGGTAATTCCATTACATTTGGCAAGTAATGGAACAACTAGTAATTTCCCTACTTTTCAGCTGCAACTTTAACGTTTCCACGTTAGGTTGCACATTACTTGGGGGTGGGAACAAGGGGAAGACAGCTCCTGGCTGTGATTGGTTAACACAAGACATGTGCCTCACACTGATTGGACCTCTGCGTAGACTCTCTCTTCCCTCGTGATCTGTGTTAGGATGCACGAGGGAAGAGGTGAATAGGCAGGGCCTGCTAGCGTCTGAGAGGACAAAATGGACGCCGGAGGAAAAAGCCAGGGCAAGGACAACGGAGGAGAAAAGGCAGCAGCAGAATGGCTAAGAGCTGTGGAGGTGAGTGACAATGATTTGTGTGTGTGTGTGTGTGTGCCCCCCACGGCACCGTTCTGCACCCCCCGCCCCCACGGCACCGTTCTGCCCCCCCACTGCCTCTCCTTGCCTCTGCCGCCCCCTCCATCAATCACAAGGCACTTCCGAAATTTCGGCCTACTCAGAGCTTGGAAAAGTTACTTTTTTGAACTACAACTCCCATCAGCCCTAGGCAACATGGCCACTGGATTAGGCTGATGGGAGCTGTAGCTCAAAAAAGTAACTTTTCCATGCTCTGGCCTACTTCTCTTCCTTCCCCCCCTTTTAGAACTCTCCCCCTTGTTCCCATGCATACATACCTGTGTGCTGTATTTATCCAGACAGAGCACTCCTGCCTTTTAAAATGCCGGCTAGCTTTTTATTGTATATTTATTTGAACTCCATCTTTCTTTTTATTTGTATTTTTGTCCTGTTTAATCACAAGACTGAATTGCATGTGGGACAAAAGCTGTCTCAGTAATAATAATAATAATAAAAATAAAAAACCATTAGGCGTATAATAAATGGCTTAAGGCTGATTTTTTTGTTCTTGGCAGAGATGAGGTGAGAAGTAGGGTCCTTGCAGCTCCTCCTCTCAGTCCCCCAGCTCTCAAACTCATGTTCTGTGAGAGCGAGATTCCCAGTCCCAGAGAGAGATAGACTGTTGACAATCTGTGCTAATATCTATACAAATGTACATAACATGCATCACCTGAACTCACATGATCTAGAGTTACCTTAGATCTTGCAAGATTTGCAAATGAGAAGCAATAGGGTTTTATATTAGTTCTGATTGTCTACTGGGCTATCATAGGTTATATGTTTTTTTCATTTTCTATGGCAAAAACTCCAACTTCAGTGGAATTTATGTGATGTGTTCTAATCATTTGAATTTGGCTAATGAATGCATAATTCTTTCATCAGAACTTTAGCAGTAGTACTAAAATATTAATAAAAAAGAAAAGGGAAAGAAAAAATACTTTACATACATCATTCAGCTGTATTGCTAATTATAGATATAGATATAAAAGATAAACGGCATTTTGTCAAAAGTATTATTGTCTACATTTTATACCTCATCCTTGGTTTTCCAAGCTTGGCATGGAATGCTTCTCATACAGAATTAATTTGAAATGCTGCATATTTATTATCATAATCATCATATTCAAAATAAAAAATATATGTACCGCCTTCAAGTTGATTCCAACTTATGGTGACCCTATGAATAGGGTTTTCATGAGGCTGAGAGGCAGTGACTGGCCCAAGGTCACTCAGTGAGCTTCATGGCTATGTGGGGATTTGAACCCTAGTCTCATTTTGTCCTCACAACAACCCTGTGAGATAGTAGGTTAGACTGGCCCAGGCAGGGTTATTTAGTGAGCAAAAATGATGCAAATAGGATCTCTTTTAATTGTGCTATCGACCTGCTTACTTCCACTCTGACTGGGGGATCTTGCAGCATGGGGAAGAGATGGGGGCACATCACAGCTGAAGTTCACCCACATAGGAGCATTATCTCTTGTTTATTGCAGAGACGCCTGTTGCAGGTTTTGCTGCTGAGAGCAGCAGTCAGTTAGTGCAGCCACTTGCGTCACAGCTTGTTGATCCTGAGGAGGCAAAACTAGAAAGTGAGGTTCAGAAAGGAGGCCCTGTGCACGAGGAGGAGGAGGGCATGAAGCAGTGCCAGTTGCCCACAGCCACATCTGCAGAACAGCAAGTACCATGGTTTGGCTTTGAGAAAGCTTGTACATTTGTGAGCCAGAGTGGGAAAAATGTTGTTGTACGATGCAATTACTGCCTTCCAAGGATCAAAAATCTGAGATCAGCTGTTTCCTCCTCATCCAATGTGAAGAAACATTTTGAGGTAAGCCTTTGTCATGCTGGTCCTCAAAGAGTGTCCATTGTCTATTTATGTTTAAATTGTGAAGTTCCTCTTCCATTTTTTCTTGGATTCATGCTTTGTTCTTCTTCCTCAGAGGGCACACCCTGAGAAGCTGAGAGCAATTGAAGAAGCAATAAAGGCAAGGAGACGTGGCCTTCCTGAACCAATGCATGACACCCCTCCTCCCAAAATGCTGAAGCAGCAGCAGACAACGCTTGAGAGGTGGGGATCTGGCAGGGATCTGCTTCTTCCGGCAGCCTGCCTACACCCTCGCTTCAAACTAGATCGGCTGGAATCGTGTCAGGCCACCACCCATACCAACAAGTAAGAACATTAGGGAAGCCCTTTGGGTGGATTACTCCAAGGGAAATGTTGTCTCAAGGGAGGCATCAGAGGGCTTAAGGTGGTAGGCAGGGGCTGGTCCTTTTCTTCCTGGGGCTCCTCATCACAACCTTGGGTTGCTGCAGGTAATCCTTAAGGGTCTGCTGTGCTGCCCCATGAGTGTGGTGACTTGGTCACCTTCCTACCTTCCATGTCATCATCCACAGGCTCAGGCTGGACCCTGAACCAGGGGACATGACAAGCATCAGGAAATGAAGAGCAGATGATGGTTTCCTAACATATATGTGTTAACATATCCTCTCTCTTTCTTAGATACACAATGGAAGCCTTGTTGAAAGCTGAAATAAAGATGGGTGTACTTAATGAGGACAGTGATCAGTCTTCAGATAAAGACCAGGAAGGAGATGACTTAGAAGATGACTTCTTTAACTTTCTGCCCCAGGGCAAGAAGTCAGCAGTGGACACTGCTGAGGAGGAACTGGTGAGGTACCTGAGGTCTCCCAGCAGGGAAGTGTCATCACTCCATGGCTTTCCACGTGTGCTGTGGTGTTTTTTGCAGCACAACACAGGCATGCCTTCAAGCGCCGCAGTAGAACGCCTGTTCAGTACTGGTGGCAACGTAATGACTGTAAAAAGACATTCCTTGTCTGACATGCTCTTTGAGCATCTTGTTCTTTTGAGACATAACAGAAACATATTATAAAACCATTTCAAGTGTAAAATTTGATTTCAAGAGTTGGGGTATCTTCATTGCTTGGGGGGATGTGAGATTCTGTTATGCCATTATGTTAATCTTATGGATAAAATATTTTATTCTACTGCCCCCTGTGTGTGTGTGTTTATTTTTAATATTGTTTTAGTCTTCTTAGATGTGCAGCAGCCAAGGCCAGCACCTTGTAGGAGTTTTTCAAAAAAAGTAACTGAAATGTAATTGTAGTGATTACTTTTGAGAAAAAGTAAAGCAATCAGTTACTTTCAGAGCAATTGTAATTGTAACGGTAATTACTACTTTTTTGGGCCAAGTAATTGTAACTGTAATTTATTACTTTTTAAAAGTAATCTTCCAAGCTCTGGTATTCACCTATAGATTACTAAAATGCTATGCCTTGATCTCCCGTCTATTTAAGTCAAACCACAATTTGTAGGATTTGTAGCATTTTTCAGAAGCATGTTGCTATATTGTGTTAAACATACTACTTGTGTTAAACAAATTAGGGATGAACCGAGTAGCCTAATTTCATTCCATTTCAGTTTCATTGGTGCTCAATCATAGGATTATTCTGTCCCATTTTGTGATTATTTTTCTTGAAAGAATACACGAAAAGTCTGCAACCTAAATGGTGGTTTAAATATTATATGGTGGTTTAAATGGTGGTTTAAAAATATTATAAATGGAAATACATATTTGAAACAAGTTAAACATTCCCTCCAATCTTTTTTGGCCATAATTGCCATCTATGGAACAGGCTGCAATCCTAAACACACTAGCTAGCCCCGCTGAACACAATGAGACTTTCTTCTGAGCAAATATGCATAAGCTTTTAAGTTATTTTAGTTTTTAAAGAGTGGAAAGGTAAAACAGTTCAAATCTTCATGAGACAACAAGATGTATATTTGTATATTTATATTTATTTACAATGAAAGTATTCCAAATATATTTATTTCCAATGAAAGTGTTCCAAAATTTAAAATTCTAATCCAAAGAAGCAGGGCCAGTGAGTACATTCCCTTGAATACAACAGCATTCCTGTTCATTTCAAAAGAGTCCCAATTTACTAACACAAAGGGAACAAACATGGGGTCAGGTCCCTCTGAGATGACAGGAGACAAGAGACCCAAAGAAGCGTGTCAGCATGTAAATGTTCAGGGCTGCCTGAAGTTGGGTGTGTGTGTTGTAAGGACTCTGTGTGGTGCTGCAGCTGTTGCCAGTTACTTATTTTGCCTTCTTTTTGTGTCTTCTGCTCCAGGTACATGAAGGGGAAGGGCTGCCTGAGGTAGCGCCTCGGCGTTGCACCAAGTGCGACGCTAAGTGCGCACTTAGCGTCACACTTGGAGTCGTTTTGGGGTGTCTTGGAGAAAGAGGACAATGGAAGAAATGTTTATAGTCCTACTGGTTATAGAAGATGGTGGTTAGGTGGGGAGAAGCACAACAGGACAGCAGAGAACTTTGAGACATATTTTAGAACTGTTATTAGACATATTTTACAATTGTTATTCTTTTTTTCCTTTTTTTCTGCTTTTGATGAACTGTATATTGTTCGAGATTTATTGCTCGGTTTATGTTTTATAATGTGATGTATGGTTTATTTTTGTAATTGTTATATTTTGTTTTTGAAGATATGTATATTGCTTGCGATTTATTGTTGTTATGTTTATTTAAAATGTGATATACATTTTCTTTTACTATCAGTTGTACCAAATGTGATGGTATATTGCTTTTATTTTGTAAACTGCCGAGAGAGCTTCAGCTATGGGGCGGTATAAAAGTGTAACAAACAAACAAACAAATAAATAATGAAAATGCAGTTCAGGGATTCACAAAAGTTTGGCTGGATTGGTAGTCAGTGAGGCTTTTGTTTTCTTATCTCGTATGAAAAGAAGCAAAACCTGTATACCTTTTGAGCATGCTACACAAACATAAAGAAATGCCCATTATGACCTGGAACCAGTAATTAGATATAACCAGGCACCATCGTGAAATAGCACTCTCTGGCTATGTTTGCACATCATGCGAAACCCACAGTTTCGCATGATGTGCATGAGCCACAGTGAGCTTTGGGCTTGTGTGCTCCCTCCTCTCTTATTTACCTTTCTCCACTTTCCCTTCTCATTTTAGTTACCATAGTTTCATTGTAATCTTGGAACTGTGGTTAACAAGAGTTATGATTCATTTCAAAAAGACAGTTTCAGAAGCCATGGTTTGAACTAGTTTCAAATTACCCATAACATTTATTTCTACCATGAACATTAAAGAGAGTTAGATGCACCAGAAACCATGGTTAAGGGAAACTGCCGGCCTGGAGACCTAATTCAGTTCTCCAAGCAAAATCCCATCCTCAAAGTGCCCACTGATTTTGGCAGGAACAGCTGCAAACATTAAAATTAAACACAGTGCAAAGGTTGGCACAGAGGTTTAACTGAGAAAAGAAGCTGTGTATATGTGTGTGTGTGCGCGCATGTGTGCATATATATGCTAGCTAGAGATGTGAAGGAAAGCCCCCCCCCCATTTTTCCTGAATTTTCCCATTTTTTCCCCCTGGAAAATTGGAAAAAAATATTTTTCTCCAAACTTTTCTGGGTGTTTTTTCCCCCATGCATGTGTGGGACAGAGGGGGAATCACCACACCCATTATTGGTATATGGCTTCTGGTGGAGTGTCCCAGGATCACTGTAGTGATCAGTTCAGAAAGGGTTAGTCACCCTTACATTAAACCATGGTTTAGTGTGACATGTGAATACAGTCTGTGTTGTTCAGCTGCCAGAAATTTTTTTCAGAGGAGTTATTTACTCCTATGGATGAGTATACTAGAAGCTTTAGATTTCAAATTTATGTGGATCCTAACATAGCACATGTTGCTTTTCCACTGTTGTAGAAACTAATGATATGTAGCCCACAAATATTTCCGGAACTTTCAACTTTTTTGTAAAATCACAGAAATGTATTAAAAGAAAATAGCAGTTAATTGAACAATTTAGTTCTGATGTAAGGAAATTGTTTGCACAAGTTAAAGACATGCCTAAAAACCAATGCTGGAAATATGTTACTCATTAGATTAATTATCTGCAACATTAACTGTTTATTTCAAGTAAAAACATGACACATACTCAGCTTCCATATAACCATTGCTTGTGTAAATAGGGTTTGATCCAAACTTTGTTTCTGCTGGAACTCTACTTGAAGGACATGAATCCAGCCTGTATATATGCCTACCTTCACGCTAATTCAAGCCACCTTTATGCAACTTCATTAATTTTCTTTGTTCCACATACATAATACAACTGATAGTTTTAACATGATTTTCAGAGACAGTGGGGGTTACGAAGAAAAGAGAGATTATCATTTTTCAAGGGCATCTCCTTTACTGCATATCAACTGCTTCATAAAGCATAAACAGGGCATTTATGTAACACTAAATCATTGCTTCATGTTCTAATGAATCAGCAAAAAAACACCCCACAAAACCAGCCTCTCCCATCTAAGAAACTAGGATTTCTGCAAAGTTTTAAAGCTGAACATATGTTACCATGGTTAAGGGTTCTTCTATTGTTAAAAGTCCTAGTTTCTATAAATAAAAATAAAAAAATGACATAAATTAAAAAGCCAACTTAATAAAAACATGTACTTATGTGAAAAGCTTTTTAAATATATTATATTCATTAGATACTGTTTCAGCTAGCAGACTCTGTGCAACAATATCCTAAAGAATAAATCTTGCTATTAGGTGCACCAAAGAGCAGTTCCAATTCCAAAGCAAGAGTATCCATCAAAGACAATAGTTAGGTCCCTGTTCTAAATTATTTGTTTTCCTTAAGATTCCTTAAGTATTTTTCCAGACAATGTGTTGTTTTGATTCTTGAATTTCATCAGTCCACAGGATCAGGATTGCAAGACATGAGAGATATCTAGGGACTGAAAGCCTGCCCATTTCATCATCCATAGGATGTAAAAGGGGGGGGGGGAGAGGGATAATACCATCAAACATACTGCCACTCTACAACATGTACAATACATATCCCTTCAGCAAATGGTACTGCACCATTAGTGCAAGAACTATTAGTAACTATTTCGGGGAAAGTCCTGGATATATTATCGGCCTCACGTAAACAGTCAACCAATAGGGGTTTCTCTCCCACCTGGAGGGTATTTTTGAGCTGGTGCTCAAAAATCTCGGTGGATCCATTGTCCTGAAGCGTTCAGGCCTTCCTGGTTTTTTTACACTCAGGTTTGGACCAAGGGTTCAGTGCAGCCATCCTCAGGTGCCAGACAGCTTCCCTCAGTAGTATGTCCTCTAGTCTGGGGGTTCCCTGTTGTCTTCAAACTGCTTGCTCTAAGAGTTTCCTTAAAGCGGTGGTTCTCATTTCTCTGCGGGCGGTTCACAGATTTTTAACCTGGAACCTAAACTGGATGTTGTTGGCAGTAGCAGGCTCACTCTTAGACCCTATGGCCACCTGCCTTCTGAACCCCTTGTCTTATATGACAGTATTGTGGTGGCCACCACATCAGTTTTTTATAGGTCTCAGGAGATAGACTTACCTTCTTTTCTGACCATCTCCTTCCTGCACTCAGGTGCGTAGGTGGCACCTGTTGGACATTATTTCTTTATTTATTGCATTTGTATACCGCCCCATAGCCTAAGCTCTCTGGACGTTGGGGGTGCTACACTCTGGAGTTTAGACATCCTGAATCATCATTTGTATCTTTGCTGGGGAACTGTTAAGGGAAAGAAGGTGTTTACCTCTTCCATCTCTCTCTGGTTCAGGGCAGTCATAGCTCAGGCCTAAGAGTCATTGGGTAAGGACCCTGCAGCACATTCTGTTTGAGGGCACATTCTGTTAGAGGGGCGGCTGCCTCTGCATCATGCAAGGGCGGTTTCCCAATCGTGGACATCTGTTGGGGGACATGTGGGCCTCTCCACACACCCTCATCAGATATGATAAAATAGATTTCTATTCCCTAACCGATGCCGTGTTTGGTAGCAAGGCAGTTAAATGTTCAGCATCTAGGGCCACCGGAGTGATACTTAAATTTTTCAGGTCTGTTGGGGGCCATCAGGTGGCTCCAGCTCTGAAAATCTATCAATATAAGGTTATCTCACAGATCCTATACGGGGCGGCTGTCTGGGGATGGGATGCTCTTTCCTTCCCCACTCTGGATGCCGTCCACAATAACTTTCTCAAACAGCTTCTTTGTTTACCTCCCGGTACACCTACTGCCCTGCTACGATCTGAACGCGGCCTGTTATCAATCACGGCTCTTATACACAAGACCTTATTAACTTACTGGTCTTCACTAACTAATGCTCCTTCTAAGATCTTGGCGAAGGCCTGTTTTGATCAGGCCACGAAGGACAAATCCTGGAAGCAGAGATCCCTGAACATTCTACAGCAATACCATTTTACATCTAAGTCCCCTCTTTTATTGAATAGGAGTAAAATAAGCACACAGATCGCTCAACACTCTATATGGATCGATAGGCTAGCCATCCTTAATTCCAAATTTTCAAGGTGGTATAGTCTCTATAAACTTGACCACTCAAGGGCTGATTACTTGTCATATCTCCATTCTGTACATTTAAGACATGCTTTTACAGCCCTCAGATTCCAGACTATGCCCACTGCCCTCATCTCTGGCCGTTACCTTCAACTTCCGCGAGAACAAAGACAGTGCATCTGCTTGCTAGGAAAGGTGGAAGATCTCCCACATTATCTCTTAGATTGCCCACTCTATATCCAACCAAGATCCATCTATTTGGATCCCCTGATCAGTACCTTAGGTTCCAAAGATATAGATCAAATTATCTCCTTTCTTCTTGCTGATAAAGACCCTCAAGTTACAAATAAGGTGGCACATTTCGCTTTTGTTGCCCAAAAGTTGAGGGCTAAACATTACAATGTTCTTGGATCTTAGAGATCTTTTGGTTATAAATGTATGCACATACTTCTATTCTATGTTTTAACGGTTTTAAAGTTATTCTATTTTAATGCTGTTTTAATTGTAAAATTTTAATGTGTTTGTTTTATGTTCTTAATTGTGTTGGCCTATGGCCTGGCAAATAAACCTGACTGACTGACTGACTGAATAGTAGTATTTGAATTTTTATCCAGCCCTTCCTCCCGAAAGGAGCCCAGAGTCTGTTCTGACCTACAGATCTGTACAACTTTCTACAAATCAATTCAGGACTAGCCGATCCGCTCTGTAGAGATTTATAGCTGCACTTCAACTCAATCTGGACAGGATACAAATTGGCCCGATTCGGTTCAGGATTCAGCCAAATCCAGTGCATAGCCCTAGGAACAAGATCACAGGTTCATTTCCCAGCATTACTGGGATGGCAGATGATCAGGTAGAAGGCAAAGAGTTCTGTATGAGACTTTAGAGAGCTACTGCCAGTCAGTACAGACAATATTGGACTAGATCAGGGGTGGGGAACCTGTGACCCTCCAGATGTTATTGGACTCCAATTCCCATCAGCCCCAGCCAGCATGGCCAATGTTCAGGGATGACGGAAGCAGCAGCCCACTGACCTCTGGAAAGCCATGGTTCCCTAACCCTGAGGTAGATGGATAGTACAAAGCAGCAGCATATGTTCACATGTAAGTGGTTATCCAATGATATTTTAAGTGCCATTTCCGGAGTAGACTTGAACCTCTTAATTCACTTATTCTGTGATGATACATACAAGTCCTGAAGATTGATTTATCCTATGATTAATAATAAAAAATGGAACTGTGTGTATAGAGAACAATCCTACAACAATTTGCACTCTGTTCCACAACTGGCAAAAAATATTTTCTAGAGTTATGATTTTAACTGGTAGATTAGCCAGTGATTAGAAAACAAGACCTTCTGATGATAATGGGCCCTCTCACCCCTAGGAATTGTTGGTTGCTTCTGGGGTACACAATAAAAAAGAAAAAGAGAAGAATAAGCAGCTGACTTGTGTATGGAGTTGTAAATTGACCTGGGATAGAAATACAGACTCAGCATATTTATGTTCATGTCAGGCAAGAAATTGAGATAATTGCTTCCATCTCTGAAGCTTGATACTAATTAGGAGATAAAATGATGATTTTAAGAGCCACATATTAAACAAAAAACAGCAGAGTTTCAAACGGGAGAGCCTATGAAGATGAGCTCATATTTAGCTTTAACAAGCAGCAGCATGTTACTTTGTCGGCATGGAATGAAAAACTAGTGTGGCAAAGAAATAAATGCTGACAAGTTACAATGTCTTAGCAGGTACAAGATACTTCTCATTGAGAAAAAAGGAACATACACCTATACGAGTAATGACTTCCCAAATTTTGTTCCACTTAGAAAGTAATTTTTAAAAATGTCTTTTTATTAGGATTAGATTTTTCTATTACAGGAACTGACTGGAACTAATAATAATTCTTCTCTATGTGGCCTTGCTAGCCAGTAACACTAAAAACAAAAAAGTACCATAGAATTATTAGAAAAACTTATGCAATAGAATACTAGTTCCAAACTGAAAAACATTTGTGGGGGGAAGCCAAATTCTTCAGAAGGGTCATAAAGGCCTGGTTGACACAACACACTATATTAAATCTTGGCTTAAGAAGACTATGTGAACGTGCTGGCTTCCAGAGAGAAGCTCACAGCCACTTTGCTTCTTGCTGCTGTGCCTCAACTGAGATAACCCAAGGTTTGGCTTAGTGTGTCGTCCATACCAGGACTAGCGGTTAAGCGCTCTTCTTGCTAATCGCAAGTTGTAACCAAGAACAAACAAGGTTTGGCTTAGCATGTTGTGTGAACCAAGACAGAAAGAAATTAGAAAACCACCATACAATGTATAACAGAGTAACTTTTATACATGATCTCAAACAATATTTTCTCTTTCCCATACGTTTGTTGTATGAAAGCAGCCATTTCTCTTTGATATAAACAATCTTTTGGTTTTTCTGTTACTGTGAATGAAGAGCCACCAGTTCATAAATGACACTGATTTGCCTCTAGAACATTAGTCTATGTCTGCTTTAGCCTCAAATAAACCTTGAGTCCTTACTGGTAATAGAATTAAAGAGATATTTAAGAATGCATTTGTTTCCAAAGGTGCCAAACTGGGGTAATGATTGACAAGTAATTTTGGAAATATTTAGAAACGTAAGAACTGTCTTTATCATTGTGGATTATTATTTATATATCCAGCCCTTTAAATGACCTAGAACTTTCTATCTAGTCAATTACCTTGTCTCCAACAATAGCTAACCAGATGTCCCCAAGGAAATTAATACTTGTCTGAAGGAAACATATTCTTGCATACTGCTTAAAGGCCTTTACATTCAAGTGGTATATAAATTTTGTTAAATAAATAAATTGTTTATCCATGTTGTACATTCTTCCCTAATTATAGTTCTAAGCTAATGTATTTACTGATGTGAATACAAATAACAAGTTTTTATTATTTTACCATATGAAATCACCTGTCATACAACAATGCAACACCACTCAAAATATGATTAAAACAAATAACATTCTCATTGCAATATCCAGCATCTTTTGTGACCACCACCACTACCTATAACATTCATTACAAAAAAAAAAAAACCAGGATCCTACTCATTTATAATTTAACTCAACACTTTCAGGGTTGACAGTCCCTTGCTATCTGACCTTCTTCATCTACCTTCGTTGTTCTAAATCATGCTGGCAGTCAATCATATGGGATTTGGTTCATTCCTTTTTAATAGAGAAAACCACAAGTAGAATGCTAGCTAGGTCAAATATGATCCTATGGGTCTGGCTTCTCAAAAAAAAAAGATGAATACATCCTCTCCTAACCAGTCCCTTTTGTCCTTCAACCACTATGTTATAAATGTCTGCCTAGGGCAACTGTATAAAAGCACTGCAACATTATAATATTCCAGGGTTCCCATCACTGGTTGCCCACACTGACACCAGTACTCTTCCAAGATAATCCCTCTGAACCATCCTAATATGTCTGCAAAGGGGAAGCTACTCAATCTTGCCAAGGATAAGTTTTGTTATATAAGTTGGAAGGGAGCCCTCAAAATCCAGTCCTGTTGGCAAATTAATAACCTAAGGCAAGGGATGCTAACCTGGTGTCCATGGTGCCCATATCAAGAGGCCCTAGCCTCTGAGGCTTCATTTTTTTTAAAAAAAAGTCTCTTGCCCTCTTAGAAAGAAGTTATGAAGCAAAAATACGCGGATACCCTTCTAAGTGATTTCTGCCAAATGAGCCAGCATGGCTACTCCTGTCTGTCAGTGTTTTTAGCAGATTAGTGAAGTCAGAACTGTGATTGATGAGTTACTTGTATATCAGGCAATAGGAATTCAGGAGTCCAAACAGAGCTTCTATTTTCCCCTCCCTTTTTTCTCCTTCTGTCTTATTTTCTACTAGTCTTTAGAATCTTTAGGTTGCCCTTCTTTTGACCTATCAACCAGGATGCCTTTTTCCTATGGTCAGTTTGTCTGAGATCAGTGCTCCCTAAAAGTTATTTTCTGTAAATAGTACCATACAATAAGTGCAGGTGGATATTAAACAATCCCTTCCGCAAATGGCAAATTTGTAAAGCGGCTTAGGCATGTCTTCTGTTGTGCTGAAGCTGATGTCCAGGCACTCATTAAGAATTCGATGTATAGTTAACTTAACAGCACAATGGCATACAAGTCTACTACAGAAGTCTCTTTGTGTTGAATGGGGCTTACTCCTAGATAAGTGAGTACAGGATGGCAGCCTAGGCTTTGGATTAGGGTTGGCATTGGAGAAAACAGGGTTCTTGTGCTTTTAACAGCTTTTTCTCCACAATCAGAACCAGCAGGACATGCTGACTTCCCATGATAAACATGGTTAGGGAGAGGGATGAGAAAAGCAGCAAGAAGTACACTCTTAATTCTGTGTTATGCCATGCCCTCCAAGGGTACCATGCTATGCCTCTATGGCTACCATTTTGTGACTTGTGCCCTTAGCACTCTTGTAAAATTCAAAATCTGTCCTCTGGCCCAAAAAGGCTGGCAACCTCTACCTAAAAACATCTCCCTTCTGCCAAAGACTGGATTTTGGGAGCTTCGTTCCATATATAATAAAACATACATACACAAACTATAAAAATCTAAATACAAGATATGCTGCCTCACCAAAGTTCAAAGCTTTCTCTCCCTCCAGTATTAACAAACAAAGAAACAAAAAATATTAAAATGCTGGTTCTCATATGCATATTGGCTTGTCTCCAGTGTCCAGGGAGCCCCAGCTGACGAAGCGTCAAGGCCCCAGCTGACAGCGTCAAGGCGAGTTAAGCAGCAGGGCGAGTTCGGCAGCAGGGTGAGGAGGCCAGGGCCCCCCACTCTGCCCGTCTGTTCCCTGACCTCAACTAAACCGCAGTCTCCAACCCATTGACGTAATAAACCTTAAACAAAACTATGCAGGTAAGAAGCCAGCAGGGGTGTGGGGGCTTTCCAGTGTTCTGCACTGCCTGCAGCATGTACGACTATCTGCCTGTTGGACAGAAGTCGTGGGTGTGCTCTCGGTGCAATGAGCTCCTGGCTCTCCGGGAACGACTTCATTTCCTTGAGGCCAAGGTGGTGGACCTGGAAAAGCTGAGAGAGGCAGAGAGGTGTGTGGAGGAGGCCTTCAGGGATGTTATAGCTGTGTCCCACTCCAACGATGATAGCTCTCCTGCTATCATGGAGAACGATGGTCTCGGGGAAGGAGAGCATCCAGCTGAGGAAGAGGGAAACGATCCCTTAGAAGGGACCCATTCCTTGGGGGATGAGCAGCTATCCTCTCGTGCCGAGGATATATCTCCAGGGGGTGGAGGGATCCTTGTAGTGGGTGATTCGATCATTAGGAACATAGACAGTGGGGTGTGTGATGGGCGTGTAGACCTCAAGGTGTTTTGCCTGCCTGGTGCGAAGGTTGCGGATATCGCCCGTCGTTTAGATAGTTTGGTAGACAGTGCTGGGAAGGAGTCAGTGGTCGTGGTGCACGTTGGCACCAACGACATGGGGAAATGCAGCCGTGAGGTCCTGGAAGCAAAATGTAGGTTGCTAGGTAGGATGCTGAAAGCCAGGACCTCCAAGGTGGCTTTCTCTGAAATGCTACCGGTTCCACGTGCAGGACCAGCCAGACAGGCCCAGCTTCGCAGTCTCAATGCGTGGATGAGACGATGGTGTCGGGTGGAAGGGTTTGGATTTGTTAGGCACTGGGGAACATTTTGGGACAAGCCGGGCTGTACAAAAGGGATGGGCTCCACTTGAACCAGAATGGAACCAGACTGCTGGCACTTAAAATTAAAAAGGTGGCAGAGCAGCTTTTAAACTGACCGAGGGGGGAAACCCGACAGGAGCTGAGAAAGGTCCCGTTCGGAATAAACCTCCCCCCTGGGATAAAAGCCAAAGAAATGATGAAATTTTAAAAGGGGTAGGCCTAGAAGTAGGCATTGTGAGAGCAGGGGCACAGGATATCAATTCAGAAGAGCAAAATTACCACAGGCCTAACCACAAGTGCCAAAGACACTTGAAGAGAGACACTGCTTACAAGTGCCTGTACGCTAAGGCTAGGAGCATCCAAACCAAGATGGGAGAACTGGAGTGCTTGGTCTTAGAGGAAGCATTGATATAGTGAGCATAACGGAGACCTGGTGGAATGGAGAAAACCAGTGGGATACGGTTATCCCTGGATATAAACTATATCGGAAGGACAGGGAAGGACGTATTGGTGGCAGAGTCGCTCTATACGTGAAAGAAGGCATTGAATCCAGCAAGCTCGAAACCCCAAAAGAGGCAGACTCCTCCACAGAATCGTTGTGGGTGGTGATACCATGCCCCAGGAGGGACTTAATACTGGGAACAATCTATCGTCCCCCTGATCAAAATGCTCAGGGAGACCTTGAGATGAGATATGAAATTGAGGAAGCATCCAAACTAGGAAATGTGGTAGTAATGCGTGACTTCAACTACCCGGACATAGACTGGCTGCATATGTGTTCCAGTCATGACAAAGAAGCAAAGTTTCTAGATATTCTAAATGACTATTCCCTAGACCAGTTGGTCATGGAACCGACCAGAGGGACGGCAACCCTGGACTTAATCCTCAGTGGGGACCGGGACCTGGTGCGAGATGTAAGTGTTGTTGAACCGATTGGGAGCAGTGACCACAGTGCTATTAAATTAAACATACATGTAACTGGCCAATTGCCAAGAAAATCCAACACGGTCACATTTGACTTCAAAAGAGGAAACTTCACAAAAATGAGGGGATTGGTAAAAAGAAAGCTGAAAAACAAAGTCCAGAGGGTCACATCACTCGAAAATGCTTGGAAGTTGTTTAAAAACACTATATTAGAAGCTCAACTGGAGTGCATACCGCAGATCAGAAAAGGTACCGCCAGGGCCAAGAAGATGCCAGCATGGTTAACGAGCAAAGTCAAGGAAGCTTTTAGAGGCAAAAAGTCTTCCTTCAAAAAATGGAAGTCTTGTCCAAATGAAGAAAATAGAAAAGAACACAAACTCTGGCAAAAGAAATGCAAGAAGACAATAAGGGATGCTAAAAAAGAATTTGAGCAGCACATTGCTAAGAACATAAAAACCAACAACAAAAAATTCTATAAATACATTCAAAGCAGGAGACCATCTAGGGAGACGATTGGACCCTTGGATGATAAGGGAGTCAAAGGTGTACTAAAGAACGATAAGGAGATTGCAGAGAAGCTAAATGAATTCTTTGCATCTGTCTTCACAGTGGAAGATATAGGGCAGATCCCTGAACCTGAACTAACATTTGCAGGAAGGGATTCTGAGGAACTGAGACAAATAGTGGTAACGAGAGAGGAAGTTCTACACTTAATGGACAATATAAAAACTGACAAATCACCGGGCCCGGATGGCATCCACCCGAGAGTTCTCAAAGAACTCAAAGGTGAAATTGCTGATCTGCTAACTAAAATATGTAACTTGTCCCTTGGGTCCTCCTCCGTGCCTGAGGACTGGAAAGTGGCAAATGTAACGCCAATCTTCAAAAAGGGATCCAGAGGGGATCCCGGAAATTACAGGCCAGTTAGCTTAACTTCTGTCCCTGGAAAACTGGTAGAAAGTATTATTAAAGCTAGATTAACTAAGCACATAGAAGAACAAGCCTTGCTGAAGCAGAGCCAGCATGGCTTCTGCAAGGGAAAGTCCTGTCTCAGTAACCTATTAGAATTCTTTGAGAGTGTCAACAAGCATATAGATAGAGGTGATCCAGTGGACATAGTGTACTTAGACTTTCAAAAAGCGTTTGACAAGGTACCTCACCAAAGGCTTCTGAGGAAGCTTAGCAGTCATGGAATAAAAGGAGAGGTCCTCTTGTGGATAAGAAATTGGTTAAGAAGCAGAAAGCAGAGAGTAGGAATAAATGGACGGAGGGCTGTAGAAAGTGGAGTCCCTCAAGGATCGGTATTGGGACCTGTACTTTTCAACTTGTTCATTAATGACCTAGAATTAGGAGTGAGCAGTGAAGTGGCCAAGTTTGCTGATGACACTAAATTGTTCAGGGTTGTTAAAACAAAAAGGGATTGCGAAGAGCTCCAAAAAGACCTCTCCAAAGTGAGTGAATGGGCAGAAAAATGGCAAATGCAATTCAATATAAACAAGTGTAAAATTATGCATATTGGAGCAAAAAATCTTAATTTCACATATACGCTCATGGGGTCTGAACTGGCGGTGACCGACCAGGAGAGAGACCTCGGGGTTGTAGTGGACAGCACGATGAAAATGTCGACCCAGTGTGCGGCAGCTGTGAAAAAGGTAAATTCCATGCTAGCGATAATTAGGAAAGGTATTGAAAATAGAACAGCCGATACCATAATGCCGTTGTATAAATCTATGGTGCGGCCGCATTTGGAATACTGTGTACAGTTCTGGTCGCCTCATCTCAAAAAGGATATTATAGAGTTGGAGAAGGTTCAGAAGAGGGCAACCAGAATGATCAAGGGGATGGAGCGACTCCCTTACGAGGAAAGGTTGCAGCATTTGGGGCTTTTTAGTTTAGAGAAAAGGCGGGTCAGAGGAGACATGATAGAAGTGTATAAAATTATGCATGGCATTGAGAAAGTGGATAGAGAAAAGTTCTTCTCCCTCTCTCATAATACTAGAACTCGTGGACATTCAAAGAAGCTGAATGTTGGAAGATTCAGGACAGACAAAAGGAAGTACTTCTTTACTCAGCGCATAGTTAAACTATGGAATTTGCTCCCACAAGATGCAGTAATGGCCACCAGCTTGGACGGCTTTAAAAGAAGATTAGACAAATTCATGGAGGACAGGGCTATCAATGGCTACTAGCCATGATGGCTGTGCTCTGCCACCCTAGTCAGAGGCAGCATGCTTCTGAAAACCAGTTGCCGGAAGCCCCAGGAGGGGAGAGTGTTCTTGCACTCGGGTCCTGCTTGCGGGCTTCCCCCAGGCACCTGGTTGGCCACTGTGAGAACAGGATGCTGGACTAGATGGGCCACTGGCCTGATCCAGCAGGCTCTTCTTATGTTCTTATGTTCTTATGTAATTCAGTCACTGTCTGGGATACTAATCAAAGCTAACTTCACAAGTTTTTGACTGTTTCCACAGGCACCTTAATTCAACAAGTTATCATCCTATTATTTACTAAAGACTTCAGTTGATTACCTTCAGTTCCTAACAAGGAAGATGACATATTGTGCATAATACCTAGAATATTGTCCTGGGATACTAATTTTGAATGGATTTTGTCCTTTGTAAATCCATATTACCCAAAGTTGTGGTCCATAAAGGTCTCACTGGTTTTGCCTCAAAAACTTGACAGCAAGGATAATTAGTTGACCTTCACCAAAGTAAAATTTGACCAGGACTACAACCTAGGAAACCAGGGTTCGAATCCTCACATAGCCATGAAGCTCACTGGGTGACCTTGGGCCAGTCACTGCCTCTCAGCCTCATGAAAACCCTATTCATAGGGTTGCCATAAGTCAGAATCGACTTGAAGGCAGTACATTTATATATTTTTTAATTGTTTGGCCAACATCTTCCCTAGCTTACTGCACTTTAAAGAATCTACCTGTGCGAATACCATGCAGCACTCTAACAACCACCTTGCAAGGGAAAAACAGGAGACCAACTCACTACAATACTCCAAATGAAATAAATTATGATAGCAAATTGAAGTCCAAGCAATTAATAATTTATCAATTCCATCATGCAACAAGATACTGTTGGTCAGTGAAGCGTGCTGTGAGACTACATCCGTCTACATCTGTGTGTACATCCGAAAGTCATATTTCCCTGCCTTTCTCTACTTCTCCCTGCCATCAAAATATTCCTTCTGCTCCTGGCCTAGTCATTTGTACAGCTTACCCCCTTCAACAGTGAGAGAATATATGTGAACGTCCAGTGAATCATGGTGCCTGAGGCAGTACTTGAATTTCTTATTCCCATAAACCAAACCTAGAGTTTTGGTGTATCCAACCTCCAGGTGGATGACACTGATACAGCTCAGCCAACCGCTCAGGAACGTTCTCCAACTATATATAATAGCTGGTCTGCTTATACTTCAGGTTGTGTTTTTTTCCCTATTCTTGTAACTAGGGAAGTGGGTGAAGACAAGCAATACTATTGTAAACTGATGTGTTCTGCAGATCAAGGATAGAATATAAATATAATAAGAAACAAACAGAGACCTATCATAAAACAGAAGCCACAGCACATATTTCCACAGCAGAGTGAGCCCAGCTTCCTCCTTCATTAGGAATGCCTTTGACAGACTTGCACATCAGTGACTCAAATGTAATAGCTTGTCTTGCTCCTCCCATAATATCTGACGGTTATCCAGCTTTTTATTTTATTTTTTTATTAAAATGCAGAACAATTATTTGTTCAAATGAATGTCTGCTTCTCACCTTTTTAAGAATCTTTTATTTTTTGAAAAATTGCTTTGGAGACGAAAGGGAAATGGTCTTGGAAGCCATCAATTCGATACTCAACAGCCATCTTGAACTGCAAACAGCTTTATTCTTAAGAGAAGGTTGTATGTCTGAACAAATCATGGTGAATGCAATTTGGCAATATATACACTGCTGAAATTATGGCCCAGTCAATGTGGCATCTCACTGTGTCTCTATCACCATAATAAGCCCCCTAAAATAGGATCCACATTGAAAGCTGAGTTTAGAAGGAGAATACAAACCAGGAAGACACTCAATATAAACTTGCAGTCTGTCCCAAATGCCGAACTGGAGCCTAGTAGTGCTTCTTGAAGTATATCGGGGGGGGGGGGAAGGCACACACTTTTTCATTCTCACCCTCCTGAAACTTTTCTGCTCTGTGTTATAAAGTGCTAAAGGACTCAGGTATAGGGTTGGCTGCCTAGATATTTTATTACTATATAGGGGGGAGGGGAAGGTATCAAAAAAACAAGAGGAAAATGGTATGGTAATGGAATATTACAAATTATAGTATTAATGCACATTAATGTAAGTAGCACATTAAAAAGGATAGAAAGTAGCTGAAATCAAATTTTGAATATAAGAACCACATTTTAAGACACATTGTACATAGATAGACCGCCCATTAAAACAGCTTCCTCCAAATGTGATTTATAGCGAGTCTAACCATCACTGTCTAACATCCTAAAAATTATTAGCTGGAAGTAAACAGATTCAAGTATTTCAAATGTTTTCAGTAAAAATATTTTGCCACATAAAATTAACATAATATCCTCTCTACTTTTTTTTAAGATGATACACATGCTTAGTTACATTTCATACCCTTATACATTCAAACACAATTCAATAGCACGCAAGTTATCATGTAATCACATGGCTAAATTGTAGTAATGTACAGAAAGGGTGGAGGAAAAGTCCATAATATTTAATTCAATAAGTAGATGACTGACCTAATGGCCACTAAATAAAACCATTCCAACTCACTGCCAGACACAACTATTTTAGAGAAAATTTTGTCATGCAAACAAGTCTATCTTCTAGGTATGTGCTATATTATTTAATCCATTATATTTTTTACCATATTTCCTATAACAACATACATAAAACCTCTACCAGACCAGGGCAAATAGTTATCCTTTCACATAAAGAGAACAGTGGAGCTAATAGCAAGGACTCATGAGAAGAATAAAAAAGTGCCACATCATCAAGCATTGAGATGAGGCAGGTTGCAGAATTCAGACCACTTCTGTTTAGAAAAATGTTACACCAAGGTCAAAGCCAAATTTCAAGAATACAGAATTCACATACAGGAATTAGTCTTAAGACTCGTGAAGTGGTTCCACTGTGAGACATGATCCTGGCAAACTGCCTCTCAAGTTCTTCTGAGCAGTTACATTTTTCTTTTAGGAGCGCTTTTGCTGTTCTGGGATCCTTCTCTTAGA
Source organism: Rhineura floridana (assembly GCF_030035675.1). Classification (NCBI taxonomy): domain Eukaryota; kingdom Metazoa; phylum Chordata; class Lepidosauria; order Squamata; family Rhineuridae; genus Rhineura; species Rhineura floridana. Next base: position 51,916,931 of record NC_084480.1, read on the forward strand.
GAATGCATTTACAACATGTTCATCCTCTTTTCTATTGTCTACCTGGCCCTGTGCCTAGTACAAGAGATGGGTTTGCTTGTTTTTTAATTATGAGGGTTCAAATTATTTACTTCATGCCTTGAAGAGGCTCCTGTTGTGACATGAGAAAGTTTCAGAACCCTAGGCATAAATATTTTACACACTGTGCTGCAGATCACTAGGTATAATTAAAGTAGGAGGTGGCAGTGTGGGAGTGGGAGGTTATAGATGCATGTATAACTCGATTAACCAGAGGAATGTAGAATTCCCATCCTTAGAAACATATCTTTAGGATCTTTCAGTCATCCCTTTGTTTGCCGGCCAACACATCTTGCTGAGGTCCGAGTTACTTTAAAATACCAAAATATATATTAAAAAATCTATTTGTATCCATGCTGCTCAGCTTTGCAGTCTTTGCTTAGCTTGGGAGATGGCCAGACACATCAGGCCTCTAACGCCATTTGAGAGGGAATTCATGCAACACTCCAGCAGGCCTAGAGGATCTATTTCTTTGATATACAGTATGATGGTATCTGTTCTCTTTGGGGATTATGCGGGGCTGAAAGCGGTTTGGAAGGGTGATCTGGAAATTGACATACTAGAAGCAGCATGGAAGACAATCTGGATCAGACCTCTGCTTAAGACCATCTCAGCCGCAGCTAGGGAAGCCACACTGAAATTGGTGCACAAGTGGCATCTAACCCCTGTTTGCTTGAGCTATAGGAACCCAGTAATGCCTCCAAATTGCTGGAGAGTGTGTGCTGAGAGGGAAATCTGCTGCATATGTGGAGGAATTGTATGTGGCAAGATTCTGGGACGTAGTATTTAACTATATTTCTAGAATTACAACTTAGCGAGTGCCTACATGCCCAGCCTTGGCCTTACTCTTATTGCGACTGGATCCCAAGCTGCTGAACATGGATCTGATTCATTTTCTGTCGTTGGTAGTGCATTGGGTAATAGCTGTGGTTTGGAAGACATATTCTGACTTCACCCTGAACAACTGGTATGGAAATATATGGTCCCTTGCTTTATCTGAAAAATTAACTGGCTCGGTTTGCTGCGTCTGGGTTTTTCCAAAACTAGATATATTTGATGAATTCTTTGATGAACCTAAACAGCAGTATTAATGAAAACCAGTTTTGCTTGAATCTTCATTACTACTACAGTATATCAAAAACAGTATTTAAATCCCAATTGCCGCATGATACAGTGTAACTGACACAGTAACAGGGACTCAAATACCATCTTTTAATCTTTATTTAAGCTAAACTCTTTGAAGGTTAAAAATTCCTTTAGCTTAAAGCTTAAAATTTTGACACTAACATCTGGTTCTTTGATTAGTTATTAGAAATAAAACATCAACAGCAAATAAATACAGTTTACAACGTAAGTATAAAATTATGTTTGTTGGTTACTAATTCAGAAGTACAACATAAATAATAAAAATGCTGCCTCAGAGTTTATCACTGCTGGTTTTTATTTTTATATATAGTTCAATTCAGATATCATAGCAAAGTATAAGTTTGCACTATTGGTAGTTTAAGGTTCCAAATGCACATGTATACCATGCTTTAGCTTGCTGTGCAAAGCCAGGTCCTTGTGCCCTAGCATTCCTCAGTCCCTTTGCCTCCTGTGTCCTCAGATAGTATTACAAACTGTTCTACCTTGCTTAACTGATTGCAAAATGACCCTCTATCTTCTACCACATTACCATTGCCTGGTGATGCCTATATGGCAGGCTAGCAGAAAACTTATGTGGATTCAGCAGCATATTCCTGTCTTTTCATGCACCAAACTCTTGAGTGTAACTGCTGCTGCAATCCTCATTTAGGCTAAACATTGCAGGATAGAAATGCAGTAACTGAGCCCTGAGGAGGCTGCGCTTTGGGAACCACCAGCAAGAGCTTCTTGTGTGCTTTCACTATGGGACTGCTCAGTAGTCCCTTCTATATCATATGGTGGGGTCCAGATGTGTAGCAACAGCTGTAAATTATGGTTTGGATATCATCCAATCCATGGCTTCCTATTCTGATTTGTCATCAAATGCAAATGTAAATTGACTATTCAGATGTCATCCAAACCAATCAAGCTTCCTTGACATGACAGTGTGTGACAGCTGAACTGAACAAATAAGTTTCTTACCACACAATAACAGTACTTTCACAAGCACTTTAAAAAAGGGAGGGGCAGATTCACTTATGAAACTATCAGGTGACAGCAATGTTTTTCTGATGCCACTGAAAGTAACTTTATTTTGACTAGAGTTATTTGACTGAACCCAACCAAAACACTGAGAAAAAACATAACCGTATGAATTTATTAAGTCCAAATGCTATATTGGTAGATAGCTACATGAATTAAAAATATCTTTTTCTGTTTGTTACTAATATGAGAAGTCTTTCTGTTCCTTCAGGAAGGCAGCTGGGGCAATTAAAAAAAACCTCTGAACAATATTAAACGGAAAACTGCTGAGCAACTAGAACAAAGAATATTGACAACACTGCTTAGGTCCCAAAAGAGTACATTTAAGAAGCCAAGTAACTGGAGATAAATGCTGAACTAATTCCATGGTTCATCAAACATATGCAATAATATGTGGATTCTAGTACAGTTACAGGCAATGAATCTGAATGTCTTGCAAGTCAGGATAAAAATTAAAGCAGGGGACTTGCAGGGTCAGAAGAAGAAGCTGTTTTCTGAAGTAGAAACAAGGATCAATGCCTCTCTTACACAAGGTACCATAGCTTAGTTACAAGTAACAAAAAATTAAAGGCTGTTTTTCCTGAAGGTAGCTGGAATGCATTACATATTCTGTTATTTTACAAAATTCCCTCATGGCTACTGAAACCATGAAAAAATAGAGGTAAATATATCTATCTATTTATACTTATATCTAGGTTTTTAAAGGATCACTCTGGACAACTGAAAATTAGTTACCAATATTAAATATTCTACAGTAGCTCAGAGCCACAATCAGCTTTACGTAAGCTATTGAGCAGCATATCCCAGCCTGTCCCCCACCTCCCCTCTGCCCCTAGTCATGGAGGTTCTTGTGACTTTAATTCAAATTGTTACATGTGCACCTTTCATTAATTTTTAATTTTTTTCTACTTTTCCCTTCTACTGAAATCTACCTAGTTTTAAGAATCTGAGATAACAGGTCACAATATCTAATAGTCATCATCTGAAAATGTTTAAGAGAGGCCTTACTATTTTAAATACCCAAAAAGGCAAAGCATCTGCAACAACCACAATTTTCTGAATCACATCCCTGTTTGTTCACATTCCTTAATTTTAAAAAAATTCTTTTTGTGCCATACATGCAACTGCCAGACGCAGGCCCCATGGGCTTCAGAAAGAAGGTAGGCAGAAGCAGAACTAGCTACTGTATTTACTGGGTCTGCTACCATACTTAAAAATGTTATTTGTACTAGTTACTGCACAGGCCTGAATCCAGCACGCTTCTACTGGCTCAGGACTCCCCTTACTATGGTGTGAGCTTAACAGTATTGAAGATCAGATTCCCTATGATAACGCTGGACTCAAACTCCCACGTTCACCTCTAGTGCAACAGCCCTTGGGGCCAAGCTCTCCCAACTACTGTCCTAGTCCAGATGAGGATGTCAGCTCAAAGCACAGCTGCAGAAATGTTAGGGATTTCTTACTTTCAGATGCTTCAAGGCTGCTGAATATGGGGAAGAGAATGTTAAAGCCCCTCAGAGGAGAAAGAGGTAAGGGAACAACTAAGTGATTTTCACTTGTTTTTGATATTTGATCCATAAAGTAAAAGAACAACAATTGCTCCAACAACAACACTGGATTCAGTTGAGAGAGAAGAACATTGTCAAAGTGACAGCAGTCAAGCGAAGTGTCATTAGCAAAAGAATCCCCTAGGTAGATAAAATGTAAGGGTCAAGTATCTACACCATCTTTCTCAATTCTAAATCACACCAGGAAACAAGCTATTAGGCAATAAAACACTCCCTGTGGCAGGGAAGGAAAAACAACAACCTAAGCTTTCATTTATTTTTAAAATTTGACAAATGTTGTTCACATGACCTTAAAAGCTTACTGGGTAAACCAAGGCAAAATACCAGATAGGTGTCTGAATGAACTGCCATGTTCTAACTTTATACTAATATGAAAAGTACATGCCTACACTAGAGGTCTTAGAGAAGGGGGAGGGAATCGAAATGTACATTAAATTAGAAGATTGTCTTGAGGGTGCAGACAGCTATGGATACCTGATTCCTGTTTATTTCATGCAGCATCTCCAGAAGTTGATTTGCTTCCAAGTAGCAGAAACCACATTTTGCAGTGTTTCAGTTTATGGGGTTTATACCCTTTAAAATATTTTAACACTAATTTTAACACTTTAAAATATAAAATATGTGAACAATGATTGCATGGGAAAAAACCCACACAAAAAATGGCATTCCACATTGAACAAACCTAAAGCAATTCTAACTATAAAAATAGCACAACTTGCAAAAGGGCGCGTCTTATTTTCAAGAATGTACTGGCTGCATTTAATATACTCATATTTCCTATGGTATCTTTGTGTTAATTCCTAAGTGGATGCAGATTGTTAATTTCTCATGATTAATGCTATTATCAGGACATTCACATTGACATCATGTAATGAGATAAACTGGAAAAACTCAGGGAAGCATCAGGTGCGCAGACCAATATATGCAAGATGGAAAATATATGTACCCATGAACTGCAAGGTGGAGAGAAGACCCCCCTTCTTTCAGTTTATATAGTCAGTTAGCAACAAAGAGAATGGAGACTAGGTTGATGGGTAATTGAGAGCCCTTTATCTTAAGAAATCTCAAAACATACCAAGGAAACCACGAGCTAGAGGGAGCCCCAGCTGACAAAGCGTCAAGGCCCCAGCTGACGAAACGTCAAGGCGAGTTAAGCAGCAGAGCGAAAAGAGGGTAAGTAGCTCCCATTTATTTCATTCTTTAATTGAATTAAAACATCTCAGAGCATTAAGTAATAAGGGCAGCCTAAGGTCACCATGAGCTAGAAGCCGAATCCTGGAAGAAACTATATCTTAGGAGACAGATCCTAGGAGAAGGAAGCCTATAGAAAGCTAGTTTTCAACACCACCCTAGCAGGAAAGCTTCAGGGGACACTGTAAACAAGGCTAAATTCCAGTCGGAGAGAAGGGGAAAAAGGAAACTCCACCGATACATACAGGGAGAGAGTCAGCTCAGTCCTTGCTAAAAAGGGCAGCCTTAGCCTTCCTTAAACACAACCACAAGCTCTGTTTCCCTAGGTTAAAGAAAGGTCAGACTATTCTAGGTGGGAAAACAACAAACAAACAAAAGCCCTTAAACAGCCCCGCCCCTTGCTAAGGAAGGAAGCCGGCCTTCCTGCCTTCAAAGGAAGGAAGACTGAGATAATCCTAAAGAGTTAAGCCCCAGTTGATAGTTGAGCCATCAGCCTCAATTAACATATCATTGGCTGGCAGCAGTAGCTGGGAGGGACCAGCCACACATATAAATTCAGAGCACCCTAGCGAGGGAGCCTGCTCCACGAGCTAGAGGGAGCCCCAGCTGACAAAGCGTCAAGGACCCAGCTGATGAAGCGTCAAGGACCCAGCTGACAAAGCGTCAAGGCGAGTTAAGCAGCAGAGAGAGTTCGGCAGCAGGGCGAGGAGGCTAGGGCCCCCCACTCTGCCCGTCTGTTCCCTGACCTCAACTAAACCGCAGTTCCCAACCCATTGACGTAATAAACCTTAAACAAAACTATGCAGGTAAGAAGCCAGCAGGGGTGTGGGGGCTTTCCAGTGTTCTGCACTGCCTGCAGCATGTACGACTATCTGCCTGTTGGACATAAGTTGTGGGTGTCCTCTCGGTGCAATGAGCTCCTGGCTCTCCGGGAATGACTTCATTTCCTTGAGGCCTAGGTGGCTGACCTGGAAAAGCTGAGAGAAGCAGAGAGGTGTGTGGATGAGGCCTTCAGGGACATTATAGCTGTGTCCCACTCCAACGATGATAGCTCTTCTGCTATCATGGAGAACAATGGTCTCGGGGAAGGAGGGCATCCAGCCGAGGAAGAGGGAAACAATCCCTTAGAAGGGACCCATTCCTTGGGGGATGAGCAGCTATGCTCTCGTGCCGAGGATATATCTCCAGGGGGTGGAGGGATCCTTGTAGTGGGTGATTCGATCATTAGGAACATAGACAGTGGGGTGTGTGATGGGCGTGTAGACCGCAAGGTGTTTTGCCTGCCTGGTGTGAAGGTTGGGGATATCGCCCGTCGTTTAGATAGTTTGGTAGACAGTGCTGGGGAGGAGTCAGTGGTCGTGGTGCATGTTGGCACCAACAACATGGGGAAATGCAGCCGTGAGGTCCTGGAAGCAAAATGTAGGTTGCTAGGTAGGATGCTGAAAGCCAGGACCTCCAAGGTGGCTTTCTCTGAAATGCTACCGGTTCCACGCGCAGGACCAGCCAGACAGCCCCAGCTTTGCAGTCTCAATGCGTGGATGAGACGATGGTGTCGGGTGGAAGGGTTTGGATTTGTTAGGCACTGGGGAACATTTTGGGACAAGCCGGGCCTGTACAAAAGGGACGGGCTCCATTTGAACCAGAATGGAACCAGACTGCTGGCACTTAAAATTAAAAAGGTGGCAGAGCAGCTTTCAAACTGACTGAGGGGGAAAACCCGACAGGAGCTGAGGAAGGTCCCGTTCGGAATAAACCTCCCCCCTGGGATAAAGACCAAAGAAATGATGAAATTTTAAAAGGGGTAGGCCTAGAAGTAGGCATTGTGAGAGCAAGGGCACAGGATATCAATTCAGAAGGGCAAAATTACCACAGGCCAAACCACAAGTGCCAAAGACACTTGAAGAGAGACACTGCTTACAAGTGCCTGTATGCTAATGCTAGGAGCCTCCGAACCAAGATGGGAGAACTGGAGTTCTTGGTCTTAGAGGAGAGCATTGATATAGTGAGCATAACCGAGACCTGGTGGAATGGTGAAAACCAGTGGGATACGGTTATCCCTGGATATAAACTATATCGGAAGGACAGGGAAGGACGTATTGGTGGCGGAGTCGCTCTATACGTGAAAGAAGGCATTGAATCCAGCAAGCTCGAAACCCCCAAAGAGGCAGACTCCTCCACAGAATCGTTGCGGGTGGTGATACCGTGCCTCAGGAGGGACTTAATACTGGGAACGATCTATCGTCCCCCTGATCAAAATGCTCAGGGAGACCTTGAGATGAGATATGAAATTGAGGAAGCATCCAAACTAGGAAATGTGGTAGTAATGCGTGACTTCAACTACCCGGACATAGACTGGCCGCATATGTGTTCCTGTCATGACAAAGAAGCAAAATTTCTAGATATTCTAAATGACTATTCCCTAGACCAGTTGGTCATGGAACCGACCAGAGGGACAGCAACCCTGGACTTAATCCTCAGTGGGGACCGGGACCTGGTGTGAGATGTAAGTGTTGGTGAACCAATTGGGAGCAGTGACCATAGTGCTATTAAATTAAACATACATGCAAATGGCCAATTGCCAAGAAAATCCAACACGGTCACATTTGACTTCAAAAGAGGAAACTTCACAAAAATGAGGGGATTGGTAAAAAGAAAGCTGAAAAACAAAGTCCAGAGGGTCACATCACTCGAAAATGCTTGGAAGTTGTTTAAAAACACTATATTAGAAGCTCAATTGGAGTGCATACCGCAGACCAGAAAAGGTACCGCCAGGGCCAAGAAGATGCCAGCATGGTTAATGAGCAAAGTCAAGGAAGCTCTTAGAGGCAAAAAGTCTTCCTTCAGAAAATGGAAGTCTTGTCCGAATGAAGAAAATAAGAAAGAACACAAACTCTGGCAAAAGAAATGCAAGAAGACAATAAGGGATGCTAAAAAAGAATTTGAGGAGCACATTGCTAAGAACATAAAAACCAACAACAAAAAATTCTATAAATACATTCAAAGCAGGAGACCATCTAGGGAGGCGATTGGACCCTTGGATGATAAGGGAGTCAAAGGTGTACTAAAGAATGATAAGGAGATTGCAGAGAAGCTAAATGAATTCTTTGCATCTGTCTTCACAGTGGAAGATATAGGGCAGATCCCTGAACCTGAACTAACATTTGCAGGAAGGGATTCTGAGGAACTGAGACAAATAGTGGTAACGAGAGAGGAAGTTCTAGGCTTAATGGACAATATAAAAACTGACAAATCACCAGGCCCGGATGGCATCCACCCGAGAGTTCTCAAAGAACTCAAAGGTGAAATTGCTGATCTGCTAACTAAAATATGTAACTTGTCTCTCAGGTCCTCCTCCGTGCCTGAGGACTGGAAAGTGGCAAATGTAACGCCAATCTTCAAAAAGGGATCCAGAGGGGATCCCAGAAATTACAGGCCAGTTAGCTTAACTTCTGTCCCTGGAAAACTATTAGAAAGTATTATTAAAGCTAGATTAACTAAGCACAGAGAAGAACAAGGTTTGCTGAAGCAGAGCCAGCATGGCTTCTGCAAGGGAAAGTCCTGTCTCAGTAACCTATTAGAATTCTTTGAGAGTGTCAACAAGCATATAGATAGAGGTGATCCAGTGGACATAGTGTACTTAGACTTTCAAAAAGGGTTTGACAAGGTACCTCACCAAAGACTTCTGAGGAAGCTTAGCAGTCATGGAATAAGAGGAGAGGTCCTCTTGTGGATAAGGAATTGGTTAAGAAGCAGAAAGTAGGAATAAACGGACAGTTCTCCCAATGGAGGGCTGTAGAAAGTGGAGTCCCTCAAGGATCGGTATTGGGACCTGTACTTTTCAACATGTTCATTAATGACCTAGAATTAGGAGTGAGCAGTGAAATGGCCAAGTTTGTTGACGACACTAAATTGTTCAAGGTTGTTAAAACAAAAAGGGATTGCCTCTCCAAACTGAGTGAATGGGCAGAAAAATGGCAAATGCAATTCAATATAAACAAGTGTAAAATTATGCATATTGGAGCAAAAAATCTTAATTTCACATATACGCTCATGGGGTCTGAACTGGTGGTGACCGACCAGGAGAGAGACCTCGGGGTTGTAGTGGACAGCACGATGAAAATGTCGACCCAGTGTGCGGCAGCTGTGAAAAAGGCAAATTCCATGCTAGGGATAATTAGGAAAGGTATTGAAAATAAAACAGCCGATATCATAATACCGTTGTATAAATCTATGGTGCGGCCGCATTTGGAATACTGTGTACAGTTCTGGTCGCCTCATCTCAAAAAGGATATTATAGAGTTGGAAAAGGTTCAGAAGAGGGCAACCAGAACGATCAAGGGGATGGAGCGACTCCCTTATGAGGAAAGGTTGCAGCATTTGGGACTTTTTAGTTTAGAGAAAAGGTGGGTCAGAGGAGACATGATTGAAGTGTATAAAAGTATGCATGGCATTGAGAAACTGGATAGAGAAAAGTTTTTCTCCCTCTCTCATAATACTAGAACTCGTGGGCATTCAAAGAAGCTGAATGTTGGAAGATTCAGGACAGACAAAAGGAAGTACTTCTTTACTCAGCGCATAGTTAAACTATGGAATTTGCTCCCACAAGACGCAGTAATGGCCACCAGCTTGGATGGCTTTAAAAGAAGATTAGACAAATTCATGGAGGACAGGGCTATCAATGGCTACTAGCCATGATGGCTGTGCTCTGCCAGCCTAGTCAGAGGCAGCATGCTTCTGAAAACCAGTTGCTGGAAGCCTCAGGAGGGGAGAGTGTTCTTGCACTTGGGTCCTGCTTGCGGGCTTCCCCCAGGCACCTAGTTGGCCACTGTGAGAACAGGATGCTGGACTAGATGGGCCACTGGCCTGATCTAGCAGGCTCTTTTTATGTTCTTATGAAACATGCCCATCTCTTCTGATTGAAAATGGCTTGCCTGGCCTGGAAAGAAGGGTAACTGAATGCTTTAAGAGAAACCGTTTATATGTTGTTGAATGGATTAACTGGATGGATTTTACAAGGCAGATTTGATACTACTATAGAAGCAACAATGCTTGCTTCTGCACCCCCATAACTATTTGTAATTTGTAACCAGATTTGTAAACTGGAACACTAATTCTCCAATCCAATCTTCTATGAAAACTATTCGCTTTGAATTTCCCACTGCCTGGGGGAGGTGGAACACAAGTTAGAGATTTCTCACTAATATAAGGTTACTTTATAAAACTGGCATTGCTCAAACATCTGGAATAAGGGAACCCATAAAGATTTGTAAATTGGGAACATAGGAAGTTGCCTTATACTGAACCATCTGGCTCAGTATTGCCTACATTGACAGGTAGCAGTTCTCCATAGTTTCAGACAGGGTTTTCTCTTAGACCAACCTGGAGAGGCTAATGATTGAGCCTAGAACCTTCTGTATACAAAGCAGATGCTCTACCACTGTGCTTGGCCCATTCCTAAACTTTTTCCAGATATTTTCTGTCCCAGAAGAGTCCAGGTCTCATGGACATTAGGGCACTCAATTCTCTAACAAACAATTAGGCAACATGTTTAGATTTGGGGGGGGGGCTCTGTTATTTCTGCCAAGACCGTCCTTTAGTGTTTCTCTTTTCTGATGTAATAGGTTTTTGGCACATTTTTAATATTTGAATTGAAGTTGGCATCCATTTACATGTTAGTAAAGCAGAAACATTCCTATGCAGTCGCCCAGGAGAATACATGAGGAGAGCAACCTAGCCAAAGTTAAGCTTTCCAGTAGAAGATATTCTAGTAGATCAGCAAAAAATCAGAAATAAGGACAAGGCCCATAAATGCAACAGTAATAGATGGAGTCAGAGTCTGGCTTGTTGTATTATCTGAACCCAGGTTCATGGTTTGTTTCTCTCCAAAACGCATCACAAGAACACACCTTGGTTACCAGTCATAGTGTGTTTGGAAGGTTATAAACCATGAGCCCTGCCTCAGATAACAATGACAAAATAGATACTGGCTTGTTTCATTTGTGCCACAGCAGCAGCAGGACTGGTGGGAAAAGCAACATGGGAACTTTTGAGTAGTGTGCATTATCACAGTACTCATTCACATTCAACTATAATTTGTTTCAAATGATAGTTTAAGGTGACATGAGAACCAGGCCATTAATGGATAAAACCACATCCTAGAAAAGCATAACTCCTTTAGTAAACACATGTTGAGGTACTTGATTTTTTTTCTCAGTGAGCCAACAACAAAGTAGACTCTTTCAAAAGATAACAGCCCAGTTTGAACATATTGCTAAACCATAGTTTAGTGTAATGCAAACTAACTGCGCAAAGTCTCAGTTTTGCATGTTCCATCCCCCCCAGTGCAGCAACAAGGAGGAGTTTGGAAGGTTTTGGTTCAGATTTGATTAACCACATCCAGTTCTGTTATCCAAACCAAGAAACAATCGTTAATCTTAACTACAGTTTGTTTTATATAAGCCAACATTAAGCAATCCTACTTTATAATCCATGATTTGAACAATCTATAATGAACATTTACTACATTTTAGGATTCAAACATGTTAAACTATGGTTAATTGAAACTGGAAGTGAACCTTTTTTTATTTCCTCACAACCATGCCAGATGAGGACAGTGCACCACACAAGCCCAAAGCTCATTTTCATCATGCTAAACTATGATTTGGGACCTGATTTTACCTACTCATGGCCTGATTCACATCACTATGGCTTAGCATGACATCTGAATGTGGCTATTACCATGCACCTAGTACAGAGAGCAGAGAAAAGAACAGGGAGTACAAGACATGGAAAAATTAGTTGTGTGAACTGGCCCTTCATGTATACAATTACTGTAACTAGTCCTTTTTCTGAACTAATCCTTTATTTGTGAACATATAATCAAACACAATGCTAAATCAGTTTTTAGATTGTCTACAAATTACCACAGTTGAAGCCACTTTACAATATGGCTGTGCCATTTTCAATGATAAATAAAACATGCTTGCATCCATATCTGTCAAACACACAATAATGTTTTGCTTTGCTAATGTATTCTAGACCACCACGAAGCTTAACATAAAGCAGTCTCCCAACAGTCTCATACCTGAGTTAGAGAGAAACATTATTCATTGGGAATGTCTTGTACTCAAGACCTGTTCCTCAGCTTCCAGCCATTTCAAAACATCCATCCATTTGAATAACTGTGTTCTCAGCTAGTTGCACCCAACCCACTTCTTCACATAAATAGATTTCAAATACATTTACCTGTCTTACTTTGCTGCTTTTGGCTTGTTTTTCCTAAACTGTTTTTCCTTATTAATTACCTTAGACAATTATGGTGTTGGTTAATAATTTAAAGTCCTCACTTGCACATCCTTCTTCCCACTCTTTTCTACCAATGCCATGCATATTCATTTTAAGAAGGTATGACCTCTTTGACCTTATCCACCTTAAAGTCTCTCTTAAGGATGAGCTAAGGATGAGCCCTTGCTAACCTACATAAAATAAACTCTTTCATGGCAAAGGTATGTTAAGTTCTTTCCCCTATTTATCACAGGAACGGAAGAACTTGGCAGCAAGAACCTTTCCTGAACACTGGGAAAATACCAGTACATAGCAAGTTCTCCTTGTGAACAATCAAACAGGCAATAAGCATAAAACTTACATAGTCATGAAAGGCTTTAGCTTCACTTGAGTGTTCACATGTTTCACGTCTTTCTGGAGCGGCACAATACAGATCCCAAAACACACTAAAAATGAAGAAGGAGGACATTGTAATTTACACTTTTTACAATTCAGGTGTATGATCCCAAACATATGCACAAATTATTATGGTAACTGCAGCACTAATTATCTTTCTTTATCCTTTCAAACTATGCTTTGTGCAGCATCAGCATTTTGCATTACAAACTGCTAAAGCTCTGCAAACTTAAGAGCACTGAAGATTAAACTGACTATTGCACAGATTACAAGCCATCTATGCATTTCACTTTTTATTTTGGTCTGCTGTATGAAGAGCTACAATTCCCAGAGTTCCCTGGAAAGAGGAACTGACTGCTACATCACTCTGGAAATAGTAGCTCTGTGAGGGGAATGGGAGTCTCCTCTCAGCATCCTTAAGAAACTACAGTTCCCAAGATTCTTTGGGGGAAGTTATGACTGTTTAAAGTGGTTTGATACTGCTTTAAATGTATAGTGTAAATGATACTGATGACCAGGCACAGGCAAATCCAGATCAGTACTGAGATCCAGCTCTTGGTTGCAGAAGCTGCCACCCTGTACCTCCATTGTGTTTCTAAAACTGCCTGCAGGAGGTTCTTTGAGTGGGTGGTTTCCATGTCCAAGAGACACACAAATTATCCATTCTGGATGGGGTTGCACTCCCTCTGAAGGAGCAGATGCGCAGCTTGAGGGTACTCCCGCATACATCTCTGTCACTAGAAGCTCAAGTGTCCTCTGTGGCTTGGAGTGTCTTTTACCAGCTCTCTCTGGTTCACAACCATCCAGAATAGCCTGACCAGTGTAGTCCATGCGCTAGTATCCTTGAGGCTGGATTACTGCAGCGTGCTCTGGGGCTGCCCTTGGGCATAGTTCAGAAGCTTCATATGGTGCAGAATGCAGCAGCCAGACTGCTGATGGGGGCACAAGGCCAACAACATGTAGCACCATTGTAAAAACACCTGCACTGGCTGCCCATCTACTATTGAACCAGGTTCAAAGTCCTTATATTAATTTACAAAGCCCAAACAATTTAGGTCCAGGATAATTTAGGGACTGCCTGAACCTTTGTATCCCAGCTCAATCATTAAGATAATCTGCAGGAGCATCACTGGTTGTCCTCCAAGTTGATGAAACTCTTTTAACAAGAAATCAAGCCTTTAGTGTCCTCACCCCAGTCCTGTGGAATGCTGTGCCAATAGAGATTCAGCAGGCACCTTTTTTTACTTTTAAACACCTGTTGAAAATGTTTCTGTGCCACCAAGCTTATGTAGGCAATTGATAATGTATCATTCTGCAGTAGTTAGTTAATGATTTCTAATTTTAAATTTTGACACGGTTTTAGTGTGTGATTGTTGTAAACCTCTTTGATTTTTTTTATGAATAGCAGTGTACAATAAATAATAAAGCAGCATTGAGAGACTGCTCCTTGGCCCCACAGCAGTTGTGTTAGTGGTGTTCCACAAGGCTCAATCTTGTCCCCAGTGCTATTTAACATCTATATGATGCTGTTGGGAGCAGTCATTAGGAGATTTGGCCTGAGATGTAAAGAGTATGCCGATGAAACTCAGCTCTATTTCTTTTTTGTTATATACGTAAGGAGAAGCTGTGTAGGTTCTAGACTGATACCTGAATGCAGTAGTGGGCTGGATGAGGGCCAATAAATTCAGGCTGAATCCTCACTGTAGGTGGGTGGCTTTCAGGTCCAGGAAATGGTCAGCCTGCCCATTCTGAATGGGACTGCATTCCCTCTAGAGGAGCAGATACGTAGTATGGGGGTGCTCCTGGATCAAGCACTGTGCAAGTGGCGACCACAAACTGTAACATAAAAGCCTGCCAATAGCCCATCTAGTCCAGCATCCTGTTCTCACAGTGGCCAACCAGATGCCTATGGGAAGCCCAAAAGCAGAACATGAGTGCAATAGCACTCTCCACATTTGTTATTCCCAGAAACTGCTGTTCAGAGGAATACTCTGTAATGGGCCTAGTGCCATATAAGCTTGTTGCTGTTATGTGCCTCCAAGTTGACTATGACATATGGTGACCCTATGAATCAGCAACCTCCAAGAGCATCTGTCATGAACCACCCTGTTCAGATCTTGTAAGTTCTGGTCTGTGGCTTCTTTACGGAATCAATCCATCTTTCATTTGGCCTTCCTCTTTTTCTACTCCCTTCTGTTTTTCCCAGCATTATTATCTTTTCTAATGAATCATGTCTTCTCATTATGTGTCCAAAGTATGATAACCTCACTTCTAACATCTTAGCTTCTAGTGATAGTTCTGGTTTAATTTGATCAAACACCCAATTATTTGTCTTTTTTGCAGTCCATGGTATCCACAATGCTCTCCTCCAACACCACATTTCAGATGAGTTGATCTTTCTCTTATCCGCTTTTTTCACTGTCCAACTTTCACATCCATAAATAGAGATCAGAAATACCATGGTCTGAACGACCCTGACTTTAGTGTTCAGTGATACATCTTTGCATTTGAGGACCTTTTCTAGTTCTCTCATAGCTGCCCTCCCCAGTCCTAGCCTTCTTCTGATTTCTTGACTATTGTCTCCATTTTGGTTAATGACTGTGCCAAGGTACTGTATTGATAATCCTTGATAAGTTCAATGTCCTCATTGTCAACTTTAAAGTTACATAAATCTTCTGTTGTCATTATTTTAGTCTTTTTGACGTTCCGCTTTTGTGCTTTCCTCTCTAACTTTCATCAGCATTCGTTTCAAATCGTTACTGGTTTCTGCTAGTAGTATGTTATCGTCTGCATATCTTAATTATTGATATTTCTCCCTCCAATTTTCACACCCCCTTCATCTTGGTCCAATCCTGCTTTCCATATATGGATCCAGATAATCGGTCTCATCCAAGAGTGCCTGGAGCTGGGATGCAACCACCCTTTCCAGAACCTTACCCAGGACATTCCTGCAGGACCTATGGTAATCAACCAGTAGCCAGAGAAAGCTACTTTTTTCTAGCTCTAAAGGGGGAAATTCAGAGGAAAAGATATTGTACTGAAAAACCTGAATGTCAACCTTTCCTAAAAAGAAACTAAGGGACTTTGTATTTACTGGGAAGTCAGCTGGCAATTAAATGTTGTCCACATCCACTTTTTCCAAGTAACCAGCAGCATATTTTAGTTATCTTTTAATAAAAATCAGATTTTGTACATTAACATTTTAAAAAAACAGAAAACACAACAAATAGTCTTTGTAAACTTGAAATACTTACCACCACCAAGAGTGTAAGAATCCTGGGGGCTCGCCCAATGTGATGTTTTTTTCCCATCTTATCTAAAAGCCACATAAATAGCTATTAGCATTTTTTTCATTTAAGCAAAATATAAAGAACAAAATAAAGCAAAAATCCAAGAATAATAAAAAATGACTGGATGAATAAGGTGGTCTTCACCTGATGCCACACAGATTAGCCACCTTTAATTAATATGTAGCACAGTAAGAAGAATTAAAAAGTGTTTTTCTCTTCTAACTTGAAGCCAAAGCAGACACTTCCTTCTAACAAAGAGCCACATGCAAAGAAGTTCACAGTATCTAGCTAAAACCAATGCCAATTTGTGCCTTAACCTGTCCCTTTCATGCACTGGAGTGTTGTGAACTTGTTGATTTATTGAAGCCATTTTGGCTATTGTATATTATTCTGTCGCTACACCAGGCATTATTAAAAATAAACTACTAAAAGATGTGGCCTAATCTTTCACCTTACAAAAATATTCTGTCTCCATTATCCTCAAAATAACATCTATATTTGCTTTTTTATACATAAAAATTCAAGTTTAATTGATCAAGATAAAGAGAGCAGTTGTTATAGTTCCTAATGGACAATAATATAATGTGTGCTGGCAGTGGGGATAGGGTAGAAATTTGCAATCCCTGAACCAATATGTGAGCCAAAGTATCACTATCCTTCAAAATTTGCACTTCTCTGAATTTTGCTATACAATTTTCCAACCAAAAAATGTACATACAGAAATATGTATATATAACTTGTATTATATTATAGAAAATTCCATACAAAAAAAATATATTAAGAGAAGTGACACAAAACACTTAAAAAAAATCCACACAAAATTGTTAAATTGCCAACTGATAAGGAAACGGAACAAACTGAACAAGACTGGAAAAATGAGAAACCCAAACAGGTAAGATTTTTTCATCCCTAGCAGGGAGTGAGGTCACCGCATTTTAAACAACATTTTTTTAAAAAGGTCATCAAGAGGAAAAAGAAAATAGTCACCAAATTAAATGGACCACCCCATCCCAATAAGATAATGCATATACACAGATATTAATGCTAGCAACTTGTGTTATTCATGAATTTTATAAACAGATGTAGAGGTACTATGTTTCAATGTTCTTACCAGTGAGGGCTGGAAAAGCAACCAAAGGTTTAGGTTTACTACATGTATACAGTAAAACCTCATTATACTGTGGGGGGCAGGGGACAAAGGATGCACCTACATTATAGGGCTTCTGTGTTATAATGAAAACTGCACCAAATGGCACTTACCATGGTTTTTTAAAAATAAAACAGAAAATAGGATTGGGGCAAAAGCAAAAGATGCAACCAAAACAAACAAAAATACTAACTGGGAGCAGAAAGAGGGAACAGGGAAAAGATATAGGGCAGTGGAGGAAAAGAGAGAAAGAAGCTTGAAAAAGGCAAATTGCCACCACTGCGGCTCAGGCAAAACCACCACCACTGCGGCTGAGGGATAGAACAGGAAGGGAAGAACCAAGAAGAGTAATGTTGAGGGAAGAATACATTAACAAATTAAACTCCACAAACAATAACAAAAGGGCTTGCAAACTAACCAAAACTGAGAAGACTTGAGTGATAGACCCCTAGGAAAAAGCCACCTGGAAGGAGAAAGGATGGGAAATGGGGTTTGGGGAGAGAATGTCAGGAGAAAAATTAAAAGAACACTGTCCGGGGGGGGGGGTGGCTCAAAAACACCCAGGAAAGCAAACAGAAGGACTCACCATGGAAAGGAACACTGAGGATGAAGAACAAGGTAGAACAAACAGAAAAGATAAAGTAAAACATGGGGCTGATATAACAGTGAGTAAGAAATCTTCCCCAGTTGCATTTCCCTTCTGGCTCACCCTTAAGGGTTAAAGCCAGCATGTAAAGTACTTGTTCCTAGACAGGCACTAAAGTGAAGGAAGTTGTTAGGAAGGATGGGAGTCTACAGCATTTTTAAATCTTGTGAGTTAAAAGATGGGTAAACTGCAATATTGTATATTTTACTTGGGGGGCATGGTCATAACTGTGACATATCCAACTCTGGGGTACATTGAGAACACGCTATATTCAAGGTTCTACTCTATATTGCTTCCCACTACAGAAAGTCCTGAAGCAATTTACAAAGCTGCAAAGTTTGTGTTACTGAGGGCACAGCAAGGAGTACAAAAAAAATCTTACCTAGCTTTTAATGTGGTTACACAAGGCTTGAATTATTTATTTATTTGATTTATATCCCACCCTTCCTCCCAGTAGGAGCCCTGGGTGGCAAACAAAAGCACTAAAAACATTCTAAAACATCATAAAAACAGACTTCAAATTAAAACGAAACATCCTTAAAAACATATTAAAACAAAACATCCTGAAAAACATTAAAAAAAAAAAGCAGCTTTAAAAACATCTTTTTAAAAATGCATTAAAAAGCAATTCCAACACAGAAGCAGACTGGAATAAGGTCTCTACTTAAAAGGCTTGTTGAAAGAGGAATTGAATTATTATTATTATTATTATTATTACAGACTTAATTTAAGTAAACACTTCCCTGGTAGCATGTGGCAAGTAAAGCTTACTTCCAGAAAATGAAGAATGGGCCCAGTACCAAGAAAAGAAAACCCAGGCAAGCACCAATGCACATCTGCTGTTTTCCAGTTGAAGAAAAACAATGTGATTGCTGCATGCATGTGTTCTATCCTCCTACCCCATGATAGTTGTCCTTAAATTGTAAAGAGACTGGTTAGAGTCAAGCTCATACCAGTGGAGCAAATGGCAACTGATAACATCCTGAATTGTCATTCACAAGGCAGGCCTAAATTCTTTTCATCATGTGAAACTGGCTGTCTAGTATTTTAGAGGACATAAAAATGATAGAAAACGTACCTCTGATAAAAATGTCTGCGCAGATTTTTGTGCTCCTACATGGAGCAGATATTCATATACATACAGTGCTAACCTGAAAGAAAGAAAGAAAGAAGAAAGAAAGAAAGACCATTCACTATTGAAAGAAAACTCTAAATAGCCAAATCATGCTCAACTTTTTAGACTGGATGATGCATTAAATTGGAGAAAGAAATGCACTAAAAGCAATCAGTTTTGCTTCATCTACATTTCCACTTTCCCCCCAACTATATATATGAGCAACATCACATCCAAGTTAAAAATGCTACTATACAAAAAATGGAGTCTGTCAATATTTTATTATCTTGGACATATGCCCAGTTAGCTCATAACAGTTCAGCTACTATTAATCTATATTTATCCGCACAAGTTATGCTTACAGTAAACAATGCAACATATCTATAATTATACAAGTACTGAACATTGCTAAACAAAGACCCTAAACATAAAATCTGCTGAGTTTTTAACACTTTTCACTCCATTTTTCAGTTTGTAACACAAACTATCCAGATCTACCCAAACCTAACTAGCCCTTGCATAGGTTGTGATAAGGCAAATTCTTAAGTAATGGTGACACTAGAAAGAAATGGGAAGGGGAGAGAGCAAAGATGGGACAAAATATAGTGTGATCAGAGTTTTTTCACATAGTAGAACCAACCCCCAAAAGAAAATCCTTACTGTTTTACCTCCTACCTACCTGAAGCTCTGTCAGCATACAAAGTAATGAGTCAGCTGATCTGGCTCAATGACTCAGAACAAAACAAGTGTTATGAGCACAAGCCAGTAAGAGCCTCAGACTCCCTTGCAACAGGAGATTAAAAGCTTTCACTCCTAGTTTGTTCTAAATCCTATGTTGCAGTTTCGATTTCATCAGAAATTGGAAAAGTGTGGCCTCAGTCAGTTAAGCCAAAATATCTAACCAAGATCCTGGCAAGGCTTGCAAGGCTTTTTAACTACAAGACCACTGTGGGAAATAGGACGCTGAACTAGACTGGCCTGTGGTCTAATTCACCTCAGATTTTCTTATGTTCAACCCAGTTTCCCCAAGTTCAGACTGCAGCTTAACACATATCCCCTCACACACATAAAAGGGAGGGGTGAAACACATGAGTCTAAGGCTCTTACTTGTAATAACAAACCATGGTCTACTGTTACACCTGAACCAGGCCAGTATATAGGCAACTTAGCACGCTGTTCATTAATCCTATGCAAGTTCATTCAGAAGTCAATTCCATTCATTTCAGAAGATTTTTTTTAAAAAAATTAGTGCTAAAGTTACACATACTCAATGCAACATAATTATTTTGACAATTTTGTGCAATTAACAAATAGGAAAAATAAGAAGTATGGTATAAGGTATGTAATTATGTGCTAACAAGGGAATAATCATAATCATAAATATCTTTAAATCGAGTTAAGTAAAATGGAATTAATAAAAGAAACTGCAGCTGATTAGATTACTCCCAATAAAGTTTATTGTTGAACTCCAGTCTGTACCTTATCATTTAGTCCATATCCCATATTCTTATACACCACTCATTGATAGAAGACAGATTAATCTTCTTCCATTTGTAACTAGTTGTTATAGAGACCACTGTTAATAAATGCATTACCATTTCTATATATCATCTGGTAGATATGTCAGAAAAAATTATGTCTAAGTAGTTAAATTTTAGGTATGCAGTCTTAATCAAAATACTAAGTATTTTGTTTTCTGGTTTAAATTATAATATGTAGGTACTTGTTAAAGAATGTCCTTCTATCTGAATAGTAAAGGTAGGCCTTCTTGATCTATCTACAGACTTCCAGAATTAGGTGGTGCATGTGAATAGGTTGAACCATCCATTTATTTCCCCCTTGCAGGATTCATCTTGCTTTAACAGCTGCCCAGGAGTAATTCAACAAGTGAAGAACTTTCCAGTATGAAAATACAGTAATGCTACACTCATTATTATGCTAACTATGGAAGAGGCATGAAGACCCTAATAGAAAAAAAGTTGACAACTCTTATGTGTGGTTCTTCCATTTCTATAAAAAATGGACAAGAAGTTCCAAGTCAACATGGTGAAAGAGAATGTTATGCCACGCAGGAGTTGGGTATTTACAACCGAGACACTATGGGAACAGCAACATTAAATACTGAAAAACTATCTGTATTAGTTCTAGTTCACAAAGATTCACTGGATAAACACTAAAAGGTCAACTGATTGAAGAGAGTGTACTCCATCAGCACAGCATAAAAAGGAATGAAACTGGAGAGGCATTTTGTGTTTCAACAGTCTACTCTCAGGGGTGGGGAACTTCAGGCTTGGGGGCCAAATGTCACCCTCCAAGCTCCTCTATCTGGACTCTCCCCAGAAAACACCTCTTCTCCAGGATACACCCCTCACTGACCCACATGGGAGTATGGTCTTCAGGCTGAACATGTTCTATGCCCTGCATACAGGAAAGTACAACACAAAGACTCAGATTAGCTCTTCCCTTAATGCAGATATGTGCCTTCAGGTGGTCCAGGTGGAGCACTAGCTGAGGGCTGAGGGCTCAGCAGCACAGAAAGGCCTCTCGCTAACGCCAGCAGGATGTGATCCATTGCTTGTTGCCAACCCAATCCTATTCCAATGGAATAGAAGGCCATTCCATCCTGTGTTTTGTCCCCCCTCCCGCTAGTTTATCTTTTTATCCAGTTCACAAGGGTACAGGAAACATTGAGAGGTTAATACCATAGAGGTGAAAAGCTGAGCCTGGAGGGTGTCCTCAAGTTAGCCACTTTCTGACTCACTGCCAATGTTGAGAAGATTGTCTGGGCTAATTGCCTCCTAATCACTATAGCATTTACCCCTCAAATACCCTCCAGCAGAAGGACGGAAGAGTGGCGGTGGCAGCAGTTTCAACTCCAAAACAGGTTAGATCATGGAGGAGCAAAGGACAAAGAGGAGACTTCCCTGAATGGCACGCTGTGCTGTGGGGCACGCAGCAGGGGCTCAGTAACAGCAATGGGGGGCTTTGGAATGGAGGGCTGGCATTCCTTCTTGTTGTCCCTTCTGTCTGATTCCTCTGTCACCCCAGTCTTTCTGTTCAGGTTTTTATTTTAAATGGGTGAGGCCAAATGGGAGGAGGAGGGGGGTTAAGGAGGAAAGCAAGAGGGAAAGGGAGCCACTGATAGCCTTTACCCGAGAGCCCAAAAAAACATGGAGCCAGCCCTGCATACCATAACTTGTCACGGAATGAAGTAACTAACTCTGAAATGTAGCCTGAGTACAAGGTGCAGACAGGTAACATACATTATAGGGCTAAAATGGAATTTAAAAGACCACAGAGATTATGGGCAGAGTTCTACTTGCCTATTATTGCTGCTTTCTAGGCAGTTACCAAGAGATACAAGATAATACCAACAGTTTTGGCATTTTTTGAACATTAAGTGTCACAAGGTAAAGCAAAACAAGGATTCTTGCTGGATGCAGTGCTAAACAACTAAAGGATAGTAGCCAAATAAAAGATACCCCAAATATTTTTTCTATTAAAAACCATCAGGGAGGAAAAAAACTAAAAGCAAAAAGTCTTCCTGCTTATTAATTAGTTAATTAATCAATTAATCAATCAATCAATTAATTAATTAATTAGATTTTTATACCGCCCGACTAGCATAGCTCTCTGGGCGGTGTACAGCAAAAATACAAATACATACAATAAAACCCCATCATAATAAAACAAGAACACATATGAAAAACAATGAAAATCTAAAATCAGTTATAACAAGTTTAAAACTAAATTAAGATTAAAAATTAGATTAAAATGCCTTAGAAAAGAGGAAGGTTTTAACTTGGCGCCGAAAAGATAGCAAAGTCGGCGCCAAGTACACCTTATCGGGGAGACTATTCCACAGTTCAGGGGCCACCACCAAGAAGGCCCTAGTTCTTGTTACCACCCTCCGAGCCTCTCTCTGAGTCGGAACTCGGAGGAGGGCCTTCGATGTGGAGCGTAGTGTACGAGCAGGTTCGTATCAGGAGAGGCGTTCCAGCAGGTATTGTGGTCCCGCACCGTGTAAGGCTTTATAAGTCAAAACCAACACTTTGAATCTGGCCCAGAAGCATATTGGCAGCCAGTGCAAGCGAGCCAGAACAGGTGTTATGTGTTCGGACTGCTTGGTCTTCGTTATCAGTCTTGCCGCTGCGTTTTGCACGAGCTGCAGCTTCCGAACTGTCTTCAAAGGTAGCCCTACGTAGAGCGCATTGCAGTAATCCAACCGCGAGGTTACCAGAGCATGTACCACTGATGTTAGGTCTTCCCTGCTCAGATAGGGTCGTAGCTGGGCTACCAATCGAAGTTGGTAGAACGCATTCCGTCAAAACAACCACAGCAGTCAAAACAACCACAGCAAAAAGGTACTACAGGAAAGGAAGGCAGATTTCTGGTCAAGGAAAAGTTAAGAAGCACCTCATCTCCTGTCAAAAAAGTTCCAAAAGGTTCATCTAAAAGATGTTTCCAGTATCTAATTTTATCAGTTTTTTAAAGTTTATTTTATATTGTTTTATTTAAACCTCAGAGGTTTTGATGAGTAAGTGGTAGAGAAATCCTGTTAAATAAATAAATAAATAAATACTGTGGCCTGCTAGAGTTAATAGATTTAAAAATACTAATATATGACATTGTTGAATATACACAAAAGCAACTTTATGTCTAGGAATAAAAGAGGGTTAAAAAAATCTAGATTTGCATATAGACTTGCAAAGCAACAAATATGAATTATGCTATGAAATGTTGTAACTAACAAGTCCACCAACTGATAGCAAAGCACTTCAAGGCAACTATCATGGTATTTGCATATTAAGCATTTGCTGTAGGAGTTCTTTTCATAAACTAACATTTTCTTAAGTCAAGTGTGAAAGGCATGGTCTTCCAGCCATCCATCTTTCAATTCTTTTCTGGAAATTTATGAAACAATAGACTTGCTTCCTGGTAATATGAGAGCGGCTGGTTGATGTAATTATTCAAACTAGTTTTTCTGGCTATACAACTACTAGAATCTTGCTAAGTTGGTGCATTTCTTCTTGCCTCCTTCAGCTTTTAATGTTCTCGCAAAATACAGACAGATGTTCCTGCAGTTTTTAAGAGGAATACAACTTGAGTGATTCAGGACTGTTATTCAATACCTAAAAATACTACAATACAAATACTTTTTCAAGGACTGATTTACTGAATAAGAGATGCTAATCAGGCAAATATTCAGTAAGGACCATTAACTGAAAGCCAGGAAGGGCAACATACAGACCTAAGGCTGTAAATTCAAAAAGGGATATGGGATGCCGATGAATCCAGAAAACGGACTGATGAAGAATATTGTAATGTGGTCAAGCCAATCCTGAGAAGGGCACCAAAAAGCTTCAAACACTAACAAAGAATAAAGCACTTTATCTAATAGTGCCACAAATTAAAATTGACCAGAACACAACATCATTAAATAAGGGGAAAAGAAATACTGAAGAGGCTCTCTATTTCTAGAAAACAATCCCCAAAGTCCTGAAAATTGCACTCTGCCTTCTTTGGCGAATGATCATGAAGATATGTGCATTATTCCAAAGAGTTAGGATTACCACTGCTAAAGCACACTTGTATACACACCACATCTCTTGGCCCAGTACCAATTTGTCCATTTTGTTATGTTGCCACTTTCCTGAGCGGTGAGAAGGTTTCTACGGGGTGAGAGCACTTCAGGGTTAGGCTTCCTTTGAAAGGAGAGATCACTGGGGACTCTATTGGGGACTTGTGCCACTTCAATATTTGGGTTTATTTATAACTATGAAAATAAGACAAGCATAGATGGAGGCAAACATTTTAAGCACATCTACAAGCAGCAAATCCACTGCTGCACATCAGATCTCCAGATACATATCAGCACCTCATTATGCCTTTCAGCTTTAAATTCATTTTCATTCTGTCTCAAAGTGCAGTTTCTCTTTTGCTCCTTTGCACATATAAGCATATCTCTAGCTTGCCCCCTCCTTTCATATGGAGGGACACAGCTGAGTCACTTTAACCAAAGTGGTTCTCACCTTCCAGAGCTGTTTTCAGCCATTTCCTAATAATCCTATGTCATTTACCTGCTACTTCCCCAACAACAAAAAAAGATACGATTGGATACTTTCCAGGATGACTTGTACAGTACAGGCTGACAAATCAGAAGTGTCAGTTGCCTGTTCTCCATACTTTGTAGATGCACAAGTGAGAAAGTAACCTATTCCCTTTTAGCTCGTATGCGTCATCTTCTCCCTCTTCTATTCACTCAGACATTTCAGCATTTCAGCTAGGAGAGTGTAGTTTTAACATGCCTACATGACACTGGGAGGGGTGAGCAAGAAGAGAAAGCACATGACGTGAAAAATAAATAAAAAGATACCTACTTCCATCAGCAGGCTGTAAAGACTAGCAGGAGAGGAGTGGCCTACATTTATCCAGAGCCAGTAGTCACCACCGGCTGCAACACAAAACGGTTTCCCCCTTTTCTGAGTGATCAAGCCAACAACATGGACACCCTGATCAAAGGGCATTGTTATGAGTATGGGGTTGGAAAGGATGATCCCTGTGGGTCCCCTTTCCAGCCTCTGATTTGGAATCCTGTGCCTTGGAGCTGGTTCTGCTGGGCAGATTAATTTCTTTTGTTAAGCTAATAGCGTGGCCAGGTAGTTAATGGGACTATTAGGTGCCCAGCATCTGGTGAATGAGCCAGAAAGATCCTTTTGTCATTGAAACTCTTCAGGAGAGCCTTCCCCCCTCCTGGCGGCTAGCAGAGGTTTGTGCTTTGATTGTTTTTAGAAGTGTCTAGAGAATGCCTGGGAACTGGAGGCAGGCAGAGAGGCTGGCTCTCTGCATCATGCCTATAGGATGCCTCCTGTAATACTGATGGTAAAGCTGGATATCAGACTGCTGATGCCTTGAACCCCTCCATCCTAAGCTCAGGTTGGAATGTGTGTAAATAAATAAACCATATCTCATAAAGACACCACAGTCTCCTCTGACCTTCTTCCCAAGGGAAACCAAACCTGGATGAGCTCAGGGACCCCGGAAATCTCACTGCTCAGAGATTGGGGAGGCGTGCAACAGTATCAAGTACCTTGGGACTACAAGTACTTTACTTTTGAAGAGTAAACTACTTAAAAACAGCAGAGTTGCCAGTCTCTTCTGGGCAATTGTTACAAAGCAGCTTCCCACTTTGGGGTACTTTTTGCTTTTTAACAAACATTCCTTTCCCATTAAAGAATAAACTTCTGTCTCAATAACTGTGACATATGTTCACTAGGGGCTCAGGAACTGGCAGTCTTCCAGTTGCCAACTACTCCCCTAAAAATTATCAGAAAAACTAAAAGGAGGGATGATAATACACTGTGTGAAGATCATAGATCACTGATGTTACTAACTTATCCCCCCTTTGTCTATCCCATCTAGGAAATAGATTAAAGCTAGGGTGGACAATCCTTTTGATTTTGAGGGATAAATGCAGTGGTGAGCAGTGGGTTAATGGACACCAAGTCGTTCGCCCATACTCTCCCTCCCCCACATATATACACTTTAACCTCCCCTCCCATATGCAGACAAGATCACTGCAGCAATCTTGGCTGGATGGAAGCATTGGTGGGAGAGATTAAAATCTCTCCCCAGCACTCCCGGTGTCCCAAAGATTACCATTCCCTTATTTACTCTGTGTGCACTTTTAATTCTTACTTTACACTTGTGACAATAGTTTAGAGGATTGTGTTAGATTGATCTGTGATGGCTAGATATTATTGGTTGATTATATTGCTTGGTGGCAGGTCACATTTAAGCTATAGCTGTTTTAATAGAATTTTCTATAGGCTGTGTCCCTTTCTGTGGAACTCCATTCCCTGCCTCACCCTGCCACCTTATGACTGATTCTGGCTGGTGGATCCAAGGGAGCTAATTAAAAAAATAAGTCTGAAGTCGGCTTCCCCCAATCTATACCCAGTGAAAGAATTGGCATGACACACATAATACCAAAAAAGGAATCCCATTTAAAGCTTAAGCTGTGCCTATATATGTGGGAAGTGTCTGAAGCATGAGCATTTTAGTTAAGGGAAGACGACCAAGTCAAAAACAGTCAAAAATTGAAGGACTCCAGCATTGCAGCAAGTAGCCCGATACTTTAGAAGGCCATAGGGCTTGAGAGAAAGGCATCATAATCAAGAAAAAGAGAAAACTAAACTGAGATTGGCCTCTGGTAACAACACAATTTAGGCTTCTAGAACTTGGCATTATGTTTCTTGTTCCAAAAACAGAAATCAACATTACACAACTATGAACATAGCTGACTGAGTTCACACTTGAGCTCAGTTACAGAAATGCATGAGAAAGCATTGTTGTACAAGAGAATTGAATGGTGACAGAGAAAAAAAACTAATAAATTAGGCAGTTAGAGAGATGCCAACACCCAAAAATGAAAAGAAAATGTAATAACTCTTAAAAAATAATTCAGGTTGGCAAGGAACAGTGGGGATGGGGAGCAGACAAATGTAAAGACAGCCATATGCTCTGCCATAGGTGACAATGATCACACAATTAAGTTTGAGGAGTCTTATCATTTCAGGTAAGAAATATTGGCTTAAGAACTAATTCTTGGGCTCCTGCATGACAAAAGAGGAGCAAGTTGAATATTGTAGCAATTAACATCTTCAAAGAAAACCACTGATTTATAAGATGTTTTGTTCTTTTATGTGAGTATCTCCATTCAAGTAAAAAACTAAATAACTTGACCAACAGGGAAGTTGCTTTCTCTAGGAGAAACTCAGGAAGAAGTGATTACATTCTACACAAATAGGTTTGCTCATTCAAATTTATAAATAGCAAGCTGAAGAATCATAAGAAACTTAACTCCAAGCCACCAACATAGTTTACAAGAAAAAGTAGAGCAACAGTGCAGGAAATTGTAAGTGAAAGAACAACTCAGGTCATACTAACTGTATGATAATGAGTGAAGACATGAGGAAGAGCTTAACACCAAAGAACTCTCAAGGTACGTCCACTAGCTCTCTGACTACATACTGGGATTGGTCAGGCCATTGTTCTGTTCCCAACAAAAATGGAGACTTGCATATAATAAAACAAGATCTCCATTTCTCAGTCAGGGTCAGGATAACATCCTGAACAACTGGAACTTACACAAGTTGTCCCATGGCAGGATCTTTAGGGACTAACCTCCGATCCCAACAAATGGCTATATTCTTAGAAACCAGGTATCAACTTTATAGTACCCAGTGATATGAACTATATATATGGGAGCAGCCCTACATATCCAGGCCACGAAGCAACTGCCCTAACTTAATAGCCCATCATTTCCTCCAGCACCTGCTCCCCATAAGCTTTCTATGCCTCCATTATAGCTGCCACAATCTACCTCTCCAGAGTTGAGGCAAACTCATTCCTAAGAATTTCTGATGGAATAAAACAAGGTAATAATTAGTGACAAGGAAAAGACTTTCACAATTTACTATTTTGCTGCTTTGTTTTTACTGGTGTATTGCTCTTATTGTTGTAAGCTGCCTTGAGAAAATTAGTATTGCAAGGTGATACAGAAATTCACTAAACAAATATTTGTTAAGACACGTGTCTGTTGGGAACCTGAGTGTGTGAATCTACCACCCACGTGTCCCATTAAACACACCTCCTTGAGAGGAGGGGGATCTTTTGCTAGGGATAAAACAAGTGCTTTGCCCTGAAATGTGCCTAAATAGTATGTGTATAACCAAAAAAATGCAGGTCCAAACCAGACTAAAGCAAAGCTATCTTTTATTGAGAGAAAAGAGAAGAAATGCATGACAAAATTATTGGGTGCGTGACAGCATTAATCATTAATATCCTAACCCATTCATAACTTTAAACTAAAGAGATCCAAGGTCCCTGTTGCTATAGGAAATGACAGGTAATAGAGATTACATATCCTAGGCCCAGGAGTGGGCAGTGGAATACAGCTGAAGTGATGTGAAGGCTCTCTGACCAAAAAGCAGGAAGGAATCTCTTTGCCTCAAGGTTTGCACCAACACACAGACACCCTTCCTGGTCTGTGGCCTGCAGTCCTGTGCTGCATTCCTTGAGAGCGTAGTTACACATGTTGGAGCTCAGATCACCCCCTTATATCTCAAGCCCTGCTCTTAAATACCCTTTCCCTCTTACAAACCAACATGAAAAGGAGAGGTAGGGGTATGAGTGTATTTCTTGATGACACTCAGGAAAACTAAGACTGCTTTCTAATGCTGCCTTTGAACGATGGGATTGTTCTGCTGGGAATAAGGGAAATCTGCCAAAAAATAAGATAACATTTAATTCAGGGTCTTCACGCTCCTCCGAAAGTGCCAAAAGATGGTCCTTGCTTCTTGTTCTCATTTCACAGTACTTAGGAAGGCACAACGAGCCAGAAAACAGGCGGTGTGGGGTGGGAAATGTAGTCCAGAATACTCCAGGGCCTTGCCACCCCTTCGACTCCAAATGAACCAAAGTGGGGGTTAGCCCGAGTACTCATAACATATTTGAGGACTCTCTTGTCAATGGTATGTCAGACCTTTTTCTGACGGTGTTTCAAATTCAGATAGAAAAATACAGTAAAAACATTGAGCTATTTTTATTTCTTACATTTTTATACTACCTTTTCTGCAAGATGCTCAGGATGAAATACACAGAAGTTCTTCCCTTGCTCAATGTATTTGAAACATTGGTTGACTAAGACAAAAACTAAAAACATTACATGCCACATGAAAATAAATCTACCTCAAAATAAAGATTATTCTGATGTGATTAATTCTGTATGCCTATATCCAGTTACCTGGGAGTATGCCCCATTAATGTCAATTGTACCTAATTCTGAGAAGGATGGTATACAACTGCACTGTGAATCAGTCTATCAAGATAATAAACAATTATACTAATTTTCTCATACTATGTCCAAATTTTATCAGACGAGGATTTAGACTATAACATTGACGGAAGACTTTGGGAATTTCAGTACACTTACCGGTAGATCCTTATAATTAAAACAAAGAGGGGGCTCACTCCACTATTAAGGAAAGCATTAGCAGAGACTTAAGTGTAAGAGCTTTGAAGGATTGTATTGGTAAACCCTCCAAAAAAAGGAGAGCAGAAGACTGCTGTGGACTCAATCAAAATTGCTATATCAGTTGCTCGTGAAGACTTATACAGGCTTAAAGAGAAGGAAGGGAGCAGGACCAAAAAAAATGCTTTAAACGTCTATGAGGAAAATGCACCTGAAAAGTAAGAAATATCACTGGGTTCCGTAAGTCCCCAATATGATATCCACCAGCACAAGTAGTGGAAGAACATATAGCCCATTCCATTTTCACTTTAACCAAAATAAGGTAACATATTCCCTCCAATAACATCCCCCCTCAAAAAAAACAAGACTAAGGCAGTATTAGGAACAAAATTCATGCCAGTGCTACTGCTAGAAAACTGTCCAGGTTGCCTTAAGGAAAATTCACCCACTGCACAGCTTTGAGAATTGTGGTAAGCATCACACAGAAATTTGGTCCATGAACTGTCCAAGCTGATTATGGAATGCAAACTATTTTTTCCTCTGAAAGCAGCTCTCTAAAGTAAATAGCTATTTACATGGTGAGATGTTAGAGGTTTGAAGAATTTTCTGGCCTCCTCTTCCTATTTTAAATCAGTATAATTTCTTACACTGGGATTAATCCCTGTGTAGAAGACAATGTGCATTCTATAGCATATAAAGCAGACAAAACCTATAAGCAGCTTGTACGAAAGTGATTATTTCCAATATATTCAGGCATAATGACTCAGGGTGAGTAATAATAAGCAGCCCCCGCAATAAAACCAACATAATAGGATAAGCAAAACACTATGTCCAAAGTGTGTTTAAAATATTATTTATTATTATTAGAATTAGAATTTATTACCTGCCCTTCACCCAGAGGTCCAGGGCGGGTTACAACAATTTAAAAATACATAATTAAAACAGTTAAAAACAACCTCACAGAAAATAGGGTGGGTCCTAAAAATATACATCTCAGGTGTCAAAGGCCAGGGTAAAGAGGTGCATCTTCAGCATTTGCTGAAAGTTGTACAATGAAGATGCCAAATGCAAGCTTCCAAGGGTGGCAGAATTACCAGAAGGTCCCCTCTACTGATCTCTGCTGATCTCAACACCCAAGAAGGTCTGTAGAGAAAGAGGCAGTCTTTCAGATAAGAACATAAGAAGAGCCTGCTGGATCAGGCCAGTGGCCCATCTAGTCCAGCATCCTGTTCTCACAGTGGCCAACCAGGTGCCTGGGGGAAGCCCGCAAGCAGGACCCGAGTACAAGAACTCTCTCCCCTCCTGAGGCTTCCAGCAACTGGTTTTCAGAAGCATGCTGCCTCTGACTAGGCTGGCAGAGCACAGCCATCACGGCTAGTAGCCATTGATAGCCCTGTCCTCCATGAATTTGTCTAATCTTCTTTTAAAGCCATCCAAGCTGGTGGCCATTACTGCATCTTGTGGGAGCAAATTCCATAGTTTAACTATGCGCTGAGTAAAGAAGTACTTCCTTTTGTCTGTCCTGAATCTTCCAACATTCAGCTTCTTTGAATGTCCACGAGTTCTAGTATTATGAGAGAGGGAGAAGAACTTTTCTCTATCCACTTTCTCAATGCCATGCATAATTTTATACACTTCTATCATGTCTCCTCTGACCCGCCTTTCCTCTAAACTAAAAAGCCCCAAATGCTGCAACCTTTCCTCGTAAGGGAGTCGCTCCATCCCCTTGATCATTCTGGTTGCCCTCTTCTGAACCTTTTCCAACTCTATAATATCCTTCTTGAGATGAGGCGACCAGAACTGTACACAGTATTCCAAATGCGGCCGCACCATAGATTTATACAACGGCATTATGATATCGGCTGTTTTATTTTCAATACCTTTCCTAATTATCGCTAGCATGGAATTTGCCTTTTTCACAGCTGCCGCACACTGGGTCGACATTTTCATCATGCTGTCCACTACAACCCCAAGGTCTCTCTCCTGGTCGGTCACCGCCAGTTCAGACCCCATGAGCGTATATGTGAAATTAAGATTTTTTGCTCCAATATGCATAATTTTACACTTGTTTATATTGAATTGCATTTGCCATTTTTCTGCCCATTCACTCACTTTGGAGAGGTCTTTTTGGAGCTCTTCGCAATCCCTTTTTGTTTTAACAACCCTGAACAATTTAGTGTCGTCAGCAAACTTGGCCACTTCACTGCTCACTCCTAATTCTAGGTCATTAATGAACAAGTTGAAAAGTACAGGTCCCAATACCGATCCTTGAGGGACTCCACTTTCTACAGCCCTCCATTGGGAGAACTGTCCATTTATTCCTACTCTCTGCTTTCTGCTTCTTAACCAATTCCTTATCCACAAGAGGACCTCTCCTCTTATTCCATGACTGCTAAGTTCATTCAGAAGCCTTTGGTGAGGTACCTTGTCAAACGCTTTTTGAAAGTCTAAGTACACTATGTCCACTGGATCACCTCTATCTATATGCTTGTTGACACTCTCAAAGAATTCTAATAGGTTACTGAGACAGGACTTTCCCTTGCAGAAGCCATGCTGGCTCTGCTTCAGCAAGGCTTGTTCTTCTATGTGCTTAGTTAATCTAGCTTTAATAATACTTTCTACCAGTTTTCCAGGGACAGAAGTTAAGCTAACTGGCCTGTAATTTCCGGGATCCCCTCTGGATCCCTTTTTGAAGATTGGTGTTACATTTGCCACTTTCCAGTCCTCAGGCACGGAGGAGGACCCAAGGGACAAGTTACATATTTTAGTTAGCAGATCAGCAATTTCACCTTTGAGTTCTTTGAGAACTCTCGGGTGGATGCCATCCGGGCCCGGTGATTTGTCAGTTTTTATATTGTCCATTAAGCTTAGAACTTCCTCTCTTGTTACCACTATTTGTCTCAGTTCCTCAGAATCCCTTCCTGCAAATGTTAGTTCAGGTTCAGGGATCTGCCCTATATCTTCCACTGTGAAGACAGATGCAAAGAATTCATTTAGCTTCTCTGCAATCTCCTTATCGTTCTTTAGTACACCTTTGACTCCCTTATCATCCAAGGGTCCAATCGCCTCCCTAGATGGTCTCCTGCTTTGAATGTATTTATAGAATTTTTTGTTGTTGGTTTTTATGTTCTTAGCAATGTGCTCCTCAAATTCTTTTTTAGCATCCCTTATTGTCTTCTTGCATTTCTTTTGCCAGAGTTTGTGTTCTTTTTTATTTTCTTCATTCGGACAAGACTTCCATTTTTTGAAGGAAGACTTTTTGCCTCTAAGAGCTTCCTTGACTTTGCTCGTTAACCGTGCTGGCATCTTCTTGGCCCTGGCGGTACCTTTTCTGATCTGCGGTATGCACTCCAGTTGAGCTTCTAATATAGTGTTTTTAAACAACTTCCAAGCATTTTCGAGTGATGTGACCCTCTGGACTTTGTTTTTCAGCTTTCTTTTTACCAATCCCCTCATTTTTGTGAAGTTTCCTCTTTTGAAGTCAAATGTGACCGTGTTGGATTTTCTTGGCAATTGGCCAGTTACATGTATGTTTAATTTAATAGCACTGTGGTCACTGCTCCCAATCGGTTCAACAACACTTACATCTCGCACCAGGTCCCGGTCCCCACTGAGGATTAAGTCCAGGGTTGCCGTCCCTCAGGTCGGTTCCATGACCAACTGGTCTAGGGAATAGTCATTTAGAATATCTAGAAACTTTGCTTCTTTGTCATGACTGGAACACATATGCAGCCAGTCTATGTCCGGGTAATTGAAGTCACCCATTACTACCACATTTCCTAGTTTGGATGCTTCCTCAATTTCATATCTCATCTCAAGGTCTCCCTGAGCATTTTGATCAGGGGGACGATAGATCGTTCCCAGTATTAAGTCCCTCCTGGGGCATGGTATCACCACCCACAACGATTCTGTGGAGGAGTCTGCCTCTTTTGGGGTTTCGAGCTTGCTGGATTCAATGCCTTCTTTCACGTATAGAGCGACTCCGCCACCAATACGTCCTTCCCTGTCCTTCCGATATAGTTTATATCCAGGGATAACCGTATCCCACTGGTTTTCTCCATTCCACCAGGTCTCCGTTATGCTCACTATATCAATGCTCTCCTCTAAGACCAAGCACTCCAGTTCTCCCATCTTGGTTCGCAGGCTCCTAGCATTAGTGTACAGGCACTTGTAAGCAGTGTCTCTCTTCAAGTGTCTTTGGCACTTGTGGTTAGGCCCGTGGTAATTTTGCTCTTCTGAATTTATATCCTGTGCCCCTGCTCTCACAATGCCTACTTCTAGGCCTACCCCTTTAAAAATTTCATCATTTCTTTGGTTTTTATCCCGGGGGGAGGTTTATTCCGAACCGGACCTTTCTCAGCTCCTGTCGGGTTTCCCCCCTCAGTCAGTTTAAAAGCTGCTCTGCCACCTTTTTAATTTTAAGTGCCAGCAGTCTGGTTCCATTCTGGTTCAAGTGGAGCCCGTCCCTTTTGTACAGGCCCGGCTTGTCCCAAAATGTTCCCCAGTGCCTAACAAATCCAAACCCTTCCACCCGACACCATCGTCTTATCCACACATTGAGACTGCGAAGCTGGGCCTGTCTGGCTGGTCCTGCGCGTGGAACTGGTAGCATTTCAGAGAAAGCCACCTTGGAGGTCCTGGCTTTCAGCATCCTACCTAGCAACCTACATTTTGCTTCCAGGACCTCACGGCTGCATTTCCCCATGTTGTTGGTGCCAACGTGCACCACGACCACTGACTCCTTCCCAGCACTGTCTACCAAACTATCTAAACGACGGGCGATATCCACAACCTTCACACCAGACAGGCAAAACACCTTGCGGTCTTCACGCCCATCACACACCCCACTGTCTATGTTCCTAATGATCGAATCACCCACTACAAGGATCCCTCCACCCCCTGGAGATATATCCTCGGCACGAGAGGATAGCTGCTCATCCCCCAAGGAATGGGTCCCTTCTAAGGGATCATTTCCCTCTTCCTCAGCTGGATGCTCTCCTTCCCCGAGACCATCGTTCTCCATGATAGCAGGAGAGCTATCATTGTTGGAGTGGGACACAGCTATAACGTCCCCGAAGGCCTCCTCCACACACCTCTCTGCCTCTCTCAGCTTTTCCAGGTCCGCCACCTTGGCCTCAAGGAAATGAAGTCGTTCCCGGAGAGCCAGGAGCTCATTGCACCGAGAGCACACCCACGACTTCTGTCCAACAGGCAGATAGTCGTACATGCTGCAGGCAGTGCAAAACACTGGAAAGCCCCCACACCCCTGCTGGCTTCTTACCTGCATCGTTTTGTTTAAGGTTTATTACGTCAATGGGTTGGAGACTGCGGTTTAGTTGAGGTCAGGGAACAGAAGGGCACAGTGGGGGGCCCTGGCCTCTTTGCCCTGCTGCCGAACTCGCTCTGCTGCTTAACTCGCCTTGACGCTTTGTCAGCTGGGGCCTTGACGCTTTGTCAGCTGGGGCCTTGACGCTTTGTCAGCTGGGGCCTTGACGCTTTGTCAGCTGGGGCCTTGACGCTCCGTCAGCTGGGGCCTTGACGCTCCGTCAGCTGGGGCCTTGACGCTCCGTCAGCTGGGGCCTTGACGCTCCGTCAGCTGGGGCCTTGACGCTCCGTCAGCTGGGGCCTTGACGCTCCGTCAGCTGGGGCCTTGACGCTCCGTCAGCTGGGGCCTTGACGCTCCGTCAGCTGGGGCCTTGACGCTCCGTCAGCTGGGGCCTTGACGCTCCGTCAGCTGGGGCCTTGACGCTCCGTCAGCTGGGGCCTTGACGCTCCGTCAGCTGGGGCCTTGACGCTCCGTCAGCTGGGGCCTTGACGCTCCGTCAGCTGGGGCCTTGACGCTCCGTCAGCTGGGGCCTTGACGCTCCGTCAGCTGGGGCCTTGACGCTCCGTCAGCTGGGGCCTTGACGCTCCGTCAGCTGGGGCCTTGACGCTCCGTCAGCTGGGGCCTTGACGCTCCGTCAGCTGGGGCCTTGACGCTCCGTCAGCTGGGGCCTTGACGCTCCGTCAGCTGGGGCCTTGACGCTTCGTCAGCTGGGGCCTTGACGCTTCGTCAGCTGGGGCCTTGACGCTCCGTCAGCTGCGGCCTTGACGCTCCGTCAGCTGCGGCTCCCTCTAGCTCGTGGAGCAGGCTCCCTCGCTAGGGTGCTCTGACTTTATATGTGTGGCTGGTTCCTCCCAGCTACTGCTGCCAGCCAATGATGTGTTACTTGAGGCTGATGGCTATCAGCTGGGGCTTAACTCTTTAGTATTCTCTCAGGCTTCCTTCCTGAGCGAGGGGCGGGGCTGTTTAAGCTTTTGGCTGCTTTTAATCTCAGCAAGGGGCTGCACCTTCCAGGCAAGTCTTTTGTGTTTGTTGTTTTCCCACCTAGAACAGCCTGACCTTTCTTTAACCTAGGCAAACAGAGCTTGTGGTTGTGTTTCGGAAGGCTGAAGCTGCCCTTTTTAGCAAGGACTGAGCTGACTCTCTCCCTGTATGTATCGGTGGAGTTTCCTTTTCCCCCTTCTCTCTGACTGGAATTTAGCCTTGTTTACAGTGTCCCCTGAAGCTTTCCTGCTAGGGTGGTGTTGAAAACTAGCTTTCTATACGCTAGGACTATATATGCTGGGACCTAAATTGTTTAGGGCTTAAACACTACCATTAGCACCTTGAACTGAGCCTGGAAACAAACTGGCAACCAATGCAGCTGTTTTAAACAAGGGGTTTATGAGTTCTAAAAGGAACCCCTGCCAGTAATCTGGCTGCTGCATTTTGGACCAGTTGCAGTTTCCAAGTCATCTTCAAGGGCAGCCCCACGTAGAGTGCACTGCAATAATCCAATCTGGATTAATCCAATCCCACACTTGTTTTAATCCTAGCTAATAAAGGATAGCCCAAACAAAACAGATCATAGTACTTTCAGGGAGATGATCAGGGTCTGATCTTGAGAAGTCTCCGTGGGAAATAGTTCCATAGCTGTGAAGCATTCTATGGTTTCTGTGATTAGGACTTGGGTCCAAATAATGGTTTGTGCAATCACAATAACATGACATTGGAAGAAGACAGCAACTGCTACAGTCTGTTGATCCTGGTAAAAGGTAAAGCTATTCTAAACCTTGATGAAACAGCATGACATGTTCTCTGCAACCCACCATAACCAGGAGATGCTCCATCACATTCTGCGTTATCGAAAAAAATCAGAGACATAAAAAATAGCCTATGTAAAATGCAGCAGTCTACCTTCAAACTTACAAAGCAAACAAATAATAACTAGGTATGTATCTATTAGAAAAATGCTACCATCTCACAATGAAAAATTGTGAAATTATTCCTGGCTTTACTGCAACTTAGATTTATAGGTACAGTGGTGGCAATAGATCCAGGAGCACTCCAAGAATTTAAGATTAAGTGACCAGGGAAGCTAGATGCCATATTCTGAAGATTATCAGCCTCTAGGCCACAAAAGTTGCCAGGTATAATTGTCTTGGTCTTGCCTGGATATGACTTCAACCATTTGTATCCAATTCCAACACAGATGGCACAACACAGTGACTTAAAAGACTTGGGTAGTGGAGGTAGAGTAATAGCAAGAAATATGCTTCAGCTTCTCTGGCAACAGTATCGCTATTTTATCTTCTGAATCACCAAAATCAGTAGCTACTTCACACACTGATAAGCATGCCTGAAGAACAAAAGCCTATTTAGAAACACTGAGTATCAGATGGCTAAAATACAGCATTTTAGTGGCCAGGATGGCATGATGGTCCAAGTGAACTATTACAATTAAATAAAAGCAAAGAGGAAGCTATTCAAACACAGAACCAAGGATAAAGGGATGTTCTTTGCATGAAAAACACTTAAAGGAGGCCCACCCAACAAAAATTAAGCAAGACAAGGATGTGATCTATTAGTTCAGATACAATAAAAATGGACTGCAAAATAAAACAGCAAACTCCATGAACATGGCAAATGTCCAACTATAGTTAGACATGATACCAGGGCTGTGGAGTCAGTACGTCAAACCTTCGACTCCGACTCCTCTATTTTTCTACTGTCCAACTCCAACTCCGACATAAATTATAAATGTATATTAACTAGTAATAACAAATTTACTGTAGTAAGAACATAAGAACATAAGAAGAGCCTGCTGGATCAGGCCAGTGGCCCATCTAGTCCAACATCCTGTTCTCACAGTGGCCAACCAGGTGTCTGGGGGATGCCCGCAAGCAGGACCCGAGTGCAAGAACACTCTCCCCTCCTGAGGCTTCCAGCAACTGGTTTTCAGAAGCATGCTGCCTCTGATTAGGGTGGCAGAGCACAGCCATCATGGCTAGTAGCCATTGATAGCCCTGTCCTCCATGAATTTGTCTAATCTTCTTTTAAAGCCATCCAAGCTGGTGGCCATTACTGCGTCTTGTTGGAGCAAATTCCATAGTTTAACTATGCGCTGAGTAAAGAAGTACTTCCTTTCGTCTGTCCTGAATCTTCCAACATTCAGCTTCTTTGAATGTCCACGAGTTCTAGTATTATGAGAGAGGGAGAAAACTTTTCTCTATCCACTTTCTCAATGCCATACATATTTTTATACACTTCTATCATGTCTCCTCTGACCCGCCTTTTCTCTAAACTAAAAAGTCCCAAATGCTGCAACCTTTCCTCATAAGGGAGTCGCTCCATCCCCTTGATCATTCTGGTTGCCCAGGTAGTAAAATGGTAGCACAAGGCATTTCATCACCACCACGTGAATCATCAGGCTAGATTGACAGAACATAAAATATATTTATTTGATTAAAATTTCTGAACAAGAAAACTTTCCTAAATTCCTATGAAAGTTTTTATTTTGAAGCTGGAGTTGGAACATTTCTACCGAAATTGCTTCCGACTCCGACTCCATGACTCCGACTCCACAGCCCTGCATGATACTATAAATTTACAGTACTATGCAGTATCAGATATGAAAGTCATCCCATGAAAAATCTTAATACAACCACAAGAATTCAAGATATTAAAAAGAAAATTTAAATGAACTGATTTTTATAGCTTAAATGAATATTCAAAATTTTCTTTTTTGCTAAAGTTTGAATGAGAATTCAATTAGAAATTGAATTAGAAATTGATATAAAATCCCTTCTCCCAGAGACAGGATGTTGTCCCTGACCTTATCCTACATCTCAAACACAGTATGAGGCCAGGGAAAATCTACCCTTATTTCCAGCTTCAAGCTGGGAAGGATGTGCAGAAAACAAGCCTCATAGCTGGAGTGGGGACAGAGTTCAGAGCACTCACTGGTTGCATAGGGAAGCCCACATGCCTCAGAGAAGGTAGAGGCATATTAGCTAGTTTTTCCCCACAGCTCCAGGTTTGAGTTCATCTCATGTGCCAGAGCCTGGCTCCCTTCTCACAATGACGATTGCAATTATCAAACACTGCCAATGAATATCTGCTCTATCAATACAGTCAAATATTACATAAGGTTACTACATAGCAATCAGATATTGTAGTTCTCAGGACTCAAATATCATTGGACATTTTAACACAAATAAAAATGTTTGCAAATATCCAGAGAATATTTGGCTTCAAATTTCAGGAGAAGTTTTTATGAGCAAGTTACGTTTCAGTACTTTTCAACTTTCAGCGTCCAAGAAGCTATACAACTATCTCAGGGGCTGCTTATAAATTCTGAAAGGTATAGGCAGAAGATTAACTCTCTTAAAAACCATATCCTTTTATCATGCCACATGGACAACTGTTTTTAGCCATTTTTTAAAGCAATAGTTTGATAACTGAGTATAAGCTAAAGGATTTAAGCAGAAAAAGAAACTGAACAGTAACTAATAACTGAACCACAAGTCAATATGAATTAGTCATTGCATCAAGACTTGTATCATTCTGGAGAATACTGGGGATGCAAAGATGTAGTTATGTACATGCACACAAACTACAAAGACCCAAGAGAGTTTTGCTGGCCCAAGCAAACAGACTGCTTAATACATTACTATTATTACATATTTACATAGCAGAAGTAAAGTACTATATAGTCAATATCTATTATATTAATTGACAGGTATGAACACAAAGTAACGTATGAAAAAAGGTCCCGACCTCAAGGAACTTACAATGACTTTCAACAGCCGAGAAGACAGGGAGGGGAAAACATGAGTGAATGCAGTTACACATGCTTTGCAATTGTTAATCTGCAACTAAAACAATACCAGCTTGTTTCTTTGGTAGGAGGAAATGTTGCACCACAATCAACAAACAGTTATGTTGTTAAGTGAACTTTCTGTCCTAGGACTGATAATGACTTCGATTTTCACCGTTTCCTCCTCCCTGCAGCAGTTCCTCAAAACACACACAATGCCATTTTAGAGGGTCCCATGAGGTTTAGAAGTGGATTTTCTGAGGGTGCATGAAAGACAGAAAGCTCGTATGTGAGCTGCTGCACCAAAAGTCATCAAATTGATTTGTAGCTTTCTTACTGCCACCCATCCCCATATGCACATTATATCCTTTGGAACATGCCCAGTATATACACACCTACCCTAGATTTCCCAGCACTTGGAAAAATGATAGCTTTTTTCATCTACACATTGCTCTGACATAGTTTAGAGACAGTGGTATCCAACTAGGCCACACTCAGAGAAGACTCAGTGAAATTAATACACTTTAAGTAACTTAAAGTCCACTGGACTGGTTTCAATAGATCTACTCTGAGTATTACTAACATTTTCTATGGGAGATACCCAGTAACTGTGATCAAACAAGATTAGTCTATCTGAAAACCAACAATTCTGAAAAATAGTTTTCTACTCAAAACATTTCAATTTCTATTGACTGGCTACTAGAAGCAAAACTAGCAAAGCCACAGCACTCTTAAGTATTAAATGCTGTTATATCAGAACCACGGAGACCTATACTCAAATCCCATCTCACTAACTATTGGGAGAGTTGGCAAGTTTCATTCTTCCAAACTAAATTCCCCATCATAGATCATCATCATCATCGTGTTGCCAATATACCAAGATCTTTTTCTTTAATGTACAACTATCTATCACTTGCACTGAACGTTGTTTTCCAAATAAATTTGTCCTTACAAATTTGAAATTGCAATTAACCTTTACTGTGAGCATATTGCAAGGCATGCATACCACCAACTTTTAAGTTCTGTTTGTCAGCCACTGTATCACCAGACCATTCTTAAAAAATCCTCTGAATGTAATATTCAGTTGTTACATTCCAGAAGGTAACCATGTAGATGTTTTGAAGCAACAGCAGCAATGATGTCTTGTTGACTGACCAGAATATTTTGGCATCAATTTATCTCTTGTATTTTGGACTCACATAGTAAAGAATGATTTTCCTTTCTTCTCTCTATATTCAACATACTCCACTACCATTTAAAGTCAATGTGTGCTCAAGCACTTAAAAGCATCTGCCCCACTATGACTGTGTGTGGGTGTCAAGATGAAAAATGTATTATTGTCTCAGAAAGGAGCCTATGCAACTTAGAGCTCTCATATCCCCCCCTTTTCTAGTGTAGTCATAAGTAGAAGTTCGGAACTTCCATTCTTTTATTAACCAGAGCTTGTCATGTTATCTGAATCCTACAAACTGTGGCTAATCTTAACTATTTGTTCAAAACAATTGAACTTCAAACCATGGATTATGTATAAGTACTAGGGATAGATATTTATCTACAGACTAGAAAATAACCCAGGCACCTATGTAATAGATTTAGTTTACAAACTTATTTAGCAATCTTTGGTGGGATTAAATATCACCAGTACATTAACTTGCAAATAAGCTTCTTTTTAATCC
Organism: Rhineura floridana; assembly: GCF_030035675.1. NCBI lineage: Eukaryota > Metazoa > Chordata > Lepidosauria > Squamata > Rhineuridae > Rhineura > Rhineura floridana. Next base: position 51,958,622 of record NC_084480.1, read on the forward strand.
ATACAATCCATAGATATTTGCCCATATTTCACCTTTTATGGGTGCCCAAAGTCTGTTTTCCAGTTCATTAATCTTTGTCACATTTTCTTCAGTTTACTCCAACAGATATTTCTACATATTTAAAAGTATTTTTCCAAAATAAGAGGTGATATCTAAATGTACTTTGTATCAATAGTATTTGTAGAACTGTACCTCAATAAACAGTCTTGGTTTCCCCATCACTTGGCTTATAACTGACTTACGTTTGCATATTTCCAAATCTTAAATCTAGGGCAGTTGATAAATTAATTAAAAAAATCTGCTACTAGGTTTGTTTTTATGTTAGTATTATTTTATTTTGGAAATTGCAATGACCCTGGGGGATAGTCCATATATTATCTCGTTCATTCCCATCTTCCTTGCTATTAGACAGAAAACTATAAGACAAAGACAATTTTAATATTTGTTTGCTCTATAACAGTCAACCACCAGGACCAAAACAGCTGCAAAAAGACACACATACTTTCTATTAATCACCATTATTGACTGATGTTTTCTCTCATCAAAGGTCAAAAACTAAAGTTGTACCTGTTTAACGGAAGATTGTATCAATTCAGATACAGGCAATCTGAGCCTTTTTAAAGCAGAAACAATGAGGATCATTTCCATATACCTGACAAAATTGTTTCTACCCATTATATAAGAGTGCAAGTAGATACAATTAGGAAATCTGTACAGATGATCTCCCAGTAAAAAAACAAAAACACAGCAGCTAAGGGCCTTCTAAAACAGATGAAGACTATGCCACTGGGGGAAGATGGAAGTTTTAACTAATACCCTTGACTATTATCCTAATTTAAATTGCCATGCAGTAACACCAAGCTTCCTACCCCAAGGCAAATAGCAGTTTCTGGGGATGAGGACATAGGAATGCAAGTGAGTGAGCTAGCAATTCACCCCTCTTCTGCCAGCATGCTTGGTAGAAGGTAGATTTTCTTACTAATCAGCTAAGAGGCTAGCAAAAAGAAATGCAGACTAGTAACTTTTGTGAACTTATTTACAAGGTTGTGAGATATACAAACGTTTTCCAAATTACTGTTCAAAATAACAACAATTACAGAAAGTAACAATCTTCTGTGCCTTTAAAACTACTTGCTATTAACCATTTGCTGTTCAAAGACAGATGTTAAGAATTTTACCTCTTCATACAATACATTCTGTCCATAATTTCTTACACTGAGTTAGATATTGTCATACATGGCTGTTTCTCCTGTGGCCTGCTGATACTTTTTGGTTACACTGTAGAACAGGAAGGTTAGATTTCATTGCTGCTCCAGCTATTTCTCTCCCTATGGCTTCCAAGAATATATAAAACCACAAGGGCTGATCTTGTCTCATCTCAAAAGCAAAATGAAACAAAAGTTGGCCTGGTCAGTACCTATGTATAAGATTACTAATGAAAATTCAAAACAATGGAGGTTATTCAGTGCCCACATAGTGAAGATCATTTCACATCAAGCAGAATGGTTCCCCATCCATCTACATTTTTAATTTAGTTGTGCAAAAGCATACTACATATCTTGTTGTGTGATTTCGACTTATGGCGACCCTATAAATCAGCAACCTCCAAGAGCATCTGTTATAAACCATCCTGTTCAGATCTTGTAAGTTCAGGTCTGTGGCTTCCTTTATGGAATCAATCCATTTCTTATTTGGCATTCCTTTTTCCCCTCCCTTCTGCTTTTCCCAGCATTATTGTCTTTTCTAGTGAATCATGTCTTCTCATTATGTGTCCAAAGTATGATAATCTCAGTTTCATCATTCTAGCTTCTAGTGATAGTTCTGGTTTAATTTATTCGAACACCCAATTATTTGTTTTTTTCCGTGGGCCATGGTATGTGCAAAGCTCTCCTTCAACACCACATTTCAAAGGAGTTGATTTTTCTCTTATCCACTTTTTTCACTGTCCAACTTTCACATCCATACATAGACATCGAGAATACCATGGTCTGAATGATCTTGATTTTAGTGTTCCGTGATACATCTGCATTTGAGGACCTTTTCTAGTTCTCTCATAGTGTCCTCCCCAGTCATAGCCTTCTTCTAATTTCTTGACTATTGTCTCCATTTTGGTTAATGACCGTGCCAAAGTATTGATAATGCTTCACAAGTTCAATGTCCTTATTGTCAACTGTAAAGTTACATAAATCTTCTGTTGTCATTACTTTCGTCTTCTTGACGTTCAGCTGTAGTCCTGCTTTTGTGCTTTCCTCTTTAACTTTCAAGAGCATTCATTTAAAATCATCATTACTGGTTTCTGCTAGTAGTATGGTATCATCTGCATATCTTAAATTATTGATATTTCTCCCTCCAGTTTTCACACCTCCTTCATCTTGGTCCAATCCCGTTTTCCATATGATATGTTCTGCATTTAGATTAAACAAATACAGTGATAAAATACACCCCTGTCTCACACCCTTTCCAATTGGGAACTAATCAGTTTCTCCACAGCCTCTTGTCCAGAGTATAGGTTGCGCATCAGGACAATCAAATGCTGTGGCACCCCCATTTCTTTTAAAGCATTCCATAGTTTTTCATGATCTACACAGTCAAAGGCTTTGCTGTAATCTATAAAGCACAGAGTGATTTCCTTCTGAAATTCCTTGGTTCATTCCATTATCTAACATATGCTTGCAATATGATCTCTTGTACCTCTTCCCTTTCTAAATCCAGCTTGGACATCTGGTGTTTCTCACTCCACATATGGTAAGAGCCTTTGTTGTAGAATCTTGAGCATTACTTTACTTGCATGGGATACTAAGGCAATAGTTCAATAATTACTGCATTCCCTGGGATCCCTTTTCTTTGGAACAGGGATGTATATTGAATGCTTCCAGTCTGTGGGCCAATGGTTAGTTTTCCATATTTGTTGACAAATTTTTGTCAAAATATAGACAGATTCAGTCTCAGTAACTTGTAGCAACTCTATTGGTATGCCATCTGTTCCTGGCGATTTGTTTCTTCCAAAAATTTTAAGAGCAGCTTTTACCTTGCATTCTAAAACTTCTGGTTCTTCATCACACGGTTCCTCCATGAATGAATCTGTCATCCTTGCATCTCTTTTATCTTCAGTGTATTGCTTCCATCTTCCTTTTGTTTTATTTCACTCAGTCAGTGTGTTCCCCTGTTGATTATTCAGCATCCCTACTCTTGGTTTAAATTTCCCTTTCATTTCTCTAATCTTTTGGAATAGGGCTCTTGTTCTACCTTTTTGTTGTCCTCTTCTATTTCTATACAGATCTCTTTGTCCCTACGTACTAGTTGCATTTAGAGTTCTAAACGTGTTTCTATCTCCTTTTGCTTTTGCTTTTCTTCTCTCTTTAACCATTTTAAGAGTTTCATCAGTCATCCATTGAGGTCTTTCTCTCTTTTAAACTAGAGGTATTGTCATTCTTCTCTGATAATGTCCTACTTCAATCCATACTTCTTCTGGTTCTCTTTTAACTAAGTTTAAAGCCTCAAATCTGTTCCTTATTTGACCTTTCTATTCTTCTGGGATGTTATTTAAATTGTATTTTGGCATTATGATTGCTTTGTTGTTCTTCTTTAGCTTTATTCTGATTTTCGATATGACCAGTTCATGATCTGTACCGCAGTCTGCTCCTGGTCTTGTTTTCACAGAAAGTATGGAACTTCTCCATGTTCTGCTACCAATTATATAATCAATTCGATTCCTATATTGACTGTTTGGTGATGTCCACGTTTACAGTCGTCTTTTCAGTTGTTCAAAAAATGTGTTTGCAAGAAACAAATTACTGGCTTCACAGAATTCAATACATCTTTCTCCTGCTTCATTTCTCTCTCCTAAGCCCCTTTCCTCCACAATTTCTAGTTCTCTGTTCCCTACTATTACATTCCAATCCCCCATGATTATCTGAACATCTTGTTTTGGTGTGTGATCGATTTCTTCCTGTAAAATCTCTTCTTTCCCTCTTCTTATGTGTTTGCCGTTGGAGCATAGACTTGGATGATGGTTATGTTGATAGGTTTCCCATTTAATCTCATTGATATAACTCGCTCAGACCTTGCATTGTAGCTCCTAATTGCTCTTGCTACATCACTTCTCACTATTAAAGCAACCCTATTTCTTCTTAATTTCTCATTTCCTGCATAAAATATTTTGTAGTTGTCTGATTGAAAATGTCCCAGTCCCATCCATTTTAATTCTCATGCCAAGTATTGTAATGTTGATGTGTTCCATTTCTTGCTTGACAGTTTCTAACTTTCCCTGGTTCATGCTTCTAACATTCCATGTTCCTATTGCGTAGGTCGTACAACTCTGGACTCTCCTTTTGCATCTGCGCACATCAGCCTCTGGGCTTCCATTTGGCTTTGATCCAGTGGTGTTATTAGTCACAGCACTACTCGTACTTGACTGCTGTTCTTCCCCAGTAGCTCGGTGAGTGCCTTCTGACCTGGGGGCCTCATCTTCCAGCACTACCTCATGTTGCATTTTGGATACTCTGTTCATAGGGTTTTCATGGTAAGAGGTATTCACAGGTGGTTTACTATTGCCTTCCTCTGAATCTGGATGCATCTTAGTCTGGTGTCTCAGTTTTGACCATTCAGCCTTGGGTGCCCCTGCTAGGAGTCTAGCCTCTTGGTCTAGACTCCTGACAGCATTGCTCTCAGCTTCTTCAGCACTCTCAAAGCCCCTCACTACGTTAAGGTGTGCATCCTAGAGGAGGACTACATCTCTAATGAATAAATCATTCACCCAATACTGAAACTGCTTTCCCTGTTCACATACCACACTCCTTTGAAATCAGCTTCTCAGAAGCTTTATGAGAGCATTTCCTGGTTCACTCTGTAATAGGATGAAGCACCTGTGGTTCTCCAAACTGTTTTGGGCAGAATTCCTGTCACCCCTGACCATTGCCCATGCTTGCTGAGCTTGATGGATGCTGGAATCCAACATCATCTGAAGGGCCACAGGTTCCTCACCCCCTGGCCTATATAAAGCTTGTCATTGGAAAATCAATTATGGTAACTCAATTATTCCACCTTGGGTCTACATGAAACCCAGAAACAGAAGTTAAGCAGAGTTCACACTTTATATGCTAACAGGGCAATTCCCACTTCTTTTAGGAATACACTCATGAAAAAAAGACAACTTGCATACTGGATAATTATAGATATGGCAGATCATATTTGAGGTACTCTGGCACACAGGCAAGACCTCCCTGTTACCAAACAGGATGAAGGCAAAGCAAACTATTATGGTTTGTAGGTGGGGACTGGCAGACAACGGTTTGGACACCAGCAAGCTTGATCATATTGCTTTATTTTTTAAGGTATTTTTATACTGCCCTCCAGCCATATTCCCCGGGTGGTTTATTTTTAAAAAAACTATTTAAAATGCAAATACAAAAACCTAATTGGCTCAGAATAAAATAAAATATATGCCAATGGGGTGTGGGGACGCTTTCCCAATCCCAATTACAAACTAAGCTGGAGAGGGAGTTCACCTTATAAATAAAGTAGTAATGTGTACAAATTTGTGTTGAACAAAGGATTGCAGTTTAAAAAACCCTCAAGAAATTCCCAGTTACATCACATAATTTACACTGCAATTACTTGTAGGGAATATTGAACTTCAAATAACCAAAGAAAAGAGGGAGACAGGTGAACCTATCGCTAGTCGGGCGGTATATAAATTTAATAAATAAAATAAATAATAAATAATAATAATGCATTAAACACAGTCCTCTCATCTGCATGAGAGCCACACAAGGGAGGTCTCATTCCTTGCATCAACACTGACCTTGGGAGCTAGGATAAGGAGCAGAAAATGAAAAATGGAACTGGCATTGCATCTGATCCTTAAGCATTATTTTTGTACAATAAAATGGCAAGAGCCTTGAGTGAGAACCCTCTACCCTCAATACAAGGCCAACAAGCAGAGACGCCTGTAGTAACTGTCAGTAAGTTCTCCTTAAAAACAGCCCTTTCTGGTGGCAGACAAGAGTATTAGACAATCCAGAGGCCAATACATGCAAATATTACCCATTCTGTCCTATTAAGGGGAATGCTAGTCTGATGTCATGCTGCCAGATCATCAAATTATACTTTGGTGATCATATAAAGTGACTCTGAATTGTGTCTATGGGGCGCCTCATTGTGTAGACACAGCATTTCCTTGATTAAAGTTTATACAACAAAGTAATTAAGCCAAGTGGATTCATAATAAGGCTGTTAATAAACTAATATTTAGAGATGCATGGTTTGCCATTGTCATCTGATGTGGGATCAAATATCTTAAAGGTACTCACTAACAAAATAAGATATTGTCTTTAAATTAGCTTATTAGGCATCCACTTTGCAAAGTAAGAGAGAATTTCAGTTGATTAATGAAATGGGAAGATCTACACAAGCATTGTCTATAATACCAAGACAATACACACAAGTGAACTATATAAACACAGACATTTCTTCATTGTGTTCCTAGCACAGCCATGACTCTTGCACCCATGCTAGAACAGAAGTAACCAGTAAGCAGTTTGCTACTCTCTTTAAGCTAGCAGCACTGGGAGCATGTAATGGAGAAACGGCATATTTGATTTGGACACAGAAAATCCAGACTCAGATTTATTCTGTGTTACAGTTCGCAAGGTGATCTTGGGCATACCATTTTCTCTCAGTCTAACTGACAGAGGGTTGTTGACAGCGGCTAAAGCACTGCTCTAGGATCATTAGAGGAAGGGAAGATGCAAATACGGTAGAAATCAACTGCTGCTGAGAAAACTCAAGAACATAAACTCATCTTTTTTCTGTAGACCTGGGAATCACAGCAGTCAAAAGTCTCTGCAGCTCTCTTAATGCAACCTTATATTGATGACGAATGACTTCTCTCTTAACTGGGATATTCTACTCCGTAAGTGTCACTATTCATTTTGGCCACTTGGAAGCAGATTTCATTAGTAGATTCAAACAGTTGAGTATTTAGCTCCAAATGCTTGGGTGAACAAGTACATTTTACCTGGTGCTGGAAACTCAATAATGTTGGGATCATCTGTGCCTCCAGGGGGAGGAAATTCCAGTCAGGGCATAACAATAGAGTAGGTCCTATCCCACACTGTTGCACAACAGGCAACATCCATGGGTAGAACAACGAAAAGGGCCTCCATTGCCAATCTAGGGGCCTAAGCTGGCCCTTAGGGAAAGATGGTCCTTCATGAATCACTATAATTATTTCTTCCTGCCCTTGATCATAAGATCCCAGAGCGGGTTACAACAATATAAAAATATTAAAATCATTCAAAGCTATTTACAATTAGAAGGATAGGCTGTGTCCTAAAATATATCTCTTTCAGGTATCAAAGGCCAAGGTAAAGAGACATACCTCTCTGGGGAGGGGGAATTCTACAGCTTAGAGGCTCCCACAGAGAGCACCCTCTCCTAGGCTGCCACCCCCTGAACTTCTGAGGGTGCTGGAACTACCTTAACACCTAAGATTGTCTGTAGAGGAAGTAGCCTTTCAGATATTTGAGGCCCCAAGCCATTTAGTGCTTTAAACACTAATGTGAGCACCTTGATTTGGGCCCAGAAACAAGCAGTACCGATGTTTCTAAATGGAACTCCAGCCAGTAATCTGGCGGCTGCTTTTTGTAACAGCTCCACATATTACAGTAATTCAATCTGAAAGTTATCATGGGATCAGTACCCAAAAGAGACTGTAGCTGGAAACAGGCACTTCTAGCCACCGAGACTTTGTGAGCCTCCAGTGACAATGTTGGACCCAGGAGTACCCCCAAGCTATGGACCACTCCTTCCAGAGGAGTGCAATCCTGTTCTCTAAGACCTGAGAGTTCAGAACATAATGCCTCTGTCTTATCAGGATTAAGCTTCAATTTAGTGGCCAACATCCAGCCCATCACCACTTCCAAACACCAGTCTAGCACATGACCTACCTCTCCACATTTAGACGGGATGTAGAGATAGAGCTGGGCATCATATACATGCTGATGACACTTCTAAGGGCTCATTCACACTGGAGTTGAACTCCGTTTTAAAGACTAAGCTTTTTCCATCATGATGGGAGTTTGAAGATCACACCTCCTATCTTACAATCGCTGTTTTCTGTTCATACTGAAGGGAAAGAGTCAATCAAGCAGCTTCCTAATGATCACACCCTCTTAAAGTCAAACTATCACTTTCTCTGGTTACCTTGGCAACTGAACATGCTCAGTTTGTTCCAGAGTAAGTTTCATAAAAAAAAATCCTTGTTTGATCATTTGTATTTTCAGAATCCAGCAGAAATACAAATATTTGTTTGAACAATGTTATCCTTTTTTATAAGTTAGGGGGGAAAGAAAAAAAAGCACAGTCTGCAGCAGGCTTGCAGAATGGGAGCCAGCAGGAAATGACATAACAAAGGAAGGAGGAGGGAGTGGGCGGGAACTCACAAAAGCATCAGAGCTAAGCGTCTACAAGTCTCTAGAGATACGAAGCACAGACGGTTTTTCCTTCCCTTTTCAGATTAAACTTGGCTTTATTTGCTGCGGATTAAACGCTGAAAGCACTGGGACGCCTTCCCTTTGCCTCCTATGTCATGTGATCACTGCGAATTAAACGGGCATGCAAGTAGAATCCATCTCATGTTAAATCGCCATGTGAACCGGCCCAGAATCTCCTGATGACACTTCCCAGTTGCTCCAAAGAGAAGTTAAATAACCTGGGAGACAAAATGAAACCCTGTGGAATGTCACAGAACACCAACAGCACTGAGCAATAGCCTCCTATAAGTACTTCCTAGAAATGGCCCAAGAGATAGGAGCAGAACCAGTGTAATACAGCATCCTGACTCCTAACAGAGCAGAGCAGAGGGAGCTGTCTCAGTTGGTCTACAGGTGAGGAGATATAAGCAAGCCAGCTTTCAGAGAGTGAGCGAACAGTGAGAGCAAACAGGGACAGCAAACAGGAGTTTGACAAAGGAGATCCATAGGTGAAGTCAAGAGGGAGGTCCCTAAAAAAAGAAAAGAAAAATTACTAATTCTCCTTGTACAGTGCAGCACATACCAGTGGGACTCTCAAGTTTACCTTGAAGTAGGACAGGACAAAAGCACAGGCCAATCCAAAACAAGTAGTTAGAAAGAAACAAAACGTAGAAGAGAGAATGAATGGGAAGGATGCTCCAGTGGTTGTGACCTGCAAGGTGTGTGCCATGTTTGTTTTCTTGCCTGAGAACAACATGGCATACATGTGCAACAAGTGCAAGCTCGTGGCATTGTTGGGGGGAAAAGTGAGAGGCCTGGAATGGTGGATGGCCATACTGAGGACTATAAGAGAAGATGAAGAGTTCTTAGACAGAACGCTGGAACAGCAGCAGCAAAGAGAAGTGGAGATGGAAGAACAACAGCATGAGGTAGCAGAAGAGGAGACTGCTTTGGAGAGGAGCAATGAAGTGGAGGAAACTCCGTGAGAAATGGTGACAGTTAGGAGCAGAAGAGCTAGAAGACATCCTTCACCAGTGGGACTATGGAACCGCTTTCAACCACTCGAGGATGAGACTGGAGGACAGCCTGTGGTGGAAGAATTACAGGAGACCTCATGCGACAATGAGCGAGAGACTGAAGCTCAATCAAGCAGGGGCAATGGAACCACGCCCCACAACAAGGAAGAGTACTAGTAGTGGGAGACTCCCTACTGCGAGGGATCGAAACCCAAGTATGTCAAGAAGATCCAGGGACTTGCCAGGTATGCTGTCTACAAGGAGGACGGATTAGAGATGTGACGGAAGGGTTGCCATCACTCATCAAACCCACCGACAGGTATCCCTTTCTCCTCATCCATGTGGGAACAAATGATACTGCCAAATGGAGCTATGAAGAAATCACATCAGAATATGAAACTCTGGGAAGGAAACTCAAGGACTTTGGGGCCCAGTTTTTTCATCCATCCTTCCACTACTTAGAAGAGGAGTAGAAAGAGAAAAGGAAATACTCCATATGAATGAATGACTACGAAGGTGGTGCCAACGTGAGACATTTGGATTCTGGGACCACGGGCTATGCTTCCTGGAAGATGGACTGCTGGCAAGTGATGGGTTGCATCTCACACGGACTGGGAAGAATGTGTTTGGCCACAGCATGGAGAAGTTCATCAGGAGGGCTTTAAACTGAATCCTAAGGGGGAGGGAGACGTCAACTTGGTGGTTATGACTGATGAAGGCTTGTGCACAGTAATGGGAACAGAGAAAACAGCTCTAATAGGGCCCAGTAACAGTCCTCAGAAAAATGTAGTAAGGAAACCAAGCCATAAATCACATGGTCTTCGATGTCTGTATACTAATGCGCAGAGCATGAGAAACAAGCAGGACGAACTTGAACTCTTAATACAGGAGGACAATTACGACTTGATAGGTATAACTGAAACTTGGTGGGATGACTCCCATGACTGGAATACAGCAACTGAAGGATACAACTTGTTCAAAAAGGAATAAAAAGGGAGATGGAGTCGTGCTATATGTTAAAAATATATATCCCTGCACAGAAATACAGGAAGATGAGCTTAGTAGTTCCACCGACAGTATCTGGATTAAAATTAATGGGGCAAGTAATAAAAGGAATGTGGTGCTTGGAGTCTACTACCGACCACCCAATCAAAGAAAAGACGAGAATGTAACTTTTGAAAAACAAATTGCCAATGTTTCGAAGAGACATGATATAGTAGTAATGGAGGACTTCAATTATCCCGATATCTGATGGGAGACAAATTCTGCCAAACATGGCTCCCCCAAGAAATTTCTGACTTCTGTTGGAGATAACTTTCTCCTACAGAAAGTGGAGGAAGCAACCAGAGGATCAGCTATCCTGGACTTGATTCTAACCAATAGAGATGATTTGGTGGATGACGTGGCAGTTACGGGAACTCTGGGGGAAAGTGACCACACCATACTTGAATTCTTGATTTTAACAGAAGCAAAAGCTGAGAGTAGCCATATGCGCACCCTGGACTTCAGGAAAGCTGATTTCAATAAATTCAGAACAATTGTAAGTATGGTTCCATGGCAAACGACCCTAATCAGAAAAGGAGTCCAAGATGGGTGGGAGTTGCTAAAAAAGGAAATTCTAAAAGCGCAATGGCAAGCAATTCCAACAAGGAAAAAAGGGGGGAAACAACAGAAGAAGCCAATGTGGCTTCACAAAAAGCTTAGAGATGACCTGAAAACAAAAAAGGACACATACAGGAAGTGGAAAGAAGGCCAGGCCACAAAGGAAGAGTACAGGCAGGTATCGCGGAATTGCAGGGATGGTGTCAGGAAGGCTAAAGCTGAGAATGAGCTGTTAGCAATGGATGCTAAAAGCAACAAAAGAGCTTTCTTCAGGTACATCCATAGTAAAAGACAGAGAAAAGAAATGGTGGCACAGCTACTCAATGAGGATGGCAAAATGATAACCGATGACAAAGAAAAGGCAGAAGTGCTCAATTCCTACTTTGGCTCAGTCTTCTTCAAAAAAAGGGTCTATGACCCTCCCGGGAAACATGAAGTAGAAGGGACAGGATTGGAGCTTGAGCTTGACAGACAAACGGTCAAGGAATACCTAATCACTTTGAATGAGTTCAAATTGGCAGGGCCCGATAAACTGCATCCTAGAGTATTGAAGGAACTGGCTGAAGAACTCTCAGAATCGCTGTCTATTATCTTTGCTAAATAGTGGAGGACTGGTGAAATGCTGGATGACTGGAGGAGAGCTAATGTTGTTCCTATCTTCAAAAAGGGCAAAAAGGAACTACAGACCAGTGAGCCTAACATCAATTCCTGGAAAAACTCTGGAGCAGATTATAAAGCAGTCAATCTGTAAACACATTGAAAACAATGCATTGATTACTAGGAGCCAACATGGATTTATGAAGAACAAATCCTGCCAAACTGATCTTATCTCATTTTTTGACCAGGTAACCTCTCTTGAAGACTGTGGGAATGCTGTGGACAGAATGTATCTTGACTTCAGCAAAGATTTTGATGAAGTGCCCTGTGATATTCTGATTAGCAAGCTAGCTAAATGTGGGCTGGATGGAACAACTATCAGGTAGATCCACAGCTGGCTCCAGAATCGTACTCAAAGAGTGCTTATTAATGGTTCCTTCTCAAACTGGGTGGAAGTAACGAGTGGGGTACACAGGGCTCAGTTCTGGGCCCAGTGCTCTTCAACATTTTTATTAACGACTTGGATGAGGAGGTACAGAGCACGCTTATCAAAGTGGCAGATGATACAAAATTGGGGGGCATAGCTAATACCGTGGAAGACAGAAAGAAAATTCAAAGGACCTTGATAGGCTGCAGCATTGGTCTGAATACAACAGAATGAAATTCAACAGGGATAAATGCAAAGTTCTACACTTAGGAAAAAGAAACCAAATGCACAGTTATAAGATGCTCAGCCATACATGTGAGAAGGATCTTGGAATTGTCGTTGATCATGAGCCAACAGTGTGATGTTGCTGCAAAAAAGGCAAACGCTATATTAGGCTGCATTAACAGAAGTATAGTTTCCAAACCACGTGAAGTATTAGTTCCCCTCTATTCAGCACTGGTTAGGCCTCATCTTGAATACTGCGTCCAGTTCTGGTCTCCGCACTTCAAGAAGGATGCAGACAAACTGGAACAGGTTCAGAGGAAGGCAACAAGGATGATCAGGGCACTAGAAACCAAGCTCTATGAGGAGAGACTGAAAGAACTGGGCATGTTTAGCCTGGAGAAGACTGAGGGGAGATATGATAGCACTTCAAGTACATGAAAGGTTGTCACACACAGGAGGGAACGAATCTCTTCTCAATCATCCCAGAGTGCAGGACATGGAATAATGGGCTCAAGTTGCAGGAAGCCAGATTTCGACTGGACATCAGGAAAAACTTCCTAACTGTTAGAGCCATACAACAATGGAACCAATTACCTAGAGAGGTAGTGGGCTCTCCAACACTGGAGGCATTCAAGAGGCAGCTGGACAGGCATCTGTCGGGAATGTTTTGATTTGGATTCCTGCATTGAGCAGGGGGTTGGACTTGATGGCCTTATAGGCCCCTTCCAACTCTACAATTCTATGATAGCTGACCCCCACCAGAAGAATACCACAGTCAATGGTATCAAAAAGCACCAAAAGGTCAAGGAGAACAAGCAAGGTTGCACTCCTTGCCCTCATCTCTCTACTGACAAATGTTATCAACCCAGGTGCTCACAGCAATTTCAGTGTCATGACCAAGCCTGAAACCAGACTGAAATAGGTCCAGATAATCAGATAATCCTAGCACATCTGTTTGTCTCACTTTTAAAGCTTTTTATCTTTACTTCCTTGTCATGCTTCATCACGTCTTAACCAGTACAAAATCTTTCACCAAACAGCAACTTTGAGTTGTATGAAATTTTGAATGGTATCAAGTTATTTTCCCTCCTTGCATAGTTCCCAGAGAACTGTGAATGGTCCAGGCCCACTTATGGTGGAGGTAGAAGAAGAAAGAAAGCACTGGGGAGAGGGAAGGGAAATCACTCTTTACAGTGCATTATCAGGCACTGAGCTACACAGGTGCTGGGGGAAAAAGGAATTTGTTTAACATTTTTACCCTGCTCCTCCATAACGTTAGTCACTATACACACACACACAAAAGATGCAGTTAAGATACAAGCCAAGGTAGCATGCAAAAGCTAACGCATCCAAGGTGGTAAGCCTAGTAAACAAGATGCACTGGGCCATAAATGTATCAGAAATTGGCTCAGCAAATGGTGTGGGAGCATCCTTCTTGTGGTCTTCCCACAGGCATTTGGCTGCCCACTATGGTAACAGGATGCTGGACTAAATGGGCCATTGGCCTGATCCAGCATGCTCTTCTTATGAAGCTGATCCAGCAGGCTCTTCTTATGAAGCTTCTTATGAAGCTGGATGAGGACCTGATCTGTCCCTTGAAGAACAGACTATTGGAAGCTGCATAGAACAGAAGGTGTTTGTTTGAAGAAATCAAAGCACTAATTGAGCAATGGGCAGATTTCTGCTACTGTTATTGGAGGCAGGGAAGAGAAAAGGTCCGGAAGAAGAGAATATTTAGAAAGCTATTTAGGATTATGTGGGGTTCCATGGAACCCTACTGCATTCTCCTTCCCCTTTAAAAGCTATTGCAAGATCAAGTAACTACCAGGGAGTATTGACAGGGAACTTTGGGATTCGTTGGACCAGGGGTCGTTAAGGAAATTGAAGACACAAGCTTGCAGCAAAGTTAGGCCTTTATTGGTTACGTGCACACGTTCAGTCTCCTGTGATGTTGGTGGAGCGCTGCCCCATGGCACTGCTTGACTGGGTTTTTTCTTATATTCAATCTAATATTCAAACAATATATATATATATTCTTTGGGAATTATTGTTGTTTTTGTTATGTGCCTCCAAGTCGATTATGATTTATGGCGACCCTATGAATCAGCGACCCCCAAGAGCACCCTGTTCAGATCTTATAAGTTCAGATCTGCGGCTTCCTTTATGGAATCAATCCATCTCTTGTTTGGCCTTCCTCTTTTTCTACTCCCTTCTGTTTTTCCCAGAACTATTGTCTTTTCTAGTGAATCATGTCTTCTCATTATGTGTCCAAAGTATGATAGCCTCAGTTTCATCATTTTAGCTTCTAGTGACAGTTCTGGTTTGGGAATTATAAGGTTATAGTATTACTAATAGTGTAGCAGGCCAGTTACAAATCCTTTCCTTGGTGCTGTCTCTTCTCGGTATCTCCAAGATGTAGGAAGGACTGCAGTAGCTGAAATGCATTAGCTCATTAGCTGGAGTACTTAGCTCATAGGAAAATGTACTGGTATGTGAAGTGCTGAACATTACAAAATTGGCTAAGAAAATAACATAGACAGTGTACCTCTATGTACTGCTTGGCTGTGGAGACCATGTCCAAGTGCCTGGAATCCGTGAGTGGATGGATGGGAAGGAACAGGCTGAAGCTAAATCCTGACAAGACCGAGGTACTGCTTGTGGGAGACAGGGGTAGGCTGGGTTCTGTTGACCTGAGGTTTAATGGGGTACAATTGCCCCTGAAGGACCAGGTCCGCAGCCTGGGGGTTGTTCTTGATTCCAGGCTGTCCATGGAGGCTCAGATTTCGGCAGTGAGCCGGGCAGCCTGGTACCAACTACACCTCATATGCAGGCTGCAACCCTACCTCCCTGTTCATCAGCTCCCACTGGTAGTACATGCCCTGGTCACCTCTCGATTAGACTACTGCAATGCGCTCTACGTGGGGTTACCCTTGAAAACGGTCCGGAAACTTCAACTGGTACAGAATGCGGCGGCTTGTTTACTTACAACCAGCCGTCGCCGTGATCATATTACACCAGTATTATTTAATCTGCACTGGCTTCCAGTAGTTTTCCGGGCCCAATTCAAGGTGTTGGTGTTAACCTTTAAATCCCTATATGGTTTCGGCCCGGTTTATCTGAAGGAGCACCTCCAGCGTCACCAACTATGCCGCCCGACAAGATCCGCCACGCAGGGCCTTCTCTCAATCCCACCAACAAAAGTAGTTAGGTTGGTGGGGACTAGAGAGAGGGCTTTTTCGGTGGCGGCCCCCACTCTCTGGAATTCCCTCCCGTTCGATCTTCGACATGCCCCTTCCCTGGATACCTTCCGCCGAGCATTAAAAACTTGGCTGTTTGGTCAGGCCTTTGAGACTATCGGGATGGGCTAATTATATACTCAATCCCCGCTGCTATGTATTACAATTGCTGCTATTCTGTCACTGATGATTATTTGTATTTTATTGTATTTATTGTATTTACTGTATTTTGTATTTTACTGAATTTAATATGTACGCCGCCTAGAGTGGCTTCGGCCAGTTAGGCGGCCTAAAAATTAAATTATTATTATTATTATTATGTAATGCCTATGTAATGCTGATATGTAACCTCCTGCTTGGTATATGCTAAAGTCTTTGTCCTGGAATGTATAAAAACCCAGGCAAGCAGTGACATGGTGCAGCGCTCCACCAACATCACAGGAGCTTAACTTTGCTTCATGCTTGTGTCTTCAACTTCCTTAAGGACCCCCAGTCCAACAGATCCCAAAATTCCCCATCAGCATGGCTCGCTACCATTTGGCAAAGCCACCATCTACTAATCCCCCAACACCACATTCATGATCCTCCCCATTTATTTCATGTTGAGACTCTAACCGCCAGTGTTTTCATTTCTCCAATTTCACAGGAACATGGTGCTGATTAAGGATGTATCAGATTTTAGAAGCCTATGCATCTTTAGAAAATAGAAGTGGTTTCAGAAGCAAGATGAGGATGGCATGTGTAAGATTATTTTTAATCACTTTTGGGAGTTTATTGTTAAAAACTGTAAGGTGAATTTCCATGGGCAGCATCTCATAATTGTTTTATTTTAATTTATTTATACCTTACCAAAAAAAATCTAAAGCAGGTTGTAAAGATAATTACCATATAAATGCTGTCTGTATGTTACTATTTCTCTTTTCTAGTATATGAAATTCGACATATCAGCTGAAGATCTAATAGTACTTTGCAGTATTTTATGGGATGGTTTCCACATTTTAAACAAGTTGTCTCAATTACAATTCTTTTCCTTTCTGCATATTTAAATAACTGAGATCATGACAGAGAACATGGATTCCTGCATTGAGCAGGCGGTTGGACTCGACAGCCTCATAGGCCCCTTCCAACTGTTCTACGACTCTGTGACACAGTCCATGATCCCTGTTGCCCTGGCACAACAACTGATCTGTACTAGCATAGACAGCTGAGCCCTAGCAAGTCCCAAATACAGCACAGCTTAGGCATCAGGCAACAATTCCAATGTATGTGTGAATAGTTGGAGTTGTAAAATTTCCAGAAAATTTAGAGCCATGGGGAAAGAAAAAATAGTTATTTTTAATGAAGATTTGAGAGAAAATATGAAGATATCTAATACCCACTTATTGAATCTAAACTTAAAGTAATCAAGTTATATGCTATACATATCTTATTCTTATTTAGCACATAAAATGAACCATTTGTTATATTTATGAAATGTAAAAGTATAAATGCCTAATTTTATTCAAACAAATTATAAATATACCTAGTATTAGAGACAGAACTGCAAAATGCTGTACTATGTGGCACCTATGTTCATATTAATATGCAAATGGGGAAAGGAGAGGGAGAAAAGAAGAGCTGAAATAGCAATCTTCAATATAAGTAGTAAACAAAAAAGTGGTTTTATCATCTGAGCTGGGAAACTATATAGATCTCAGCAGCAGCATCATAAATAAATAAAAGCATCTATTCATACATGATAATACATATTCTTCAACTGTACTTAATGGGTAGCTGTTTGGTTATTAGGCTACACTTTATAAACGTAACACTGAACTTTTTAACAGTATTTCACCACCATAATCCTGTACACACATACTTGGAAGTAAAACTTATCAAGTTTCATGGTAGGTAATGCTGGCTGTATGCATCTTTCCTCGCATAGTAACAAGTATCCGTAGTAATGGTAGAGAAAATTATCTATTCTAAATCCATGTTTATTGCATTTACATCATACTGTCTCCCAGTACACTTTTTTTAAAAAAAAATACTAGCATAATTCAGATTTTTTTTATTTTTCAGTGTCTAAAAGGTTCATAGCTTTTGATAGCGATTCACTTGAGCTCTGTGGACTTCATTGAGAATGTCCATAAAGTGAAACAGGTTTCTCAGTTTCTTCTGAACATGTGAAATAATTAAGATTCTGTATATGCACTTTCAACCATTCATCAGTTTGTTTCCCATTATTCAAAATACAAAGGAATAAGACACAAGGGAGAAGCAAGAGGAATCAAAAGTGGTGTTACAACCTTTGACTTCCAAGAGGTCTTGCCATCATGTTGCAGGAGAAACATGCCTGATAGACTCCCAGATTCCACTCCTGCACCAAATACCTGAAAATCTTCTGTATTCTGCAACATTTGGATGTATTTTCCAACAGTGGCCCAGTTAGAGCAATCATATATCTGCCTATTAAGCCCATTTCAACAAGTTGTGATTTAAACTAGGAAGTCACTAATTAACCAGTTTCCCATTCCATCTGAACCAGGAAACCAACTTTGGAGCAAACCAGAATGTAAAAGCAACTTCAAATTATGATTTAGCATCTTGTTTTGCTCCAGAACTGGTAACCACAGTTTCCTGATTTGGATGAAATTCAAAACTATGGTTAATTAGAGACTTCCTGATTTAATCAAAGTTCATGGCAAAGGGGCTGCATGTGCAGGCAAAATACTTGTATATATCTTGGTTTAATAAGCTATGATTAGGAATGGGATCTGTTGGCCAGGGCTGATTTGAAAGCATTCCATCGACCGAAAAGACTGATATTGATTAGTTTGTTCTTTGTCCGCAAGCTGCTGCTGCTGCTTATACCGATCCTTCCCCCCACCTCAGAAAAATATTGATATTAACATAGATACTTTTAAAGAAAATATCAGTATTTGTAAAGGAAATATTGGTAAATTGAAGGAAAGAAATAGCAATAAACTGAAGGAAGTATTAATAAAAATATTGCTATATCAATATTTTAGATATGAATTTTTATTTTAAAAAACTGTTTCCTAAAAGAGCTTTGGAAAATTACTACATAAAAATCTGATCACCAACGATAGTGAATAAGCAAATTAATGGAAAATTCACTACCAAATCCGAAGTGGGCAGAATTCTAGCACATCCCTAGCCAATATATGATATTCCAAATGTGGCCACTGAGTCCTACACAATGTGCCTTAGTATGCCAAATGTAAACAGCTCAGTAACATTACAATCTTTGGGTTGTATCCAGCTAAGTTCTACTCAAGTGTAGACCCATTCAAATTAATATACTTAAGTTAGTCATGTGCATCAATTTCAGTGGGTCTACTCCACATGACTAATTTTAGTTAAAACCGTTAGTATCATGAATCTAAATTATCTGCAGCAGCATGAATTAGCTATGTAATATTATTTGAACATGCTGCTTCAGAAAGAAGTAAACTGAAAGAAAATGCATATTTCCTCCAAGATTTCCAATTTTGTCACTGAAAAATAAGGGGGGATATATCTATAGGCAAGAAAGCTTGTTTTCCAATTTTTTCAACACTCCCTCCCCTGAAGCTTTACATCTCTGCAACTGGGCCAAGCGATAACAGTAGCTCCTTGTCAGGGAATAAGTTACCATGAAAGTATGGTTCCCATTAGTTATAGCAGAGATGGTCAGTTTCAGGGCCACAGTGTGTTCAGGTTCACCAAACCCATGCATGTAAGGGGGTCACCAGTGTAGAAAATAGTTACAGAAAGGTTGTGGTTTCGGTCCATATTATTTTTGATTTGGATAAAACAAAGCACTATGGGCTTAATAATAGTACCCATGCAGAACTGAAGGCTAAATCTAAAAAGTTCAACATGTATTTTTAAAAACTGTTAAATAATTAACTACAGATTATGAACCTCTTTGGGGAATATTTTGCAAGGGTTGAAAAATAAGCTCTACTATTGCAACCAGTACTACTGAGAGGAGATGCATGCTGACTTTTATTTTGTCTTTTAATCAATATAGCAACCAATTATGCCATTTTTCTACTAACATTAAAATTGCATGCCTCTTACAATTTGTACTGTGTTGTCACTTTCTTTCTAGAACCTCAAATATATGAAATTTAAATTAGATTAAAAACACCTTTAAAAAGAAAAAAGTAACCAGAAAAGATGCAGTTAAGGTTATCATACTGTATTTTGATTTTGAAAGTAACATTCCGAGCACAATTTTTGCATTCCTAGCACAATTGTTCATTCCTAGCACAATTCTTTCTCTACTGTTTTTCTAATCTCTACTGTTTTTCTAAACAGATGTTACTGTTACTTCATCTCTTCTAAATACTGCACTCTAACTCTTTAAACCTACTCTTATGCAGAGCTTGGAAGATTACTTTTTAAAAGTAATAAATTACAGTTACCCCCGCCGAGAAGCGAAAACCTCCTGAAAGTGGGGCCCTACTATATTATATCATACACATTCAGAAACACACACCAGGCAATCCAGGCAATATAGTTCTAGCGCAGGGAGCTCTAGCCGCCACGCTCCAGCTGACAGCGATCAAGCTCCCCGCGCTACAACTGATCAGCTATAGCACGTGATCAGCTGTAGCGCAGGGAGCTCCAGCCAACAGCGACTAGCTGTAGCACATGATCTCTCGTGCTACAGCTGATCCCTGTCAGCTGGAGCGCGGTGGCTGGAGCTCCCCACGCTACAGCTGATCGCCCCGCTGTCAGCTGTAGCACAGGTAGCTCGTGTGTTACAGCTGATAGCTGTCAACTAGAGCTCCCCGCACTACAGCTGATCACCCCACTGGCGCCGCCGTATTAGCGGAATGCCAAAAAGTGGGGCGCTGAAAAGCGGTGCCCTACTGTATAAGTTCTACATTGCTTATTGTGCATAGATGCACATATCTGTTTCGTGTGTCCACAAGAAGATCCATTCCAGGCAGGATGCAGTGGCATCTTGTTGAGGACACTCCCCTTTGCTCAGGTGAATGATGTGTCATGGACCACAACATATTTTGGAGTGGTCACCCCAAATTACATATTTTTCTCTACCTACTCTTCATTTTAGTTCTGCCCAGATGACCTTAAGAGTGCCCTGCACCCAGCAGAAACTACAGGCCAGATGGGTACTGGCATCTTGTAGAGGGCATCCTCCCCCTTCCTGGGATTTATGATTTGTCCTGGCAGCAGGGGTGTAGTTGTCCAGGGGCTCAGGGAGTCCTAGACCCCTTACTTTTTGGGGAGCAGGGTCCCTATGTCTCTAGCATCATATGAGCTGATCAGCATGAAAGGGGAGTGTGTTAGCCACTGAGAAGAGTCTTCTAATATGTTTCCTTCCTGCTGATTGGAGCCAATCAGAGTGAAAGGAGATGAGTCACCCACTGGGAAGACTCTTTTCTGTAGCTAATACTCTCTCCTTTCATACTGATCATCTCCAATGGACATCAGCTGCTGTTTGAGAAGGCATTAACAAGGACCTCATTCTCAACCCAGGAGCAAAATAAGGGGGGAAGGGGGTCTGGCTGTGGCTGAGACTATCATGAAGGGACCCTGTACTTCTGAATTTGCCACTACACTACTGCCTGGCACAGTGCAGATTTTTGGGTGGGCACCCTCAGTTTCTTATTTTGTTTTCTGCATATTTTTGTCGCTTTGGGTTGTGCAAAGATGTCCTTATCCCTGCCCTGCACCCAGCAAAAACTCTGAGCCAGGCAGGACGCACTGCCATCTCATAGAGGACACTCTCCCTTTCCCTGGGGTGTATGAGTTGTCCTGGCTCAGAATAGACTATGGGGTGGGCACACCCAGTTACTTGTTTTTTATGATTTTATGACATCATTATGCATTTATGAGCCTTTCAGAAGCCTGATCATTTTGACTGAATAAATGTGTTGTTATTCTTGACAGGGAGAGTCCCCAGATCACAATGATATATGATACGGGGTACCCCAACATATATTTTGGGGTTCAGAGACATGTTAACTTTGCCTTGGAGTTGCTGTAGTTGTGAACTTTTCTTTTTTTAGTGTTTTTAACTTTCAAGCAAATAAGGAACTGGGAACTAGGAACCAACTTCAGTATTGTTATGTATCTGAGACTGATGGGAGTTGTAGTCCACAACATCTGGAGGGCACTATGTTGAAAACCCAATTAGATTAATCCCACCTACCGATCCGTTTCAAACACATCCAGAAAAGTGTCTCTCTTAAATTCTGTTTCTGACAGTGCATTCCTTTCAGAGGTAAAAATTAATCTGCAATCCTATATACTTATCTATTTAACTCAATGAGGCTTAATTTGGAGTAGACATACATAGGACTGGACTCCACCAGAATACATTGTAGCATTTCAGGGGCTATACTTTATTAATTCTGTACCAACTACAACTACCAACTGCTGCTTGTACATATGTTGTCTCAGCCTAAGCTACCTCACAGGGTTGTTGCAAAGTTAAATGGGGGAAGGAAATGGCAATGGTCATTGCATTCACAAATCAAAAGTAAATCTGGGGAGGGGGGCACACACAAGTAATAAGATGTCTGACAGATACAATGTTAGCAGGTGAAGCTTTCCCCATAATTGTATTTTCATACAAAAAAGGCTTACTCCATTTAATTTCTACCTGCCCCACAGCTGTCCATAAGAGCCTGATCTCCTGCAATGCCACCCATAAACCATGCAAAGAACTCAAGTGAAAAAACCAACCACCACAGAATTTGGGCATTTTTTTAAAAGTGTAACAGTATGAAATATGACATTTTCAGGCAAAAGGAAGTTATGAGACAATAGACATAAAACCCACACACAACGCCTTGACAAAGAGCAACAAAAATACTCTGAGCATGAGTATTTTCACATTTTAAATTTTTACTCATCATTGTTTTTGCTTATTTATTGCCTTGGGCCAGTTCTTAACTCTGAGCCTAATCTACCTCACAGGGTTGTTGTGAAGATAAAGAAGGCAGAATTAATGGGGGAAAAGGAAGCTAAGGCTGCAATGCAATACATGTCTACTCAGAAGGAAGCTTTATTGGGTTCAATGGGACCCACTCCCAGGTAAGTGTGTACACAATACACACTTGCCTGGGAGTAAGTCCCATTAAACCCAGTGGGACTTACTTATGAGTAGACAAATACTGGATTGCAGATTAGTCTTTGTATTACATGCATCAAATTTTACTTGCCTTAACCAGATTGATGCATTTTGTACTATAAGGGGTCATATTTTTTCTATCCCCTCCCCCCTGCAAATTGGTACAGCTGCAACCAGACCTTATCTTGCCTAATTATATCCTATACCCAATTTGATTTACTTGGGAGTAAGCTCCATTAAACATAAAGATACTTACTTCTGAATAGACTTGTATATATTGTACCGTAAGTCAGCTATACAATCATTTTTAACAAGTGGTTTGACAAGTGCCTGTCTGAAACTCTTTGCATTTGCCATGGGGAGGAGGATTTGCACAAAATTGCTTCCAGGGAATATCTCCCTCTCAAGACGAAGATGCATTAGAAAGAACTGGAAGCAGCAGCTCTTTAGGATCCTGGCTGCTTGTTGCTGCAACTTCTGCCTGACCCTCACTCACCCTGAAGCCTAGGCTTTTGGCTTGCATCTCTCCACTGGTAAGAGAGGAGAGGTGGGGAGGGAGGCAGAAGCCACCTCCAGCTTTGCGCGCCACACACACACACCGTAGTTGTTGTATTTCACCTCCGCAGCCAGTTCTTCATGTCCACTTTTCTGCTGCCTCCTTGCCCTCCAGCTCTTTTCTCCCTCCACTCCTGTCCATTTTAAAATAATTGTTTTCTCCACCCTGTCTCACTCTCCACCTCCTCCCTTGTTGCCTCCTAAACACCCATTGAGCACAAGGGAAGAGTGAGGCTGCACAGAAGCCCAATTTGAAGCACATGATTTTTATCCACAAATCAGAAGAGCAGAAGACTTTCCCTGCTCCCCCTCAAGTAACGCCCAAAAGTAACTCTGGAAAAATTAACAGTTACAGCTCAAAAGTAATGAAGTTACTACTCGTTCTATTACCAGACAAATGTAATGAAGTTACCCACTCGTTACTCAAAAAAGTAATAAATTACAAGTAATTTGTGACTAGTTACTTCCAAGCTCTGCTCTTATGGCATGTCTGTAAAAGGCATTTGTTTCTCATTTGTGCAGTGTCCATGTATTTTCTCTCAAGCTTGCACTTCTGTTGCAGGAACAAGCCACTTTCCCAGCACATGAAAGCACAATGGGTTGAAGCCAGATAAGTATAGCTCTCTAGTACCATTCCACAAATGCTTACGCAAGTGCTACCAGATGCCACAATATATAGATACTCTGGTTTCTTTTCAGATTATATAGATCTTTTGCCTTTTTAATATATACAGACTCCATAGCAGTTCTCACACAAGTGGGAAAACATATTTTGATCAGTCCTTATATGAGTGGAAGATACCTTAAGGATGCATGAGGGCCCCTCTGGACCCGACTCAGTATCTTATGCTTTTTTTAAAAAAATGCAATACCTTCCTTGGCACAGTTGTGACTGCCAAATCTCAAGTCTTTTATTGACCTTATATTTAAGTTCCTCCACAGAACTGTAAAACAAGTTAAGTAATGTTTGCAGCAATTTTGTGTCTTGTGTTAACTTTTTGGTCAGTTTCTTTTGATTGCTTGGAAGTTGTTGAGTACTCTACTCTAAAATTGCACATACATTCATTTAGACAGATTAAAAAACAAACACATCCCATTCAATTCCATCCATCTGTGACATGACATAGCATCAGCATCATCAACCAATAACTTGTAGGATTACCACTGAAGCTCTAGAATAATGGTTGCCAACCCAGCACTTTTGGTTGCCATGGCATCCGCACAGGACTTAATGGGTGCTCCCAGGCAGGGCCCCCAGAATCTGTTTTTGATTTTTTTAAAAAAGTCTCTAGCCACATATAAGGAAAGTTATAAAGTAAACTGTGCAGGTACACTTCTAAGTGAATTTGGTCAAATGAGCCAGCCTGGTTGCTCCTGTCAGTGTGTTTAGTGAATGAGTGAAGTCAACACTATGATCAATAAGCAAGTTGTTTAGACACCAGGCAGTAGGAATCCTTGGGGTCCTAAGGAGCTTATGTTTTCCCTTTCCCTTGGTCCCCTTCCCCTGCTTTGGTCCTTGGCCTCACCACTAGGACTCCTTGCTCTTTGCAGGACCATGACCAAGGCCCTGATTTAGGACCAAGATCTAGGTCCTGACTGAGTAGTTTTTATTACCCACCCAGCTGAACTGCCTGGCCTATCTAGGCCATAAAAACAGGATTCTTGCGGGCCTGCTACCGAAGGGAGCGACGCCAAAGGGGGATCACCCATGGGGAGAGTCAATTCAGGGGTGCTTAAGGGCGTGACTTTTTCTTTGTAAGCCAGTGGGTTTCTATTTGTTTATATTGGCCTGTTGGCAGTGTGTTTGTTTTTTAAGAGCAAGTCTTTGTTTGCCTATAGCAGAAGGATGTGTTTTCAACATAAGAGGGTAGGGAGGGGGATCCAGGGGGCTGCCATTAGTGTTGTAGAGGGCAGAGGGAGATACGGAATGGGGAGGCAGTTATGTTATCAGGGGAGAGGGGAATGCAACAGGGTGCTGGTTGCCCCCAAACTGTCTCCCCTTGCAAATAGCCTGGATAGCCTTGATGACAGTCCCCCTGGGTTGAAATTGCTGCTTGTGAATGCCAGGTCGGTGAATGGTAAAACAACGGCCATTCAAGACTTGATCCTGGATGAGCATGCCAAGCTGGCTTGCATTACAGAGACCTGGTTGGATGAAGCTGGGGGGGTTAATCTCTCTCAGCTGTGCCCGCCAGGTTTCTCTGCGCAGCAGCAGGTGAGACCTGGGGGGCGGGGTGTGTGGAGTTGCAGTGGTCTATCGTGATACCATTTCCCTGACCAGGTGCCCTATCCCACAGTATCCAGGGTTCGAGTGTGTGTATCTGAAGTTGAGTGGTTGGGACAGAATAGGGATTCTGTTGGTGTACTGCCCACCCCGCTGCTCAACAGTCTCCCTTCCTGAGCTAGCCGGGGTGGTCTCAGGGTTGATGTTGCAGTCCCCTCGGCTTGTGGTGCTAGGGGACTTCAACATCCATGCCGAGGCCACCCTGTCTGGAGTGGCTCAGGACTTTATGGCCTCCATGACAGCCATGGGTACTGTCCCAAGTAATATCTGTCCCCACTCATGTTGCTGGCCACACCCTGGACTTTGTTTTCTGTGTGGAGGGGGATTATGGTGATCTTGGTGTGGAAGAACTTTCTGTAGTTCCGTTGTCATGGACAGACAACTACCTGGTTGGGTTTAGACTCACTGGGACTCAGAACCTCTGCAGGGGTGGGGGACCGATTAGGATGGTCCGCACCAGGAGACTGATGGATCCGGATGGTTTCCTGATGGCTCTTGGGGATTTTCCTGTCACCTCGGCAGGCAATTCTGTCGAAGCTCTGGTTGACCTCTGGAATGGGGAAATGGCCAGGGTGGTGGACACGATCGCTCCTGAGCATCCCCTCTCACGAAGTGGAGCCAGACCAGCCCCCTGGTTTACCAAGGAGCTGGCAGTGATGAAACGAATGAGACGGAGACTAGAGCAACGTTGGCGGAAGACTTGGAGCGAGTCTGATCGAACACGGGCTAGAGCCTATTTGAAGGCCTACTCCGTGGCAGTACGGGCAGCAAAGAAAGCATTCTTTTCTGCCACTATTGTGTCTGCAGGGAGCCGTCCAGCGGAGCTGTTTCGAGCGGTCAGAGGTCTTTTACATCTTGGCCTCCGTAGGGATAATATAGACCATTCAACAGACCGCTGCCAAGAATTTGCACAGCACTTTGCAGATAAAATCACTCAGATTCGTTCCGACTTGGATGCTATATTTGATACAGTCTCAGGGGATGTAACTTTGGCTCCTGCCTGTCCAATAATAATGGATTCTTTTCCATTTGTACAGCCTGAGGATGTGGACAGGATCCTTGGAGAGGTGAGAGCCACCACATGTCTTCTAGACCCCTGCCCTTCCTGGCTCATTAAATGCGCCAGAGAGGGACTGGCTGAGTGGGTGAAGGGAGTGATCAATGCCTCCTTACAACAAGGCAGATTTCCAGTGTGCCTAAAGGAGGCAGTTGTAAGGCCTTTGTTGAAAAAGCCCTCCCCGGATCCCTCCATAATGGATAATTATCGGCCAGTGTCCAATATCCCATTTTTGGGCAAGGTAATAGAGCGTGTGGTGGCCTCCCAGCTCCAGGGATTCCTGGATGAAACGGAGTATCTAGATCCATTTCAGTCTGGTTTTAGGCCTGGTTATGGGACGGAGACGGCTTTGGTCGCCTTGGTGGACGACCTACGCAGAGAACTGGACAGGGGGAGTGTGTCCCTGTTGGTTCTGCTGGACCTCTCAGCGGCTTTCGATACCATCAACCATGGTATCCTTCTGGGCCACCTTGCTGGGATGGGACTTGGAGGCACTGTTTTACAGTGGCTCCGTTCCTTCCTGGAGGGACAAACCCAGAAAGTGGTGCTGGGGGATTCCTGTTCAACTCCTTGGCCGTTGGCCTGTGTGGTCCCTCAGGGTTCAGTTTTGTCCCCCATGTTATTTAACATTTACATGAAACCGCTGGGAGAGGTTGTCTGGGGGTCTGGGGTTCAGTGCCATCAGTATGCTGATGACACCCAACTCTATGTCTCCTTTCCACCTAACTCCAAGGAAGCTTTCTTGGTTTTAAACCGGTGTCTGTCATCAGTGGTGGAATGGATGAGGGCGAACAAATTGAAGCTTAATCCAGACAAGACAGAGGTGCTCCTGGTCAGTCGAAAGGCAAATCAGGGAATAGGGATTCAGCCTGTGCTGGATGGGGTTACACTCCCCTGAAGACACAGGTTCGCAGTTTGGGTGTGCTCCTGGACTCAGCATTAAATTTGGAGGCCCAGGTTTCTGCGGTGGCCAGGAGTGCTTTTGCACAATTAAGATTAGTGCGCCAACTGCGCCCGTTCCTTGAGCCGTCTGATCTGGCCACGGTGACACGACTTAGTTACATCCCACTTAGATTACTGTAACGCGCTCTACGTGGGGCTGCCTCTGAAGACTATGCGGAAACTTCAGTTGGTGCAACGTGCTGCAGCCAGAATGTTAACTGGGGCTGGTTACAGGGACCATACGACTCCCTTCCTACAAAAGCTCCACTGGTTGCTGTGATGTTCCTATATTAATGTATATATGGTAAGTGTTGGTTGTTTAGAAGATATATGGTAAGTAGTGAAAGAGGAGGGGGAGTGAATGGGCAGTAGAATGCTAGATGATTGGCTGAGTGTTTAAAATGGCTGAACGTATAAAAGGAAGAGTGAGAGTGGAATCGGGGGGGGAGAAGAGAACTGAGTGGGTTGCTTGGTGGGGTTTAGAGAGTTGTTTGACAGGAGAGAGTGGAGAAGGAGGGAGGTGGAGTTCGGATTAGTATTGAGTAAAACCAAATGCTTATGTGCCTTAAGAAGAAATCTTGTTAATCTTGTTAGCTTTGTTATCTTTCATAAATACTTAATTTGGTTTACCAAAGGCCTGATCCTTGGCTGGGGTTTCACAGACCAGAAGGGAGGGTAAGGTAATGACCAAGGCTGAAGGGAAACTCTAACAAATGGTGGCAGCGGTGAAGAGAATAACAATACCAGTATTCAGAGTCTCTGGGAATACTAGTATTGGGACGTTACTGGTGGTTGCTTAGCAGGGGGATCTGTTGAGATCTGTGCTAGAGCGGGGAGAGAAACCATAAGAGAGAGTGGTCCGGACTGGTGGAGTCCCTGGTGGTGCCTAGTGACAGGCAGTAGCCACGCGCAGGTAGGAACCTGACAGGGAGAGCCAGGGAAGGACGCCTCACATGTGGTGGTAGCGGTGGGATACGAACAACAGAGAATCCAGATCCGAACAAAGGAGACTACGTCACAGGTGTTGGCTGTAGCAGTGAGATACGAATACTAGAGAATCCCTACCAGTGGTGTGGCAAACAGAAATAACAAAACAAGATTACTTGTGAGAGTGACTGGCAAAGAGTGTGTGGCAAAGAGTGAGTGAACTCAAACACCATGGCTGAATATATAAAAATGAAAAGAGAGGAGCTGGTGGAGAAGTGCGTAACATTCAATTTACCTCACAAGGGTAAAGGGGTAGATGAATTGAGGGTAGCACTTATAGGATTTGCAACTGCCCAGCAAAAACAACCTGTCAGAGAAGAGACCCCAGAAGGATATTTAAGCAATCCCGCTTATACAGAGTACTTGAGAGAGAAGTTGAGGATGGAAACTGAGAGAATGAGGATGGAGGCTGAGGAAAAAGACAAACAGCGGGTCTTTGAGGCTGAGGAAAAAGACAAACAGAGGGAGTTGGAAACTGAGAAGTTGAGAATGGGGTTTGAGGAGAGGGAGAAGCAACGAGCAGTGGATGCCGAATTACAAGTAGAAAAGTTAAAATTTGAAAGAGAGAAGTTTCATTCTGATGAAACAAGAAAGGACAGAGATGGAGCAAAAATAAAAATTACTCCAAAGGACTTTGCTATCTATGAGCCTGGTCAAGATCCTCAAATTTACCTCAGCACCTTTGAAAAAGCAGCTCAGTTGTGGGGGCTACCTGAAGATAAATACATGCAGTATTTATCAAACCTGATTAAAGGAGAATTGGCTGAGGTATACCAATATTTCCCCTCAGACAGGCCCGTCACCTATGCTGAATTCAAAGAAGCAGTGTTTAAAAGATTCAGACTGGGGCCTGATTATTTTAGAAAGCTTTTCAGAAACTGCCAGATACAGACAGGGAGGTCTTTTGTGGAGCTGGGGGCAAAACTGATGGACATATTTGGGAAATGGCTGACAAGTGCAAAAGCTCAGTCTGTGGAGGAGGTGAAAAACCTCATGATATTGGATCGATTATACCATCAGTTACCACCAGAAATAAGGCTCCTGGTCAAAGACCGTTCCCCTACATCGGTGCAGGAGGCCGCAGAGATGGCGGATCACTTCGCCTCCAACAGAACTGGCTGGGTGGGGAAAACATCAAGAGATTTTAAACCCAGACCATATAACGCTGGCAGAAGGGATGTGGTACCACAGCGAGTGAGTCCTCCAGTAAAATCTGAAGGGCACAGGACACCCCGGAGTGGATCTGTGTACCCTAAAAGTGAGGAGAAATTATGCTACAAATGTGGTAGACCGGGGCACCTACGTTTTCAATGTGAGGTTGCCAACCCCATTAGTAATTCTGCTCAGACAAGGGCAGTGAAAACAGAGCCCAAGGCTTTAGAAACAGCGAAAAAGGTTCAGTTCTGCCAGATAAACTGGACAGAAGTAACAGACCTTGATTCAAGTCTGAGAGAGGAAGTGAGTGTACATGGGGCAAATTATTGGGCATTGCTTGACACTGGTGCCGCTCAGACATTACTGAGGCCAGATTTAATAAAATCTGAGGTAATATTACCTCAGGAAACTGTGACTATCCAAGGAGTGAGGGGTCAACCAGAAAGTTTGCCTGTGGCCCTGGTGGAAATGACTTGGAGAGGCCGAGAGGGCCAATATCAAGTAGGCATTAATGCCCAGCAACAAGAACCAGTAATACTGGGAAGAGATGTAATGGGCGCCCAAGGAAAGATCTATGTAGTGACCAGACAGCAAATTGGCAGAGAAAAAGAAGCCATATTAAGGGGGGCTGAAACAAACAGGGTGGAATCTGTTAACCAGCCTCAGGTCACCATAGCAACCACTAGCAAGCCTGCTGAAGGAGACAAACTGTATGAAGTGGTCTCTGATAATGATGAGGCAGATCAATTCAGGGAAGAGCTGCAAAAAGATATAAGTTTGAAGCAGATAAAGGATCAAGCTCTGACCCAACAGATTCCTTTCACTGACAAACTGAGGAATCGAGTTGTGTGTGAGAATGGGATTTTATATAGACTGTGGATGCCTGCTGAGAGAAAGGATGAATGTGAACCAGTGAAGCAATTGATAGTACCTAGCAAATACAGAACCAGATTGCTAGAGGTAGCCCACGATGTCCCATGTGCAGGACATCTGGGAATAAAAAAGACCAAGAGGAGATTGGCAGCACACTATTATTGGCCAAACATCTCCAAAGATGTAAAACAACATTGTCTATCTTGTGGAATATGCCAAAAGGTGGGAAAAAGTGGAGTAAAGACTAAGGCACCCTTAAAGCCCCTTCCTATAATTGGACAACCCTTTTATAGAGTGGGGATAGATTTGGTGGGCCCTTTTTCCAAACCCACAAGGCATGGCAAGAAATATCTAGTGGTGGTGGTGGATTTTGCCACCAGGTACTCAGACGCAGAAGCACTAAGATCTGTGGAAGCCCCTGTAGTGGCAGAGGCTTTATTAAAAATCTTTATGAGGCTGGGTTTCCCTCATGAAGTGCTGACGGATCAAGGCAGTGTATTCATGGGAGAAGTGATGCAATGTATGTGGAAATGTTGTGGTCTAAAACATCTAAAGACCACTACTTACCATCCCACCACTAATGGGTTAACAGAGAGATTCAATGGCGTTTTGAAGGGCATGATCAGAAGCTATGTTCAAGATCACCCACAAGACTGGGATGAACGGTTGGGATGCTTCTTGTTTGCATACAGAGAAGTCCCTCAGGAGTCAACAGGCTTCTCACCCTTTGAACTCATGTTCACTAGAAAAGTGAGGGGACCTTTGGAACTATTAAAAAATTCATGGGAAGGAACCCTGGGAGAGTACAAAACATCTGTAGTATATTTTGTATTGGAATTCCGCAATAAATTAACATCAATGATGGAGATGGTGAAAAAGAATTTGAGTCAAGCACAGGAGAAGCAATGTTACTGGTATGACAGAACAGCCAGGGAACGTGTGTATGATGTGGGAGATATGGTTATGGCGTTCATACCCAGGAAACATGACAAATTACAGGCTAACTGGGAAGGACCATATACCATCAGAGAAAGGCTTGACACAGTGACGTATGTAATCACCACAGACCAATTAAACAAAAGCAAAGTGGTTCATGTAAATACGTTAAAGCCTTACCATACCAGGGATGCACAGGTGTTGCAAGTTACCTTATTCCCTGAAGGAAGTGGGCCTGAACTTCCAGATTTGGTATAGGAAAGCAAAGACAAAGGAGGGGTAGATCAAGTGGAATGGTCAGAGGAGGTGAAGGAGGAAGTAAAAGAAGAGATTCTGAGAGTTTTGAAAACGTATAGGAATCTCTTTAGTAATAAACCTGGCCAAACCAGTATAGCCAGACATTCCATTGATACTGGAGAGCATGCCTCAGTCAGATCTGTACCATGCTGTGTGAATGGGAAAGTTGTGAGTGAAGTAATCTGTGTAGGATATAAGGTGGGGAGTGGGAAAATCACCCCCTTATGGAGCAAGGTGGAGGCAATACAAGCGTGGCCGATCCCCTTAACCAAAAAACAAGTAAGGGCATTTCTGGGTGTGGCTGGATTTTATAGGAAGTTTGTGAGAAATTTTGGGGAAATAGCAACCCCCTTGCATGAATTAACAAAGAAGAAGTGTTCTGAGCGTGTGGTATGGACGGATGAATGTCAGAAGGCTTTTGATCTACTGAAGCAAGCCTTGTGCCAAGGACCCATATTAATAGCACCAGACTATGAGAAACCATTCATCGTGGCTACAGATGCGTCGGACCTGGCGCTGGGAGTCGTCTTGCTGCAGGAGAGAGAAGGCACCAGACATCCAGTGGCGTACCTGAGTCGCAAGCTGACGCCGAGGGAGAAAAACTATTCGTCGGTCCAGAAGGAGTGCCTAGCGGTCGTGTGGGGACTGAACAAGTTGCGCCCATACATGTGGGGACGAAGATTCACAGTGACTACGGATCATCGGGCCTTGTTATGGTTGCAGACTATCAAAAACCATAACACTATGCTGCAGAGGTGGTCCTGGGCCCTACAGGACTATCAAGTGGACTTCCAGTTCATAAAAGGCAAGGACAATGTACTGGCCGATGGACTTTCCAGGCAAGTGGCTGGGACTGCAGTAACGTGACCAGACAGAGGAACAAAGAAATACATTTTCCCCATAGAGACTTTTATTTGTTAACGCGACGTATAAATCCTGGAACAGGAATAATACTCTGCTGTTGTTTAAGGGGGGGAAATGTGATGTTCCTATATTAATGTATATATGGTAAGTGTTGGTTGTTTAGAAGATATATGGTAAGTAGTGAAAGAGGAGGGGGAGTGAATGGGCAGTAGAATGCTAGATGATTGGCTGAGTGTTTAAAATGGCTGAACGTATAAAAGGAAGAGTGAGAGTGGAATCGGGGGGGGAGAAGAGAACTGAGTGGGTTGCTTGGTGGGGTTTAGAGAGTTGTTTGACAGGAGAGAGTGGAGAAGGAGGGAGGTGGAGTTCGGATTAGTATTGAGTAAAACCATATGCTTATGTGCCTTAAGAAGAAATCCTGTTAATCTTGTTAGCTTTGTTATCTTTAATAAATACTTAATTTGGTTTACCAAAGGCCTGATCCTTGGCTGGGGTTTCACAGACCAGAAGGGAGGGTAAGGTAATGACCAAGGCTGAAGGGGAACTGTAACAAATGGTGGCAGCGGTGAAGAGAATAACAATACCAGTATTCAGAGTCTCTGGGAATACTAGTATTGGGACGTTACTGGTGGTTGCCTAGCAGGGGGATCTGTTGAGATCTGTGCTAGAGCGGGGAGAGAAACCATAAGAGAGAGCGGTCCAGACTGGTGGAGTCCCTGGTGGTGCCTAGTGACAGGCAGTAGCCACGCGCAGGTAGGAACCTGACAGGGAGAGCCAGGGAAGGATGCCTCACAGTTGCCACTCTGTTTCCGGACACAATTCAAAGTGCTGGTGATGACCTATAAAGCCCTATATGGATTAGGTCCAGGCTATCTGTCAGACCATATCTCCCTATATGAGCCTGCCCGGGCCCTGAAATCGTCAGGAAAGGCCCTTCTCCCAATACCTACGTCCTCACAAGCACGACTAGTGGGGACGCGATATAGGGCCTTTTCGGTGACTGCCCCGAGGCTTTGGAACTCCCTTCCTAGGGAAGCAAGAATGGCCCCCTCCTTGAAGTCCTTCCGTCGGCAAGCAAAGACTTTTTTATTTCAACAAGCCTTTGGAACTGAAAGCTGTTAAGGACAGGTCTTGAAGGGTGCTGCATTGCTGTTGCCTAACTGTATTATTTTAAACTGAGTTTGAATTATTTTAACTGTATGTATGAATGGTTTTAATACTGTAAATTGTTTAATTTGATTTTAATCTAAACTTTTGTATGTTTTTAATTATATGTGTGCTTTTATCTGGAAGCCGCCATGAGTTCCAGTTTTGGAAAAAGGGTGGGGTAAAAATAATGATAATAAATAAATAAATAAATTTAATGCACTTTTCCTGCTTCTTTCTTACTCTAGGTTCATCTGAGATCATGTACTCCCTAGAAGTTACTTTCTGCAAATATGACTACACAATATGTATGAGGGCGGGGCTGTGGAGTCGGTATGTCAAACCTTTGACTCCGACTCCTCTATTTTTCTACTGTCTGTCTCCGACTCCTTCATAAATGGCAAATGTATATTAATTTATTAAGATTAATTTATTAAGATTAATATTAAAATATTAATTTTATTTTGAAGCCGGAGTCGCAGTTGGTACATTTCTACCGACTCCATCTGCGACTCCACCCAAAATTGCTTCCAACTCTGACTCCACAACTCCAACTCCACAGCCCTGTATGAGGGGATGTTAAAGAATCCCCTCCCCAAATGGCAAATGCAAAACGTGCATACTTTGCAAAGGTATTTAGGCATGTCTCCTGCTATAGAGGAGATGATGTCCAGGCGCTCATTAAGAAATCACTGTATAAACCTACAGTACAATGATTTACATGTCTGCTCAGAAATGTCTTTCTGTTTAATGGGGCTTACTCCTAGGTAAGTGGGTACAGGATGGCAGCATGGGCTTTGGTTCAGGGTTGGCATTGAAGAAAACAGACTTTTTGTATCTTTATGTATCTCCACAATCATGACCAGCAGGACATAGCTGACTTCCCATACTAAACATGAGATCGGGGGGGGGGGGGAATACAGCAATGACTGTGTTCTCTCTAATTTTGTGCAATGCCCCCCACGGCAGCCATGCTGTGTTATATCACACCCCATGGGACCAATTTTGTGACTGGTGCCCACATCACTCTCTCAAAACTTGAAATGTGCCCACTGGTCCAAAAGATTGGTGACCCGGCTCTAGAATGCAATCTGAAAAGACAAATCGTTTGTACAGTAAGCTCGATTCTTTGTTTCTTCTCCTAACTCATTGGCTTATTCTACAAATCCGAACAGAGTTTTTGACATCAGGTTTACAAACTGTCACATTTATATTGCTTAATATTTTATTACCATTATTATTAAGACAAATGAAGACAATTTTGAGGTATGACAATTATTCTAACATACCATAGCTATTTCTGGTGTAAGTCACTGGAGAATCAAATCAATACATGTCACTAAGCAATTCAGCAAATGTGGAGCAGTCATACAAGATGAAGGAAAGTTTAAGACACTCAAAATTCTTATTTCACACTTTTTTATTTCAAAGCATATACAATATGCAATGTGTCAGTTTGTTTAAATAAACAATGACAAAAGCAGACAATTGAAACTAGGTTCTTCTGGATATCTATAATTAATTCAGGGCCTCTCACACCCAGGTAAGATACATTTGCACTGGCAATTTACCACTGGTTCACTGCTGAATGCACTCCTCCAGCTGTATACTTCATACCTGAGCAACACTAGGTTGGTCTTAAACTTTCTGCTAGAAGATCAACTTCCCATACTGTTGTTCACTGTTCACTTATAAAATTGAAAAAGAAAAAAAGCAGTGGCCAGGATCCAAAGAGCTACTTCGGCTCACACATGAAGTTTCAACTACCCCCCCTCTTTGGACAGCAACAGGCCTCCCCCCACTAATATATTACCAACTGCTTTAGACTCTCTCCTCAGTTAAAAGCAAGGTTAGGATGTGAAATTAGGGAGGGGTGTTTTTAGGGAGACCGTCCCCATCATTCTTGGGCTCCCAGGGCTAACTTCCAAGATTCTTTAGTTCCTGTTCAGGTGAGCAGTTTGAGAGTAGAGCATTGTTTGCTTTGTTCTCACTAAAATACTTGGGTATTTATTCAACATTTATATACTACTTAATGATTTGCATTTCTAAGCAGTATGCATGAAACAAACAATAGAAAAATAAAATTATTATAAACCCAAACAGTACCTTAAAGTGCCTGCTGAAACAAGGAAAGGTCTAGTCGTAATACATCTGAAGTCTAATCTTACTTGGGAGGGAATTCCACAGGCTTGGACCTACTACTCTGAATGCATGGCTTCTAGTTGTTACATAAGGTGTGCATCTGAGCTATAGGGAGCTACCAGCAGAGGCTTCTCCAAAGATCTCAGTAATCAGGTCAGGATATAAGGGATCAAGTAGTCCTTAAGTTATCTTGGACCCAAGTTATTAAGAGCCTTGTAAATTAATGCAAGAACCTTGAATCTGGCCCAGTAACACATGGGCAGCCAGTGCAAGCACCAGAATTATGTGCTGGAGGCAGTCTGTCCTCATCAACAGTCTACCTGCAGCATTTTGCACCTGGTGGAGGTTCCAGGCCACATACAAGGATAGAGTGTCCTTCTGTCCTTCCATACTTATTGTGGTAGTCTATGGAATGTAACTTTAAAGTTGACAATGAGGACATTGAACTTGTCAAGGATTATCAATACCTTGGCACAGTCATTAACCAAAATGGAGACAATAACCAAGAAACCAGAAGAAGGCTAGGACTGGGGAGGGCAGCTGTGAGAGAACTAGAAAAGATCCTCAAATGCAAAGATGTATCACTGAACACTGAAGTCAGGATCATTGAGACCATGGTATTCCCGATCTTTATGTAAAGATGTGAAAGTTGGACAGTGAAAAAAGTGGATAAGAGAAGAATCAACTCATTTGAAATGTGGTGTTGGAGGAGAGCTTTGACCATACCATGGACTGAGAAAAAGACAAATAATTGGGTGTTAGAACAAATTAAACCAGAACTGTCACTAGAAGCTAAAATGATGAAACTAAAATTATCATACTTTGGACACATAATGAGAAGACATGATTCACTAGAAAAGATAACAATGCTGGGAAAAACAGATGGGAGTAGAAAAAGAGGAATGCCAAACAAGAGATGGATTGATTCCATAAAGGAAGCCACAGACCTAAACTTACAGGATCTGAACAGGGTGGCTCATGACAGATGCTACTGGAGGTTGCTGATTCACAGGGTTGCCATAAGTCGTAATTGATTTGAAGGCACATAACAACAACATGGAATGCAATCACTTTTTCCTCAGCATGAGCAAAAAAGTGCAGGAAAACATCAGTAGTTTACTCCCCAAAGAGAAGGCAACAGCAAGGAAATGAAGTAACTAATTAATGGAGTAAGGTGTGAGTTTTCCAAAATGTAAAAGAAAAACATATCCCTTTGGTAATGTCACTAACTTTGGCGTATAACAGCTGAGCCATTGTAAAAAGCTTGTTACTAGAAAACTGAAGTAATAAAGGTATCTACTTACTAACCACAGAATAAAGGCTCCAACCACAAGCCACATGAATCATTGACAGGACCAAAAGAAACAGAACTAGTAACACAGAGAGGAATTACCTAGGTATTATTTAGATAAGAGCCTATAGTACAATACAATATAAAGACTATCTTTCTGCTACCTACCCAGAAAATTTGAATAACTACAGGCCGGTAGCAAATGTACCATTCCTGGGCAAGGTTCTGGAAAGGGTGGTTGCATCCCAGCTCCAGGCTCTCTTGGATGAGACCGATTATCTAGATCCATTTCAATCGGGTTTCAGGCCCAGTTTTGGCACAGAGACGGCCTTGGTCACCCTGTATGATGACCTTTGTCGGGAGAAAGACAGAGGGAGTGTAACCCTGTTGATTCTCCTTGATCTCTCAGCGGCTTTTGATACCATCGACCATGGTATCCTTCTGGGGAGGCTTGCGGATTTGGGAGTTGGAGGTACTGCTTGGCAGTGGTTCCGCTCCTATCTGACAGGTCGTCTCCAGAAAGTAGTGCTTGGGGAGCACTACTCGATGCCCTGGGCGCTCCAATATGGAGTTCCGCAGGGATCAGTCTTGTCCCCAATGCTCTTTAACATCTATATGAAGCCGCTGGGTGCCGTCATCAGGAGTTTTGGAGTGCGTTCTCATCAGTACGCTGATGATACGCAGCTCTACTTCTCCTTTTCATCTTCTTCAGGTGAGGCCGTCAAGGTGCTAAACCGATGCTTGGCCGCGATAATGGACTGGATGAGAGTGAACAAATTGAAGCTCAATCCAGACAAGACTGAGATGCTGTTAGTGAATGGGTCCCCTGACCAGACGATGGATGTTAGACCTGTTCTGGATGAGGTTACACTCCCCCTGAAGGAGCAGGTGCGCAGCTTGGGAGTCCTTTTGGACCCATCCTTGTCACTTGAGGCGCAGGTGGCCTCAGTGGCACGGAGTGCTTTTTACCAACTTAGACTGGTGGCCCAGCTACGCCCATATCTGGACAGGGAACATTTTGCTTCAGTTGTTCATGCTCTGGTAACCTCGAAATTGGACTACTGCAATGCACTATACGTGGGGCTGCCCTTGAAGACGGTTCGGAAATTGCAGCTCGTGCAGAATGCAGCGGCCAGATTAATAACTGGGACCAAGAGGTCAGAACATATAACACCGATCCTGGCCCGCTTGCACTGGCTGCCTATATGTTTCCCGGCCCGATTCAAGGTGCTGGTTTTAACCTATAAAGCCTTACATGGCACGGGCCCACACTACCTGATGAAACGTCTCTCCCGATACAAACCTACCCGTACACTGCGCTCAACATCGATGGCCCTCCTCCGGGTGCCTACTCAGAGAGACGCCCGGAAGGCGACTACAAGAAAGAGGGCCTTCTCGGTGGTGGCCCCCGAATTATGGAACACCCTTCCTGATGAGGTTCGCCTGGCGCCTACATTACTATCCTTTCGGCGCCAGGTGAAAACCTTCCTCTTTGTCCAGGCATTTTAATATTTTTAATATTTTAATATTTAATATTTTTATATCTGTTAATAGTTTGTATCTAATGTTTTAACAGACAGTCATACGACACACCTTTTATAATTGGATGATTAGTTGGTTTTTTAGCTGCTTTTAAATTGTTTGTAAGTGCTTTATTTTTTATGTACACCGCCCAGAGAGCTTGCTATGGGCGGTATAAAAGTTCAATCAAATAAATAAAAATAAATAAATAAAATAAATATATTACAGGAACTGAACTTCAATCTTGCAAAGAGTTACATGGCTACATAAGATTAATCCTAGACAAAGAAATATTTTAATTGAGCCTATGAAGATTAATGTTTTCCTTGTCTCTCATGCAGGGCCGGCTCCAGGAATGCGGGGGCCCTTGAGCATTAGCCTGCCCCGGGCCCCTCTGCTTCCCTTCCGCGATCCCACAGATCGCAAGACGAGCTTCCGAACCGCCCGCCATGCCCCGCCATCCCCAGCGCTTCACCTACCTTTCTCTGCTGTTCGCGCAGGGTTTCCATCAATAAAGATGGCGGCCGAGGTTCCCGTAAGGGACTGAAGCCTTTGCCGCCATCTTGGTTGATGGCATGCAGCACGTGCATTGCTGCCATCAACCAAGATGGCGGCAGAGGTTTCAGTCCCTTACGGGAACCTCGGCCGCCATCTTTATTGATGGAAACCCTGCGCGAACAGCAGAGAAAGGTAGGTGAAGCACGAAGGATGGCAGGCGGCTCGTAAGCTCGCCTTGCGATCTGCGGGATCACAGAAGGGGAGCAGAGGGCCCCTCAGGGGCTCCTAGAGCTGCGGGGCCCTCGGGCCAGTGCCCAACCTGGCCGCCCTTTGGAACCGGCCCTGCTCTCATGTATTTGTTCGTCTTTTTTTGGAAAACTGCATGTTTGAACACTATGTTGCAGATGTTAATTATAAGGTAGAGTTATTTGTTGAGGGTGGGGGATGGGAAATGTTATGGCAAGATAAGTGGGTGAGTTAAGAATTGATGTTATTTCTCTGTATTAAAAATGGATAAAAACTTTAAATAAAAATACTATTGTGGAAGATTGGGCTATCATTAGCTACTAGCCATGATGTCCATGTATTACTGCCGTTGCTGGAGGGACTATGCCTCTGAATGCCAGTTTCTGGGAATCACGAGTGGGGAAAGTGCTGTTGCATTCAAGTCCTGCTTGTGGGCTTCCCGTAGGCATCTGCTTGAAAATGGAAATGGACTGCCTTCAAGTCGATCCCGACTATGGCGACCCTATGAATAGGGTTTTTATGGTAAGCAGTATTCAGAGGTGGTTTACCATTGGCTTCCTCTGAGGCTGAGAGGCAGTGACTGGCCCAAGGTCACCCAGTGAGCTTCATGGCTGTGTGAGGATTTGAACCCTGGTCTCCTAGGTCATGGTCCAACACTCTAACCACTACACCACACACTGGCCACTGTGAGAACAGGATGCTGGACTTGATAGGCCTTTGGTCTGATCCAGCATGGTGATTCTTATATTCTTATCACTACATAGATGCCAGATCATAAGATTACAGCCGAGCAAATGCTTTATTGTAACTAAACCTAAATATGTGAAATCAAAATAACACACTCTTTCCTTCCTAATCCATGCTTCCAATTCCCTGCCTCTGTTGTCTCCTCATTTGACTGTAAGCTGTCTAGGCAGAGACCAGTCCTCTGTGACATGCCATGTGCACTGACAATTCTCCTTAAATTAGAATGGCTGGGCATTATTGGAAATAGGACACAGAGCTTTCAGTGGCAAACGCCCACACTAAGGAAAGCACACATTAACTGTATGTGCACATTTTTATCCAGTCATTCTACCAAAACTATGTTACACTTTTTAATTTGTTCATCCACTTTTAAGTACTTGCAGCTATCAACATGAAAAATGGGAATTCATAAGGTCAAACACAGGATTTATGCATGTTCCTGGTAATATTTCTCCTTTTCATCTTCTTCAGGTGAGTCTGTTGATGTGCTGAACCGTTGCCTGACCGCAATAATGGACTGGATGAGAGCTAATAAACTGAGACTCAATCCAGACAAGACCGAGACACTGCTGGTGAACGCCTTCCCTGCTCAGATGGTGGATGTTCACCCTGTTCTGGATGGGGTTACACTCCCCCTGAAAGAACAGGTACGTAGTTTGGGGGTTCTTTTCGATTCTTCCTTGTCTCTCGAGGCTCAAGTGGCCTCGGTGGCACGGAATGCATTTTACCATCTTCGTCTGGTAGCCCAACTACGCCCCTATCTGGACAGGGACGACCTCGCCTCCGTTGTTCATGCTCTGGTAACTTCAAGATTAGATTACTGTAATGCGCTCTACGTAGGGCTGCCCTTGAAGACAGTTCGGAAGCTTCAGCTGGTGCAGAACGCGGCTGCCAGACTATTGACGAGGACCAGTCGGTCTTCGCATATAACACCTATTCTGGCGCGTCTGCACTGGCTCCCTATTTGCTTCCGGGCGAGATTCAAGGTGCTGGTTTTGACCTATAAAGCCTTACACGGCGTGGGACCTCAATACCTTGTGGAACGCCTCTCTCGCTATGAACCTACCCGTTCACTTCGTTCAGAATCTAAGGCCCTCCTCCGGGTACCAACTCATCGGGAAGCCCGGATGGTGGTTACTAGATCTAGGGCCTTTTCTGTGGTGGCCCCTGAGTTGTGGAACAGCCTCCCCGAAGAGGTACGCCTGGCGCCTACACTTCTATCTTTCCGGCGCCAGGTAAAGACCTTTTTATGCTCCCAGGCATTTTAATCTTTTAATTTTCTTAATCTTTCTATTTTTAATATGTATCCTTCTTAATTTGTGTTGTATTTGTTTTTGTTGTGCTTTCTGTTGTTTGTTTGTACATGTTTTTGTGATTTTTACCATGATATATTGTATTTTACTTTGTTTGTTCACCGCCCTGAGAGCTATTCTGCTAAGGGCGGTATATAAATTGAAATAATAAATAATAAATAAATAATATAGTAGACATTGTGGCTTAAAACATTGACTCCTTGCTAGAAAATTAATGGGGACTTTGGTAAGCGGCAGCAATTCTCCCCCAAGGGACAGGGATAGTGAACACATTAAAAGTGAATATAAACCCTGGAGTATTGTACGTATAGTCAGAACTCTTTTTCTATTCCAATTAATTTATTCTATTTCACTGAAATTAATTCCTCATTTAAATCAGTTCTTCATCGTTGGGAAATGGGAAAAAGCTTTATGGAAGAGCCAGGGTCAGAGTGGAAAGGGGGACCATTTACTGGAAGCTCAAGCTTCAACACACAATCCTCTGCGGGTGCCCAACAAAGTGCATATCCCATCACAAATCCTAAACTAACGTTTCTGAATGCATTGTGCCTGTATAAGTGACTGAAGACATGACTTCTGAATCTTCCATGTAAGATGCATTTATATTTAATACTCTGAAGATACAGAGTTTGTATAATATACACTTTAAACTAGATATATCAAGAGCAATGGTTCTTAACCATAAGACAGAGTTCTCTAGTGAGATACAATTAGCAAAGGGAGAAAAGTTCTTTCTTGACCCTTCCCTCCCTGCATCTTAATTGGGTCAGAATGCCAATGTAACTCCTCCAATTAGTGTAATACAAGAGGGCTATGTGCTCCCCACAATCTCCATGCAAACTGATGCAATGGTATTTTCTCTTACTTTCCTCCTGTTCCTTCCACCTGTCATTAAAACACACCGCAGGTACCCAAAAGACCATTTTCCCTTTGATTACTATTCAAACAGTCTGTTCTCCAGATCCCCCAGTTCTGATCACACTGGTTTCAATCCACTAGTTTGGAGAGCACTCTGTTGTTGCCTGTGGAGAAAGGAACGTATGCACAATTCTCAAAGCAAGCCTTTGGCAAGTGTTAACTTCATGGGATTGCAGATGCACACTGGGACTAACCAACAAAGTGCTACATGCTTCCCTCCCTTTCTAAGTCTGCCAGTCTTAATCTGGGGTTCCCTGTACACTGACTATTCAGGGAAACTGCTTCCAAGACAATTGCAATATAACTCCACAGTTTTTTTAAAAAAATCTGAAGCAGCTTTTGAGAGACCAACCATAAGAATTACTAAAGTGCTTTATAACCTATAGGAGAATATAAAGAAATACGAGAAAGGGGGCAGTTAACATAATTACGAAATGGCTATCCAGTTTAATACAAATAGTTCTTTAGTCCTTTGGTTTTGCTTTAATTTAGAATTGAGGGCCAATTGCATGTGTCCCTAAATGCATCATTAGCAATTACATTAGCGTTTGTTTCGTTCAAGAGTGGGAGGCCCTGATTTTCATCATGATGAGATATACGAAGAGGGAAGATTTAACGCTTCTCTTCTCAGCCATGATCCCAATGAAATTTATTTTATTATTTTTATTTAAAATATTTCTCTCCTGCCCTTTTACTCTGTAATAAGGCACTTAGGGCAGCATACAATAAAATCGAACACATACATAATACAATTGTACACAATAAAGATCACAAAAACATTAAAATTAATTAAAATCCTATATTTTACACACACACACAAAGTGCCTTGCAAAAGTAATTGGACCCCTGACCAATGCTCTCATATTACTGAATTACAAATGGTACATTGTGATTTCATTCTGTATATTTTATTTTGAAACACTAAACTCAAAATCAATTATTGTAAGGTGACATTGGTTTTATGTTGGGAAACGTTTGTAAGAAACATAAAAAACTGAAACATGTTGCTTGCATAAATATTCAATCCCCACACATTAATATTTGGTAGAGCCACCTTTTGCTGCAATAACAGCTTTAAGTCTTTTGGGGTAGGTATGTACCAGCTTTGCACACAGTGTTGGCCCATTCTTCTTGGCAAATTTGCTCCAGGTTGTTCAGACTGGTTGGATGTCGCTTGTGGATCGCAATTTTCAAAGAGCGCCACAGATTCTCAAGGGGATTGAGATCAGAACTTTGACTGGGCCACTGTAGGACATTCACCTAGCAGTCATGGAATAAGAGGAGAGGTCCTCTTGTGGATAAGGAATTGGTTAAGAAGCAGAAAGCAGAGAGTAGGAATAAACGGACAGTTCTCCCAATGGAGGGCTGTAGA
The DNA here is from genome assembly GCF_030035675.1 of Rhineura floridana. NCBI lineage: Eukaryota > Metazoa > Chordata > Lepidosauria > Squamata > Rhineuridae > Rhineura > Rhineura floridana. The sequence goes on from NC_084480.1 coordinate 52,002,439, forward strand.
AAGTGGAGTCCCTCAAGGATCGGTATTGGGACCTGTACTTTTCAACTTGTTCATTAATGACCTAGAATTAGGAGTGAGCAGTGAAGTGGCCAAGTTTGCTGACGACACTAAATTGTTCAGGGTTGTTAAAACAAAAAGGGATTGTGAAGAGCTCCAAAAAGACCTCTCCAAACTGAGTGAATGGGCGGAAAAATGGCAAATGCAATTCAATATAAACAAGTGTAAAATTATGCATATTGTAGCAAAAAATCTGAATTTCACATATACGCTCATGGGGTCTGAACTGGTGGTGACCGACCAGGAGAGAGTCCTCAGGGTTGTAGTGGACAGCACGATGAAAATGTCGACCCAGTGTGCGGCAGCTGTGAAAAAGGCAAATTCCATGCTAGCGATAATTAGGAAAGGTATTGAAAATAAAACAGCCGATATCATAATGCCATTGTATAAATCTATGGTGCGGCCGCATTTGGAATACTGTGTACAGTTCTGGTCGCCTCATCTCAAAAAGGATATTATAGAGTTGGAAAAGGTTCAGAAGAGGGCAACCAGAATGGTCAAGGGGATGGAGCGACTCCCTTACGAGGAAAGGTTGCAGCATTTGGGGCTTTTTAGTTTAGAGAAAAGGTGGGTCAGAGGAGACATGATAGAAGTATATAAAATTATGCATGGCCTTGAGAAAGTGGATAGAGAAAAGTTCTTCTCCCTCTCTCATAATACAAGAACTCGTGGACATTCAAAGAAGCTGAATGTTGGAAGATTCAGGACAGACAAAAGGAAGTACTTCTTTACTCAGCGCATAGTTAAACTATGGAATTTGCTCCCACAAGACGCAGTAATGGCCACCAGCTTGGATGGCTTTAAAAGAAGATTAGACAAATTCATGGAGGACAGGGCTATCAATGGCTACTAGCCGTGATGGCTGTGCTCTGCCAGCCTAGTCAGAGGCAGCATGCTTCTGAAAACCAGTTGCCGGAAGCCTCAGGAGGGGAGAGTGTTCTTGCACTCGGGTCCTGCTTGCGGGCTTCCCCCAGGCACCTGGTTGGCCACTGTGAGAACAGGATGCTGGACTAGATGGGCTACTGGCCTGATCCAGCAGGCTCTTCTTATGTTCTTATGTTTTGGTCTTGTGCTTGGGATCACTGTCCTGCTGAAAAGGGAATTTCCTCCCAACCTTCAGTTTTTTAGTGGACCGAAGCAGGTTCTCTTTCAGTATTTCCCTATACTTTGCTCCATCTATTCTTCCGATTTTAACAAGACACCCAGTCCCTGCTGATGAGAAGCATCCCCACAGCATGATGCTGCCACCACCATACTTCACTGTAGGGATGGTGTGTCTTGAAGCATGGCCAGTATTAGGTTTGCGCCACACATAGAGCTTTGAGTTTTGGCCAAAAAGCTCTATCTTGGTCTCATCTGACCACAAAACCTTTTCCCACATCGCAGCTGGGGCACTTTCATGTTTTCTGGCAAACTCCAGACGTGCTTTCAGATTATACTTTTTGAGTAACGGCTTCTTTCTTGCCACCCTCCCATACAGGGCTGTGTTATGCAGAGCTCTTGATATGGTTGGCTGGTGTACAATTACTCCACTCCCAGCCACTGAACTCTGTAGCTCCTTCAAAGTGATTGTCGGTCTCTCTGTGGCTTCTCTCACAAGTATTTTGAGGGACAGCCTTTTCTTGGCAGTGTCTGGGTGGTGTGACGCAGCTTCCACTTCCTGATTATTGATTCAGTTGTGCTCACTGGGATATCCAAACACTTGGATATTGTTTTATACCCTTTTCCTAATCTATGCATTGTATTACATTCTCTCTCACTTCTGTAGAATGCTCTTTGGTCTTCATTTTCCTTCAGATCCACAGCCTGACCAATGATCCTTCAACAGTGGGGTTTCTATCCTGACAATGTGACAGCAACTTTAATGGTTCACAAATTGAGGCCAACAGTCAAGTAACTGTGTCCTTGATAGTGCAATTCCTTTCATCTGTGTAAACTGGGAGCTTCCATAGCACAGGGGTTGAATACTTATGCAAGCAATGCATTTGTTTTTTATGTTTCTTAGAAACAGGGCTGTTGAGTCAGTACACCAAACCTTCGACTCCGACTCCTCTATTTTTCCACTGTCCGACTCCGACTCCTCTATTTTTCTACTGTCCGACTCCACCCAAAATTGCTTCTTGTCAATCAAAATTTATTTGGAAGTCAGAGTCAGTACATTTCTACCGACTCTGACTCCAACTCTGACTCCACCCAAAATTGCTCCCAACTCTGACTCCGACTCCACAGCCCTGCTTACAACCATGGTTTCTATACCACATTGGCTCTCACAAACATACATACATAGATACATATATATGGGGAGTGGTCCTGAAGGGACTAAAAAGGTAAAATTATAATAGAAGGCGTAAAATCAGTTTCAGGCTCTAGCTTCAGTCCCTCTCAAAGGCTCTCTGGAACAAGATGGTTTTCAGAAGTCTCTGGAAAACTATCAGGGAGGGAGCAGAGCGGGCTTCTTAAGGTAGGGCATTCTAAAACTTGGGGGCCACAGCTGAAAAGGCTGTCTCTCGCATGCCTGTCAGCCTAACATCTTTCATTCCACGCACGCAAAGGAGACCAGAGGCAGATGATCTTAAATCCCGGGCAGGTACATATGGGCAGAAGCGGTCCCTCATGTACATTGGTCCAAGGCCGTTTAGGGCTTTAAAGGTCAGAACCAGCACTCTGAATTGGGCCCAGAAACAAAATGGGAGCCAGTGGAGTCAATAAAGCACAGGGGTGATATGCTCCCTGTCCCATGCTCCAGTTCCGACCCCAAACCACACACACTGAAATTAGTGATAAGAATAAAGCTCCTATTGGCACCAAAGGGAGCTTATTTCTATTCCTAATGGTGGGGATCCATTTTTATCAGGACGATAGCAGACTTAATCTCCCCTTATGGCATGCTGCAGGCCTAATGAAAATTGGAAGCCTCTGTCCTTATATTGTTCATTAGGATCTGCACCAATATACAAAAACAAGAAGTCTCTGCCCTGTGGGACTTCCTACCAACAGAGGTTCAGCAAGAATCATCCCATCTTACTTTCAGGCACCACCTGAAAACTGAACTTTTTAAACAGGCTATGTATTTTCTTTTCCAACCAATGCAGTACTAATGGGTGCTTTTATTATTGTTTTTAACTATGTTTTTATTGGTTTTTAATTCTATCATGTTTTTGTATGTTGTATTGCTGCCTTGATATGCTTTTATGAAAAGTGCAGCTTATAAATATTTTAAGAAATAACAAGTCAAGACTTTTCCATTTAATAAAAAGAAATCTAATATTACTTTTTCTAGAATGAAGTGGTGTGCACAAATTTCCCACTGCATTAACATGCAGGACCATTCATGAGCATGTCCAATCTAAATGGGAAAACACTTCATGTGAACTAAAGGAGTACTGTGGCAACAGCAAATGATGCACGCGCTGTTTCCTAAATGAAATCATAGAAATTCTGCATATAAAAATCAGAACATGGGCAAAGAAGAATTACACATCTATTCACTCGTCTTAAATCTGAGTTTAACAAAGCAAAGAAATTCAAGTAACTTATTTGCAATAAAGATTTTACTTTAAAAATGGTATAAAGACACACTCAATGACATAAAATAAGATAATCAATATCTGGAAAGTTTTTTATACAGCTAAGTTTGTCCAGTCTTTCACACTGTTATATTTAAGGATTAGACAATGTTTGGCCACATTTGGGACATTGTGTATAGTTCTAGTCACCTGATTTCAAGAAGGATATTGTTGAATTGGGAAAGGACAAATAAAATTATCAGAGGAATGGAGCAGCTTACCTTTGGCGAAAAGCTGGTAAATATGGGGCTTTTTGTTAAGGAAAAAAAGTTCCTTTCCCTGAGTGGAAAAAACTGTGCCCTAGATGTTGGACTCACATCAGCCTCGGACAGTACGGCCATAGTCAAAGATTTATGGAAGATGGAATCCAATAACATCTGGAGGTCCACAGGTTTCCCATTTCTTCTGTACACTTTCCTTTAGTGATAACATTACTGCCTACTCTTCTGAACAGTCTTGTAGTCATGGCATTATTTTTTACTTCTCTCCCCCCCCCGGTTTCCCCAAATTCGATCTGGATTGAAGTTGTGTCACTTCTCCCTTTACAACACTGCAAAACACATTTGTCCCCTCAGCTAAAACCTATGGTCCATGCCCTGGCCACTACTCACCTAGATTACTACAATATTCTCTTTTGCCTTCAATTCTCACATCTTGGTCCCCTCACTACTATTCACAACTATGATGCCCAAATCTCTCTTATTTCTCTGAGTGCATGAGACCCCCCCCTTAAATCCCTCGCTTTATGTTCGCTCTCAGATCCAGCACTAGCTCAAAGCTCTCTGGCACTGCCTCATCTCTCCACTCATATTCAGAAAAATCTTAACTGTGATCTTTACTTCTTGCGTTTCACCACTTTCTCCCTTGTTGCCCCATATGCTTGGAGCTATCTTGCAGAACACCTGTATGATGCCATTTCTATTACTTTCTGAAAATCCCTCTTTAAAACCCACCTTTTCCATGAAGACTTGGCAAAAACCCTTAGTTCCTATGACCTATTTGGCTATAACTCATTCTGTTGCTAAGCCTAAACACATGCAACTGAAACAATTTCATATTGCTTCCCTATTGCACTTCCCTTCTTTTGATGTTTTCTCTTGTCGATTTTAGCCTGTAAGCTCTTTGGGGCAAGGACCCATCTACTTGTACTCTATAAAGCAGAGCAAACAAAATTAATAAGGGACGGAACATGATACAGTTTTATAAAATGACACATAGTGTGGAAAAATGGATAGAGATCTCTTCTTCCTCGGTAATACTACTAGAACTCTAGGCAAACCAATGAAATTGACTGACAGCAGATTCACAACAGTCAGAAATACTTCCCATACAACATGCAATTTAAAAAATCCAGACAAACACATTAATGGAAAGTAGGTCTATTAAGTGTTTATTTATTTATTTTATTTATATCTCACCCTTCCTTGAAGCAGGAGACCAGGACAGCACACAAAAATGCTAAAAACACTTTAAAATATCATAAAAAGACCTTAAAATACATTAAAACAAAATGTTTAAAACATTTTTTAAAAGCTTTAAAAACATCTTTTTAAAAAAGGGTTAAAAACATATTATTAAAGAAAACATATGAAAAGCAAATTCTAACACAGACGCAGACTGGGATAGGTCTTAACTTAAAAGGCTTGTTGAAAGAGGAAAGGCACCAAAAAGATAGCAGAGATGGCGCCTACCTAATATTTAAGGGGAGGGCATTCCATAGGGTAGGTGCCGCCACACTAAAGGTCCATCTCCTATATTGTGCAGAATGAACCTCCTGATAAGATGGTATCTGCAGGAGGCCCTCACTTGCAGAGCGCAGTGATCAACTGGGTATATAAGGGGTAAGATGGTCTTTCAGGTGTTATTAATTCATAGCCAGTATGCCACCGAATACCAACTGCCAAGGAGCAAGAGCAGAAGAATATTGCTGTCATGCTCCATATGTGAGCTTCTTGTTGGTCACTGTGGGGAGAAAGATGCTAGATGAGGATAGACTTTTGGACTGATCCAGCAGAGATGATCCTATGTTCAGAAAACAGCACGAAAGACAGAAGCATGCTGTTTTAAGCATGAATCCACTGTAATAAATTGAAGGACAATTCAATAGCCTAACGGAGGAAGAAAACATGTTCAACATTTGTCACAATGCTGAGCTTCTTCCCCATGGGGCAGTACTTGTCCAGTCTCTACAGATGGTTGCTTAAAGCCCTTCTTTCTAACCTTTGAACCAAGGATCCGTATACACAGTAGCTTATTAAGAAGCAAAATCCCTTAGAAGCTGCTTCTTTAGTCCAGTAGGATTCCAGACAATGCAGATTGTAAAAACACCCCAATATTCATGCTCTCAGACAAGTAACTATAAGGACTAGAGAAATGGGATGTAACAGCATGAGTGTGGGTAGTGTACAAGATTATGGAAGCTTAAAACCACACACTCCATCATATTATATTTACTAATAATTCAGGATCACCTCCCTGTCCCCATTTGTTCCTTTCCAATTTCCCTTCCCCAAATTCCACATTCCTGTATGCATGCAAGTTTTTCTGTCTTGACAGAGGCTTTTCTTTATAGTATTTTTAACCTTTCAGTATCAAAACTAAGCAACACTACGCATGACAACATCAAGTGATAACACATACACAAATCAGTTTAATGTCAATGTTGTCTACATACCCCTATGTGAACTAAAAACCCATGTGGTTGAGATATGGCAATCTTGTAGCTGAAATGTATTGGCCTGGACTAAACTGGAGTAATTTCAGTTACGTATGAACTGGAACTGAATAAAAAATGTTAACAGTTTGCTTCCTGCTGTCACCACATGGACATTAGGAAAGAAACAAGAATGAAGTAGCAAGGTTTGGAGAGCATAAGGGCTCTCTTACACACTGGCATGGGAAATATCATAAATGTTATGAAGCAACAAATGGAGACAAAGAGCAAGCAACTTGGAAGCTGGTCTGTTTGCACATAAACTGGTTTGACTCATGGATCACAGCTCAAATCTGAAGAACAAACATGCTAGCAGGAACAAATCTACAACCTGTGGTTCACGCTGCAAAACACACTCATTTTATTATAGTGAACTAATTCAGTGTTTAAAGAGGTTTTTTTAATGCAGAATTAGTTTTGTAGGTAAAGCAGCTGTGAGAACCGGGGGGGGGGGCTTCAAAGTGGCAGTGCAAAATAAGGGCAAATCTGTTTTTCTTTCACAGTTACATAGAAGAGAGGTATTGTTGCCATTTTAAGCAATAAAACTACTTCCATCCAGACATGAGCAACACAGAGATTTTGAAACAGAAACACCACCATATTCACCCTATTATCAACCCCAGGAACAACTAGTAAAATGTATAGCTTTTTACAGAGTAGGTTCTGACATTTATGTCTGTTACCAGAACCAGCAATGGGATTTTGACAGGTGATTTTAAATTTAAACTTTTCATTGTGTTATCACAGTACATAAAAATGTTTCTTTGTGTAGTATCAGGACAATATTTTCATACTACATTTAAGAACTGTTGAGTCTCTTTTGCACTACTGCTCTTGTTAATGTGGGACAGACTGTGGGTTCTGCAAAATTTAAACTTTATGTACATTCTACCCAGTGTAGACTTTACAGGTGAATATACTAACATGGGAAATAGAAACAGATTCAGGAATCACTTGTGGAAACACCTAAAATGTTCTCTAGAACTTTAAGAGGATAAGAACCTTGACACATTACTCTTAGTGCACAGAACCAAAGTCACATGTGTTATTTTAATGCTGTTACTTTTGATCTACTTTTTAAATTTTACATACCGTATATTCCGGCGTATAAGACGACTTTGTAACCCTGGAAAATCTTCTCCAAAGTCGGGGGTCATCTTATACGCCGGGTGTCGTCTTATTAGGGTTGCCATATTGCCCGGATAGCCGGGTTTTACCCGGATTCTAAGCATGCCACCCAGCGCCCGGCTAGCCCCTTAGGTGGCCCGGATTCTCAGCTTTCATTTAAAAAAAAAATTAAGTTTCTAGGTGGTGCGGTTCTCGAGATACATATAAAAACGTCAGGCACCCCCCCGGTTAAATCTTTTTTTAAACTACTGTATAGCACTTCGTAGCTTTAACCCCGCCCGTTCAGGATTTCAGCCAATCAGTGAAGTGTTTGTTTGGTGGCAGTGTCTGCAAAACCTCATTGCGAGGCCAGAAAATGGTGGTTTCCCCTCCTGTTTATCTGAAAATCTCATAAATTGGGTAGGTATATACATTTCAGTTTTTCCCCCTGTTGTGTGTAGGAGTCAGATCCTGGGCAGTGTTTTGAAAACCTTCCCAATAGTTGCTTTTGGGGGTAAAAACAGTGCTAATCCCATATGTCCAGAGTAAATCCTATTGAATTCAGTAGGAATTACTTTTGAGTAGACATGATTATGAATGTGCTGAAAATCAATGGGACTTTGGAGTGAATGTAAAAAAGAATTGTGTTTGTGTTCTCTTTCTGCCCCCCCCCCAGTCCTATTTTAAAGCAAGTAGGCAGGGCTTACTTAGGTATTGCAGTTTTTATTCTGTAGGAAACTAATACTGATTTTTTAAAAACTAATACTGATTTTTCTGCAAGGACCAATTGGTTTGACAATAAACTATTATATGGGCTGTATGTATTTATACATCTGCAGTGTGTGCGTGTGTGTATGGAGTCTTTCCAACACCCCTGTGAGGTAGGGTTGGAAACCAAGGCAGCTCACAACAAGAAATAAAGCCATTTAAAATCCAATAACCATAAAAACAAGTATAAACAGTTGCAAAACAGTGTAAAGTGGCATGATTCGGAATTTTGGGTTGTGTGAATGAAGTTGCTTATCACTTGAGGTTGCATTTCTGTCCCTGTTTGAGTAAGCCCCATTGAATACGCTGGGACTTGCTTCTGAATAAATAAATTTAGGATTGCACTATAAATATCTTTACAGTTTGTGTAAATAATAAATATATTTGATAGTTATGCTTATATAAATATTTCTTCATTTATCCTATTTTTGGTTTTTGGTTAGGAATCCTGACTGGTTGTGAGATGCTTAGTTTTTTGCCTTATAGGAATCTTGTTGTGGTTGGTATGGTATTACATTTAGGAAAGTGTTACTGCCTTCTGTATTTTTTTTTCCTATTTGCATTTTACTTATCTTTAACCTCACTCCGTTACAGCCATAGAAGCAACAGCAGCATATGCAAGATAATTAACTCCCATTAGTGATAAGAACAAGAATTTATTATTATTATTTCAATTAAAACAAGAGGCTTATCAATACTTTGAAGAGGACCAGATATTTATTTTATTTCTGAGCCCAGGACTGGGTCTTTCATGATGCCCGGTGTGTGTGTGTGGGGGGAGCAGGAGAGTAGTCGATAAGACAGACATCCTGGCATTGATAATCGAATTAGCAAGGTATGTGTGGGGTTGTTGTACACTTCCAGGCTCAGTTTCATTTTGAGTATGGAGGTGGAACCTGTGTAGATGTGATTATCAAAGGGAGAAGAAATTTTGAGTTAAGCAAAGCGCTGCTTTTATAAAACCTAAGAAACATACAGTACTTTGAATGTCTGAGTGCCTGCACCAGTGGAATACTGGAGGAACTTGTAAAACTTGCTGCAACAGTATTTAGAACTGAGCATGTGGTGTGAAAGACTCCTTTTCCTAACATTTTGGCTTGTTTTTCTCTGATTGTGTATTTTTATTGTTTTTACTATATTTGTAAGCTGTGCTTAGCTCTGTTTTTAACAGCAAAAGGGCAGGATATAAATTCTCTTAATCAATCAATAAATACTCCATAGTGTTGGAAACTAGAGTGTAGGCATTTAATGTTGCTTTTTAAAAAAAGATTTCTCACATCTTTCCCCAGTTTTTGGTGGTAATTCCTAGGCACAAAAACAAAACAACTGGACAATCCAAATATTAATATTTATAAGTTTATGTGACAGTTTTCCTGCTAAGTACCTGCATGTCATAAGCAGCGGTAGTCTTATATGGCGAGTATATCCCAAACTCTATATTTTAACTGGAAAAGTTGGGGGTCGTCTTATACGCCCAGTCGTCTTATACGCCGGAATATACGGTAGGTTTATTTCTCTAGTACTTTGTTGCTTCCATTTTCACTTACTGATCTCTATTATTTAATGACTACGGACACCATAAATTCTACCTAAGCATGATCAGCTATTTGAAAATGTTAACAAGGATTGTATTTTTACAACAAAATTCTAGCCATGTTTACCTATATTTCAACACGGCTTACTTTTATGCATACTTAGGATTTCAGCCTTGTTCTTTCCTGGGCCATGTGCACAGATCATCAGCTTCAAAGTCATCTTTTTAGCATCACAGTCATTTCAGACATCACAGCCAGTCACCACAGGCATCACAGCCAGTCACTTGAATGATTATCTGTATTGTTTTTAACAGTGTTTATATTTTAATGTTGTACACTGCCCAGATATTTTATGATATAGTGGTAAAGAAATATTTTTACAAATAAATAATTTCCAAGGAAGGTATTAACTTATTTTGTCTATTTTGGTTGAGTATATTCCAGTTCAAAGCAATACTTTTAGTTCCCAACTTCAGGTAAAGTATTGAGAAATAGTTAAAACATTATAATTCAGAGTCCTGGTGCACACAAATAAGTCCTCTATGCATATTGAGCTCTGCTTATGAAGCAGCTGCCTTGTTTTCTATGAATCATAGACTACCTATGATATATAGAGCATTTACAAATTGAGAAAGAACCTGTATGCAAAAGGCTATATAGGTAAACTGGAACCCCACAGAGTTTGGCAATATTGTTCATGTACATAAATAATGCTCTAACCTACTGTTTTATTATCTTACATATCCAGTATTTATTTATTTTGTTTAACAAAATTTATATTCTGCTTGACTGTAAAAACTTCTAAGCATTTACAAAAGATGTTAAATTTATCAATAAAATAGTGGAAAACAAGTAATTAAAACATTTTACGTCTGTTAAAACAATAAACTAAAAAGATTGTGTGTCTGGATAGGCTTGCTTAAACAAAAAAGTTTTAAGCAAGCATTGAAAGGAATACAGTGAAGGCACTTGCCTGATGCCAACAGGCAGGGAGTTCCAAAGAGTAGGTGCTACCACACTAAAAGAACAATTTCTTACAGGTCTGGAACAAGTATTACTTGGCACCTGATATAGGGCCAGTTCTACAGATCAAAGTGCTTGAGCTGACACATATGGGGTAAGGTGGTCCTGCAAGTAAACTGGCCCCAAGCTGTTAAGGGTTTTATATACCAGCAGCAACACCTTCAACTTGGCCCAGTAACAGACTGGCAACCACTGCAGATCTCTGAGCCGAGGTGTTATATGCTGACAAGGTTTCACTCCTTTTAGCAATCTGGTTGCAGCATTCTGCACTAATTGCAGTTTCCTGGTTAAGTGCAAGGGAAGCACAACAGAGTATACGTTGCAGTACTCAAAGTCACCAATGCCTGTACTGTGGCCAAGCTCTCCCAGCTCAGGAATTGTTTATTTATTTAATAAAATTTATACACCACTTGAATGTAAAGACTTCTAAGCGGTTTACAAAAAAATGAAAATTATCAACAAAATTCCAGAGGGCCCTGCCTCACAGTGGGAGTCAGTAACCTCCAGACTATTTGAAATAACTCCACTGACCAGCCACTGGGCACAGCCTGTTGCACATGGTAGGCACAATTGTGCACTCTAACCAATGTTTGGTTGGTTTCAGAGCAAGACTTGCACTACTTGAACTCTAGTCTTCATCTGGTTTGCTTCATAGCCCGAAGCTCCAGAACACAAAGGAAGCACTTGGGCTCCACAATATCAGAGAAGACACTTAGGAGCAATTGCATCAACCCAGGGCTTCAACAGGAGCTAGCCAAGATAGATAAAATGTTATAGTATATTATGTATTTTAAATATATTTATTTCTGGCTCTATAAGATGCTTTGGGACTTCATACACTAAAATGAAAATTGTAATATAGGTTTTATAATGTAAAAAACTAATAGTAATTTAAAGGGCTTATATTCATTAGAAAAATAGCAACAGTGGAATAAATTGTCCCCAGTATTTGGTCATGTAAATACTCAAGTAGCTAATACTGTTGTTGTAACAGTAGTAACTACTTATGATTAAATAATAGCAATTAAACTGCACTGAATAGGATTCTTTATGTTGGTCATGGACACAAATATCTGTGTAGTATGCAGGGCTGTGGAGTCGGAGTCAGAGTCGTGAAGTCAGAGTCAGAAGCAATTTTGGGTGGAGTCGAAGTCGGTAGAAATGTACCGACTCCAACACCTTCATAAATGGCAAATGTATTATACAGCCACAAGAGTGGCTGTATACTATAGTCAGTAGGGATTTTTCGCGTTCTACCATGTTAAATGAAAATACCCCCCTCACCCCTTTCTGGTGCTTTGTATAGTCCCAATTCAAAACAAAAACTTACAAGTCTTATACTGTTGGATTCAGAATTGCTTGCTCTACAACTCTGGAAGTTTTCTTGGTGATACACAACCCCCCCACGGAGAATTCACAGGTTAAAGTGAAAAACGGGAGGGAAAAAAACTAGAAGCCGTTTGGACTTTTTTTTGAGAAATTGACATAATCTGTTGAAATTCATTAAAAATCAGAGATGACTGTAAGGTATCCCTAATCAAATCCCTGAGCTTGCCCCCCACACAGTACTTCATCTGTAGTAGGTTTAAATTTAAAAAATGGCATGGTTTATTTTTAATTAATTTATTAAAAAATGCATTACAGTGGATCATAAAGTACCGCATGCACAGAAGAGTTCTTTCGTTTCACTCTCCCTCCCCCTCCCCTTCCAGTTACTTGGAGGAAGCAGGGGAAGTCTGCTCCTGTGATTGGTGGGCAACAGACATGTGACTCACACTGGCCTTCTGCTGAGCTTGCTCTGTGTGAGGAAGCACGTGAGAGAGAAAATGGTCGATGAAGGGAGAAAGCAGTAGCAGAATGCAGGTGAGTGGGAAGAGTCAAAAAAATGGGGGGGAGCTTTGAAGGACTTTGCATTTTTTAAAGTCTACTCAGAAGTAAGTCCCATTGAGTGCAGTGGGGCTTACTCCCAGGTAAGTGGAGTGGTGCGTCTGTGTGCTAGCAGTGAGCTTGAGGGAAGGCAGGTGGTAAAATGTCTACTCAAAAGTAAATCTCACTGAGTTCAGTGGGGCTTATTCCCAGGTAAGTGGAGCAGAGCTTCTATATGCTTGCAATGACTTTGAAGGGAAGGAGGAAAAAGTCTACTCAGAAGTAAATCACACTGAGTTCAGTGGGGCTTACTCCCAGGTAAGTGGAGCAGAGCATGTGTGTGCTAGCAATGAGCTTCAGGGAAGGAAGGAGGAAAATTGTCTACTCAGAAGTAAATCCCATTGAGTTCAGTGGGGATTACTCCCAGGTAAGTGGAGCAGAGCATGTGTGTGCTAGCAATGAACTTCAGGGAAAGAAGGAGGAAAATTGTCTACTCAGAAGTAAATCCCATTGAGTTCAGTGGGGCTTACTTCCAGGTAAGTGGAGCAGAGCTTCTGAGTAGACTTTTAAAAAATTGCAGAGTCCTTCAAAGCTTCCCCCCCCCCATTTTTTTGACTCTTTCCTTCCCTCAAGCTAGATTCAGCAAGTGGGGAAGGCAGGCAGTGGGAGAGAGCGCGGGTGGGGGCAGGGCGATTAACCCAATGGAAAGGGCAGGCTGTGGGAGACAGCGGGGGGGGGGGAACACACACACACACCACCAGAAGTAAGTTCCACTGAGTTTATTGCAGCTTACTCCTGAAGTGAAAGTGAACATAGAATTACAGCCTTTAACTTCTAAATTCAGTCCTTTCCTTTAAATACTAGGTTATTTATCAATAAATATTATAAAATTTATGTCTGTTACATGTTTAGTGTGTCATCATGTGACTCTTACTGTTGCTTGTTAAACACCTGCTCTTCAGGATAGTGCTACAAACAGATTCCAAAAAGTCTGCTTTAAACTTGCTCCAAACCCCCTGTGGCATGTAATGAATGTAATGAATGTTCCAGTTTGTCTGCATCCTTCTTGAAGTGCGGAGACCAGAACTGGATGCAGTATTCAAGATGAGGCCTAACCAGTGTTGAATAGAGGGGAACTAATACTTTATGCGATTTGGAAACTATACTTCTGTTACTGCAGCCTAAAATTGCATTTGCGTTTTTTGCAGCCACATCACACTATTGGCTCATATTCCGCTTGTGATCAATGACAATTCCAAGATCCTTCTTGCAAGTATCCCCCATCTTATAACTGTGCATTTGATTTCTTTTTCCCCAAGTGCAGAACTTTGCATTTATCCTGGTTGAATTTCATTCTGTTGTTTTCAGCCCAATGCTCCAGCCTATCAAGGTCCCTTTGTCTTCCACGGTATTCCCAAGGTTTTCCGTTTGGAAAGGAAAGGGGCTTCCCCTCTGCCCAGTGCCCACCCACCCAATATCCTCTCCTCCCCCTCCTCTTCCCCTCCCTGCCCCTCCCCTGGGTCAGTGTTGAACTATGAACTGGGAGACCGGGGTTCGAATCCCCACGCAGCCATGAAGCTGACTGGGTGACCTTGGGCCAGTCACTGCCTCTCAGCGTCAGAGGAAGGCAATGGTAAAACCACCTCTGAATACCATTTACCATGAAAACCCTATTCAAAGGGTCACCATAAGTCTGGTCGACTTGAAGGCAGTCCATTTCCATATTCAAATATGAATGCATAGAAATAAATCCCACTGAACTCAAGAAGTATGCAAATGATCAAACCCAACCTCCCTTCTCCTCCCTCCTATCCTCTCCCTCTTGCCCCTCCATCCCCATTCCCATCCCCATTCCAATCCCCTCCTCCCCCTCCCTTTGCTCCTCCCCATGGTCAGTTTTACCTATCTTAAGCATGATTGCATGGAAGTAAATACCATCGCACTCTATAAGCATGCAAATGATCAAACCTGCCCTCCTCTCCCCCTTCCTTTGCCCCCCTCCAATATACTCCTTCCCCCCCTTTTTCCCCATGGTCAGTTTTTCCTATCCTAACCATGATTGCATAGGAGTAAATCCCATTGAACTCAATAAGCATGCAAATGATCACACCTGCTTTTCCTCTCCTTCCCCTCTCCTCTCCCTTCCTCCTCCCCTCCCCTCCCCCTTCTTCCTCCTCCCCTGCCCACTCCAGCCCTCCCTCCCTCCCCACCTGGTCAGTTTTACCTATCCTAAGCATGATTGCACGGGAGTAAATCACACTGAATTCAATAAACATGCAAATGATCAAACCTGTCCTCCACCCCTCCCCCTCCTTCCTGCTCCCCTCCCCCTCCTCCTTCCCTCCCCCTCCTCCTTCCCTCCCCATACTCTGTGGTCCGTTTCACCTATCCTAAGCATGATTGCAGGGGAGCAAATCCCATTGAACTCAATGATCAATCCATTCTCAGCAAACTTGCACAGGGCAGGATCCCATTTCTTACCTCCCGGATTAAAAAGCAGGGAAATTCACTAATAGGCAAAAAACCTTGCGGTTTAAGAATGTACCTATAGCCCACAGATATTTCTACCAAACTTTAAAAAGCAGGGAAATTGGGCAGCTATAGTGAATGCACCAGGGGAGCAGGAGACCTGAACTCCTCTCTGAGATATTGGACTGCCCTACAAATTGGTCAAAATGCAAACACCATTTCGGTTAGTCTTTCACAGTCCAATCCACTTCCTGTGTAGCTTGGAAGAATTTGGTAACATGTGCCTCTGAGCATATGGTGAGTGGTGGCAACACCTGCAATCAGCCCAAATAACAGAAACAAGACATGTGCTGTGCTGATCTTGTTTTAGCAGGGAGGAAACAACATTATTAAGACAGTTGATATAGTTCAGATGGTCACTTTGAATATGTCTGATTTCCTTTGCAATTTTAGTGACGTTTCCTATAGGAAATCATTTTCTTTTGTTTCTATTTCTGTGAATATGTGAAGTACAGAAACATTTTGCAAAATTTACACTAAAAAAACTCCAAACATAATTGTGGAATAAGGGCACTGACTTCTGCAGAATAGTCTCCAGTGGACCTCAGGAGTGTCTCAATTTGCACAAGATAAAACAGTGGGAGGTGAAATATATTCTAGCAAAATGCTAGGTGTGCTCTATATTTTTAATTGCCTTTTAATTTAATTGTTTTTAATTGCCTTTTAATTGCCTACCTTGCCTTAAATGAAATGGTTTAAACATAGCAGGCTGAAAACATGCATCCTCTTTTTCCCAACAGCTAAGAGTCATTGCTGAAGTAGCAATGTATTGGAATCAGTCTGATTTTACATCAAACTGCAGTTTCAGATTCAACTGTTAATGCACCCAAAATAGAAATAGGACATAACCTCCAGTTGAAACACAAAAGGCTGTCTTCACCATCATATGACACTGACCAATAAAAAGGCTTTGAAATTAATAAAAATAAATTTGACACAGATTTCTGGAATGAACAGTGGGGGAAATAAAATTTTGTAGTTCACATTCTCTGTAGAAACATTAGTAACACAGGAAAGAAGCAATGTAAGAAGAACACCAACCAACAAAGAAAAATATAATTCTCTTATCTTTGGAGATGGCAGGTGTTGCCACCACTCACCATATGCTCAGAGGCACATGTTACCAAATTCTTCCAAGCTACACAGAAAGTGGATTGGACTATGAAAGACCAACCCAAATGGTGTTTGCATTTTGACCAATTTGTAGGGCAGTACAATATCTCAGAGAGGAGGTCAGGTCTCCTGCTACCCTGGTGCATTCACTATAGTTGCCCAATTTCCCTGCTTTTTAAAGTTTGATAGAAATAGCTGTGGGCTATAGGTACATTCTTAAACTGCAAGGTTTTTTGCCTATTAGTGAATATTAACTAGTAATAACAAATTTACTGTAATAAAATAGTAGCACAAGGCATTTCATCACCACCACGTGAATCCAGAGCTTGGAAAAGTTACTTTTTTGAACCACAACTCCCACGAGCCCAATCCCTGGGGCTGATGGGAGTTGTAGTTCAAAAAAGTAACTTTTCCAAGCTCTGGATTCACGTGGTGGTGATGAAATGCCTTGTGATACCATTTTACTACAGTAAATTTGTTATTACTAGTTAATATACATTTACCATTTATGAAGGAGTCGGACAGTAGAAAAATAGAGGAGTCGGAGTCGAAGGTCTGGCATACCGACTCCACAGGTAGTATGACTTCTGAAATCAAGAAAAGCCCTCCATTTTCGGGCTGTTCTCTATGAACTATGGACACTCCATATTCTGTTAGCTATATTGGAAGACTGCATGGAGACCTGTGTCATACTTTGAACACTATTTACAAGAGGCTATAAACAGGCTAAAAGAAACTATATCTCACAATACAATCAGAGCTAGTACAGCTATACAACAAAGCCTAGCACATACTGATGCTTCAGAGGTCGAACTATGTTATACATATAGAAGACTTCCTGGAACTTAGGTTGCTAACTGGAACCAGCTTTAGGGTACCTATCACACCAGCTGCTGGTCTGTTTCCAAGAACAAAAGTCCTGATAAGCACTTGTAAAGGTCTTTACAGCTCCTGGGTACCTGAAGGATCACCTTTTCCAATTTATCTATCTGTCTATGCCTTAAAATGTTAATTGCAGGCCCTCCTACACATGCCCTATCTTCAGGACAGAAGGGCCTTTCCAATTATGATATCCCAAATATGGAGTACTCTTTGCATGGAGGCTCACCTGGTGCCTATTCTTATGTCTTGTGGATGCCAGACAGAGTTTTATTTTTCCAGACCTTTCATATATTTGATTAAAACAATTCTTTTGATGTTTCCATTTTATTTCAATGCCACTGCTCTTTTATTTATTTATTTCTAATTGAAAGTTCCTAAATTTACAGAGATGATGACCCTAGGGGGGTAGTTTTAATTCTGGGGGTCCACGATATAAAACTGGGCAAATAAACAAATAAAGTTACTCAGAACTGTGTGTTAAAAAGTATCTACTGGTTCCTTTAATAAAATGGATTGACCTGTCAACCCTGTTATATTTTGTAGTTAGCACTGTTTTTCTCTACCTTTTAAAAAAGAATGTCAGAAGTAATCAAACTGCATTAGAGATGAAAATCAGGGCCACTTGATTTTCTCTTGGATCAGCTCCATTTGGGTCCTCCCTTCCTTGAACTGTTTGTTTCCACTCACTGCAAAAACTTTACAATTTTAGAAATGAGAACCTGAGTTGGCTCATTTTCTTCTATCTTGCCCATCCCTTTCTCCTTTTGTGTCATGTCTTTTAGGCTGCAATAGTATGCTCCACATTACTCAATGAGACTTACTTCCAAGTACAGTTGAACAGCAGGGGAACAGCCAGATCCAGAACTGGTCCATCCTCTGTGGGTCGCTTTGACAAGATGGCAGGCAGGATAGACCAGCTGTCAATTACTTGATTTCATATGACATCAGGCGATTCAGATTTTAATACTTAGCTGCAAAGGAGGAATCAGAAGTGCACTCCTAAGTGTTCCTTTCCAGGCACATTTTTAATTTGGAGCCTTTTTCTGCCACTAGGCAACAGAAAAAGGCATGAAATTCAAAAAGTGTTTAATTAAAGCAGCCTCTGAAAAAGGAGGGATGGGGGCATGTGATACACAGATGAGCATGGTTTGGATATGACATCATGGGTTAAATGGGGAGGTCTGACAGGCCAAATCAGACCCATGGGCCAGAGATTCCCCACCACTGATACATAGGGCTGCACTGTTAGTTTGTAAGCCTGTGGAGAGGGGCTGTCTTGTTTGGTATTGATCTCATATCAGCTGCTCTGGGAATCTTTTCTGCTGAAGAGTAGGGTAAAAATGTCTCAAATAAATAAAGCCACCACATTACCTCCCCCAGGAACATTTCAAGTATTTTGAATTAAATCCCATGAAGTGAATATTAGAGAATCATACTGAGACAAGCCTGCTATTGAGTTAGCTAACTATTACCTTTTGCATTAATTTTGTCTTCAGTTCATTTCTAAAATTAAATAATTGGAGCAAATTGTAACGTGGCAGGAGAAGATTATTGTGCCATAACAGTATAGGACGCCATGACCTAGTAAACCCAAGGCACATTACATAATCCACAAATAATGCAAGTACTGCTTGTTCCCAGCAAGGTGGTTTTACAACTGTTCTGACTAATCTGTGGGTCATGCAGAATCCAATTTACATATATACCTACCTGAAATGGAGGGGAGGAGAGAGGAAAGAGTACTGCTTCGGTGCATGTCCAAAATGTATGGACTCATTAAAGTAATTTACCAAGTTTAAAAACAATGAACTTGTCTTTGTGGCACTGGTTTAAATGTGTTAAGGATTTGGCGTTACTTTTATAATATTTACTCTGAACCATATTCTCTCGCACATAAACCTCGAGCTTCCCTGCGTTCTCTGAGGAAAGCATTCACAACAAACTTCACATGATCTCTTTAAATCTGGCAGCCACAAAAGCTACAGATGAACAACAAACCCTAACTCACAATAACAGTGCAAATTCTAGGTCCTCTGGACAGAGAACACAAAATGTGTTCTATTGTGCCAAAATTAAGTGTTTAGCAGAAGAAGTAAGAAATATATTCAAGTCACATTTTCTCTACCTTCTTCTGACAACTCTTTCGCAGAAGCTATACTTTAGCAAGCAGAAAAGCATTTTCTTTTACAGCAGAAGAACAGGAATTTCCAAAACAAGTTGGATTTCAGAAATCATACTTGCATATCATGATGATGCCCCATTATCGGAACAAGTATTGATTCTCTCATCATATCATTCTACATCATTCGGCCACAAAACAACAAGACAAAGTTACTTACATGTTCAGGGGGAAATGGTTGTTGGACTCACAGTTATGCTTTATTCAACATTTCACCCCTATCTTGCCATATTCAAAGCTCAAGAAAGCTTACATCATAAACATTAATACAAAGATAAACTACAATAAAACCAAAATTACAATAATGCCAGACACATCAGAATTTTAGATGATTAAAACTGATGGTTAAACTTTTGGCCTGGTTTGGACATACAGATCTCAGCTTATTCTTGTGCCCATACAATCCATCCTTGCACCGCCCCTTCCCCTTTCAGACATGCTGCAATGAACTCAGGTATCTTCAACTGACCATAGTTTTCCTTTGCATCTAAACTGAGAAAGTATGATTACCAGAATCAGAACAAGCCAGAATCTTATGTCAGATTCCAACCCTGGTTAACAATCCTGGCTTACAGAGCAATCCAACTGCCCGACAGCCAGTGGAGGGACCCCCAGTGGAAAGCTCTGTCGGATCCTCCTCCCACTCAGGAGCCGCTGGCCCGGTTGAAGGAAGGCTCCGTCAGCAGCCGCACACATGAGCCAGCCAGGAAGCACCAGCTCCAGTGAACAGGCCTCCCTGGGAGTAAGCGTTTCCCTTAGGCCTGAATGGGAAATAAATTTGTTTTACTCCACCGGCTTTTTGGCCTACAGAGTTTGAAGGGGAATTGGAACCCAGGGGAGGGGTCTGAACATGAGATGGATCTTGCATAAGTCCCCCCCCACAGCTCCTCCACACACACACCTCTGGAACGCCCCATTTTCAGGCCTTCCACTGGGCCTCCGTCCACTGCGATGGCCATCCCTAGTGAACCCCTGGCGGTGCCCTGGTGGAGGGCTGGTGGTGGTGGAGGTGGGAACCTCCCAAAACCTCTGAGGATCCCCAGCATCCAACTCACCCCAGCCCAGTGGAAAGGGAGTTGGACTGTGCCCCAATTCTGATGCTGGTAACCACAGTTCCCCAGGATGGATTCAACTGGGAATTATGATTAACTGACTTCCTGGGCTAATCACAGCACACCAAAAAGGGAGGACAGAAGGAGCGGCAGGCACAAGGCTTGTGCATGTCTTAGTTTATTAAGCTGAGCTATGTACATACAATGCTGGCATTTGTGTTCCCCCTGACAAGACTGGTATTCATTTGACTAATAGTCATATAGCCTTTTCCAAAGGCCTTCTACATTGGGCCTAGTTTGGTAGTTTGCAGTTGCTGACACACTTCTATGAAATTACTTCAGAAGAACTAGGAGATTTTACATATTTCAGCAATGTCTTGTAGGTTCTACTATCTCACTGAAATTAACCCATCTTTAAAATATTTGAGACACACCAGACACAAATTGTTACCAAAGCAGTAGGAAGATAAATACTGAATTTAGAGCCACAGCAATTTATGTGCACAGCAATTACAATAGTAGTTTTAGTCTTAAAGGTGCATCTTTTATCTTTCAGCATAGCTACATTATTCGCTGTTTCACAAAGTGAATATTCTTCATGTTGTCATACCAGAACTACACACAGTATATGAAATTACATGCCTATGTGAACTGTTTAAAACAAATCAGGACACTCATACGGCACCTTTGCAACCACCTCTGTCTAGAATCAAGACAGATTAAAAAGTTTTTTCTATTCCAAGAAAAACTTGCAAGAGTGGATACATATAGTATTTTCCAACACAGATTTAGTTTCTTCAATATACTTACTTCCTGAAACAATGACAGCATAGCAAACACAAATATTTCCCAGAATGAATTACTGGACATAAAGCCAAATCCATTGTTTCCAGTTTAGAAACAGATTACCAAGACATATACACTCTTATCTACAGGCATATAAACCAACAGGTTTAGTGTCAAAATTCAAAGCTGGGCCACGGACTCGCTCTAGAACAGGAAATGGAAATCTGGGGCTCTTCAAATGTTCTTGGACTCCAAATCCCATGAACTCTAGCCAGTATGACAAATTGTGACAGATCATGGCTGTTGTAGTCAGTAGTGTAGTGGCAAATCCAGAAGTACAGGGTCCCTTCATGATAGTCATGCCACATCCCTTCAAAGCCACATCTCCACACTTGCTCTCCGCAAGCATCTCCACACTCCTCAGTCCTTCTCACAACCACAGACTTCCCTAGGAGGCAATCAGCATGAATGGGGAGTGTGTCAGCTACTGAAAAGTGTCTTCTCAGTGGCTCACATACCTCCTTTCACTCTAATTGGCTTCAATCAGCAGGAAAGGAAAAGGAAGCACATTAGAAGGTTCTTCTCAGTGGCTAACACACGCCCCTTTCGCGCTGGTTGGCTCATAGGACGCTGGAGACATAAGGAACCTACTGGGATCCTGCTCCCAAAAACGTAAGGGGTCTAAGACCTCCCCCCCAAGACCCTGAATGACTACACCCCTGGTTGTAGTCCAGCAACATCTGGAGGGCCACATGCCCCCTGTCCCTGTTGAAGAAATATCTTTTTGTATTTAAATGGTATACTAACAGCATTGTTAAATAAGTGCTCTGAAGACTAGTTAAGAATGATTTTCAATACAAAAATATATTTGTTCCTTGTTCCAATGAAGTAAATGAACTGCCCTCTACAAATACCTCAAAACATTTCTAGCATCCAAGCATTCAGGTTGCAATCCCATACACAGGTATTTGGGAGTAAGCCCCATGAAATAAAATGGGATTTACTTCTGCGTCAACTTGCATAGAATTGGACTTTCACCCTCTATAATCCCAAATCCACTTAAGCATATATATTCCATTTAGGTCATATTTTATTTATTTCAAGTATGTATATTCCATTTAATCATTTGTATTTCTAAGCAGATAAAAACAAGCCATTGTTTGACATTAAGCATTAAAGTTGACAATGAGGACATTGAACTTAAATGGAGACAATAGTCAAGAAATCAGAAGAAGGCTAGGACCGGGGAAGGCTATGAGAGAACTAGAAAAGGTCCTCAAATGCAAAGATGTATCACTGAACACTAAAGTCAGGATCATTCAGACCATGGTATTCCCGATCTCTATGTATGGATGTGAAAGTTGGACAGTGAAAAAAGCGGATAGGAGAAAAATCAACTCATTTGAAATGTGGTGTTGGAGGACAGCTTTGCGCATACCATGGACTGAGAAAAAGACAAATAATTGGGTGTTAGAACAAATTAAACCAGAACTATCACTAGAAGCTAAAATGATGAAACTGAGGTTATCATACTTTGGACACATAATGAGAAGACATGATTCACTAGAAAAGACCATAATGCTGGGAAAACCAGAAGGGAGTAGAAAAAGAGGAAGGCCAAACAAGAGATGGATTGATTCCATAAAGGAACCACAGACATGAATTTACAAGATCTGAACTAGGTGGTTCACGACAGATACTGTTGGAGGTCGCTGATTCATAGGGTCGCCATAAGTCGTAGTCAACATGAAGGCACATAACAACAAAGCATGCAAAATTGGGTCCTGAATTGAAACTATGTGTACTGTTCACACACAGCCTGCAAGTACCTTTACATAAAGGTAAATACATATAAAGTATGTAGCCACAGCATATTCTTCCAACAAAATACAAAGAACTATTTAAAAGAAACTGTTTCTAAACAAAGTGTTTCAGGTATGGGTGCTTTTCAACCCCCAACTACGCTTGTAGTGCTTCAGACCATCACTAGTTTGTATAAAGCTCAGAAAGATGTTTTTTTCAAAAAAAAAAAACCATATCATTTTTATATGACAACAACTGCTCTCAATAGAACCGTGTCCCCAGGGTGAAAATGTTACTATAGTGGAAGAATAGTGTAAGAAAAAAAATCTTACTTTATAGATTGAATAAATAACAGATTTATGGGTGACAACAGTTGCCATGATTTACTAGCAATAAATATAAATTATTATAAACAAGTAGTACACAGAATTGCATAGAGTAATAATCAAAAGAATCAAGCATCTAATGATTTACCCCCTAAATTCTAAAAAATGCTCCATAATAAACCTGATCACATCCAAGTAATTTCAGATTTATTATTTTAAAATATTGCATAGACTATGCAAAGTACAAGAGTAACACAGATCCTTTGCTGCATGCTGCAATGAATGGGGAAATATTTAGATCAAATAGCACCATCTAGCAGTTCCCCAAACTTAACTCCAAAGGGTACTTATTACTTGGTGGCAGTTCAGTGTAGCTAGCTTATCTTCTAAAACTAAGCAACTATCCATATAATGTCCGATCTTAGGACATGCCTTTGCTCAGAACCTAGAAAAAAATATCAAAAAATATTCAGACAGATACAAACATGCTAAGAACCATCAACATTGTCAAGATTTTACATAAAGATTCAAACAAGGCTCCCGTTTTACATTTTTACTTACACAAGCTACTCAGCAATATAGTTTACAAACTTCAGAATGAAGCAGTACAATCATCGCCACTCAAAAATCCAGCTGCATAACTTTTGCCAAAAAATGTAATGTTCTATTGCAAAAGGGTGTAAGTTCCCAAATCTTTCATTTTCACTGGCTCTCTGGTTTAATTTTTAACCATTCATCCGTTTGTTTAAAATGTTAAACTGTTAGGGGTTTTTTGTCCCTTTCATTGCACAAAGTTAGACATGCAAAAATCAAATATCTGACAAATGATTTAAGCCTCTGTGGCCTGCTTCTTTGTCTTTGGAATCAGGAAGTAACTCTCTTCTTCAAAATGCTGTAGCAAGGAAAACCTCTAGGTGAAGGTTCAGTGCAAACTGCCTAAAGGGAGTCTTCTCAATCATGTTTAGCACATTAATTCTCATATTGAGTAAGCTCCAATGTTATGTACAATGACATTATATATCTATATCTATATCTATCTATATCTATATATATATATAAACGAAACCTTTTCTGCCTGAAAGTCTCTAATCTCAGGTACTTCACCTTAAGCCTGTGAAGGTAACTAGTGCACTGACAAAGTCAGTAGTTAAAATGAGTACTCTCGAGAAAAATATTATTTACTCTATGCATCGTACTTTCTTATCTGGAACAGGATCTTCCTTCATAACCAGCTTCCTTCTGTGTTTTACTACTTTCAATGAAGAAAATGAAAACTAACTACAGCTAACTTGTGTTGGTAGCAACTTGAAAAAGCAAACTAACATAACAACTACAAAAATCATCCCTTTATATTTTGGTTTACTTTGAATTTGTTGATTGCTTTTTGGTATAATCACTTGGCCCAATTCTTTTGGTAAAAATAATACAAGCAAAATGAAGAGGTTGAGATCTCTGACAATTAGAGAATGCTAGAATGTTTATAATATTGTTTGCTATTTTGTGGATCAAGTAAACATTTGTTTACAACAAGCCTTTATGTACTTTTTTAAAGTTTTGGTGTCTTCATAACAGGTGACTTAAGGTTCTGCAATGGAAATAATACAATCTTCAGTAAAGGAGGGAGTCTTTCCTTCATTAACACTGTAACAGACTTAAAACAAAGTAGCATCCAATTTACTTTTACCCTCAACACAACTCCCATCCCCTATAAAGGCAATCTCCAATTTCTCTGGAAACCTAGATCCAACGTCTACTCCTCATTACAGAATATTGTTTTACAAACAACCCGAATTCACCTTTCATCTTCAGAACACGTACTATCCCCGATAGCCCTTTCTACATACAAGACCTTCTTTTTTAAGTTGCAAACTATTTCAGTCGTTTTCTCCTTTAAATTCATTACAGAAACCTTTTACCCCTAACATAGGCCAGATTGTGCCAAGAGAGCCAGTTCCAGGCGCTGTGAAAGAAGGGAGGCGGGAAAAAAAATAAAATAGGTGCCGATTTTTAAAAGGGGGGGGGAGTTGACTGTCGAGGAGTTAACAGGCAACGCAATGAGGATTGTTTCTCTTCCCCCCA
The DNA here is from genome assembly GCF_030035675.1 of Rhineura floridana. Lineage (NCBI taxonomy): Eukaryota > Metazoa > Chordata > Lepidosauria > Squamata > Rhineuridae > Rhineura > Rhineura floridana. The sequence continues at coordinate 52,027,823 of NC_084480.1, forward strand.
GCGGAAGCTTTACAACAGCACATAGTCCAGACTCTTTTGTTACCAAAGTTATCCCAACACTATCTTCGTCCCCATCCCCCCAAAACCGACATCATGATCCGGGGAGGCCGGGGGACTGAGAAAACAAAACAAAAACAAGACACAGGGGAACGCTTTCGAGCCGAAACGCTAACCCTACGCTAAGCCTCCCATGGCGTGAGGCACCACACAGTCTACTTGAACCACTTTCTCCTCACTGCCTGAGCTACAACCTTCCGCCAATCCTCCGGGGTATGTGAGGGGCTCAGGCCCGTCTTGTCTTGCCTATTCCCAACCAGCGCAAAGAGAAAGCGCCCGACACCCCGGCCCCACCCCCCTCGGAATAGACTCCGCTACCCCCCGTCGCTGCCTGAAGGAGAGAGTCTCGCCTACTTCACTTTTACCACACACGCGAGCGCGCACCCGCACACCCTCCTCCCTACACCCCTACTTGTGGCATTCACCCCCCCTCCACCTCCTCTTTCCCGCGCCGGGATTGTGCTCCCCGAGCTCGTGCAAGGCCCCCTCTGCCATAAGCGGGAAAGTTACTTTGTGCGGGGCGTACGCGCGCCCACCTCCCCGCCCAATCGGGCTGTGCGGTCCGGTGGGCTGTACTCACTTCTCCCTGGCCTGGCTGTCGGACGGGACGCTGCTGTTGCTCTTGCCTTTGCCGTACATGCCTGCAGAGAGCTCCGACTGTCACGCACCTGTCAACCCATCACAGCCTCCCCTGGAACAGCCCAGTCACCATGGAGACGCCGCCACACACACACGCCATTGGCCCGCTGTGCGATCGGACACACCTCCCGAGCCGTGATTGACAGGCAGAGACCAGGACAGGCTGCTCTCTCCTCCTCTCCGCTGGCTCCCTCCCCCCACCAGCCTCCGGCTCCTCCTCCCCCTCCCGCTCTCCCTTCCCCGGCGCAAGGGGGAATTAGAAACGGTTCTAGAAGGATTTTAAACAACTGGCTGTTCCGTGCACTTGCCTTGCCGCCCTCCGCCGCTGCCAGAGACGGAGACTACTGAGGAGAGACGGAAACTGCGGACTGGACTCCACAGCCATCATAACACAGGGCGGCCCAGGCTTTTTCACTGCACACTGCGCGGGCTCCTTTGCTCTCTTCATCGTTCATCCTGCAACCCACTTAGCCAGCAAAGTGCTCGTTTCGACAACCTTTCCCTCTCCCTGTTTGTTTTCTCAAAACAGAAACGTTAGCAGCCGCTCGTAACTACTAAAATAGCCTCAACTTCTCTGCATATCAACAGCCCACGTGCGGCATGAGGCGCCACCACCCCACATCCTCACACATAGGACACACAGAGCCAGAGGTAGGCAGGACCCCTCAGCTTCTCATCTCCTAAACTCGGCAACGCAAACGTCCTGATCTGCCCATGATTAGCAACAAAGGTTGCTTCAGGTTGCTTCCTCTCTAACCCATTTACTACAGTCATCGCAATTTTCTTCAACACCCAACTTCCACACAACCAACAACACACAAACTTGTCTTCCTGCCACAGTAGCCAGACAGTCTGTAGGTGAGTGATCTTACACACAGGATCGACCCTACCATTAGGCAGAGCCAAGTGGATGCTTCAGGCAGCAGATGCTAGGAAGGGGGGGGTGAGCAGCAGTTAGGTGTTGAAGGACAGAGCTGTGTATATCACAAGGTCGCCCCCTAAGCTGACCTGCTGAACTCAGTGATGAGGGGTGCTGTCCTATCACCAGTGATGAAGAATTGGCTGCCAGTCCCGTTGGCTTCTGTTCCCCCAATTCCCCGTTGAGCTTGTTCTTCTCATCAGACAGCAAAATACTCTGTCCCTGCTCTTGGACAACCACCACCGCTAGCATTCCCAAGCCTCCATTCCAGTCAGCAGGGTTACCTCAAGAGAGCAATGGATAAATTCTTATTTTTTTTTAGTCAGATGACACAAAGCCAGTCTCCATCAACATCTTCAGGATCAATACTGCAAATTATTCATCCTTGTGAGGTACCAATCCTAGACCCACATTGTGTTAATGAAAACTCCATACATTTCATATCCACTACTGGATACTTCAGAAAAGTCCAGAACATTCTCTAGTGACATGTTGCTGCCAAAACCCAAATCCAGTACACAGATTCTAATATTTACATACAGAATTTTAAGTGCATTCTGCAAACACACCTCGCATCTGTCCCTGCTGACAACAGCAAAAATCAAGATTATTCCTAGCACCAAGGCATCACAGAACCAACATTCAAGGTAGGGAGTTTTCTTTTTAACCCCATCATGACATTTATAGTGTAATAAATGTGGTTCATGTGTGTTTTAAGCGGCTTTAGTAAGAAGGGTAGACCACTCTGGTGGAGCACTTCAGGTATTTTTCAGGACAGTTTATCTAATGAACCTAACAATTCCTATTAACTGGGATTCTGGCAAAGTATACTGGAACAGAGGAACCTTGGTCTTATCCAATGAGGTGCTACCTGTGCTCTTAGGTAATAGTTCATACAAAGGATTACATACCACAGATTAGTTATGCTTTAACTGTTACGAGATTCTGACTTTGCACTCTTGCTTTGTAAATTTAAAATGCAGTAGTGGACCATGGAGATTTTATTTTAAAAAAATCAGACCACACAAGTCTAAAATCAGCTCACTCCTAGGCTAAGGTTTGGGGCTGGGAAATCAGGTTGTGAAAATAAATAGGAGATGGGCAAGTCTGTGCTACATTTCCAAGTTTATGAATTACTGTGATATATATCGTATAAAGTTACAGTATGGATAAGTATAGTATGGATATATAGTGAACTTAAGATGTCATAAGTACGTAAAGGCCTTGAGGATTCACTACATATCAGGGTTTTTTTTAATATATTGCTTGCAAAAGCAACAGAACAATGATTTTTACTAAGCAGAAAACAGAAATGGGAATTAGGTGTGTTTAGATAATAAATGTATGGAGTCTATACATGTAGAGGAGAATGGAAGACAGGAAATTATAGTCTTGTTCTGCCTCAGGTAAAGTAGGAGAAAGGCTTAAGTTATTATTAAAAAAAAGCAATCAAGGAACCTGAAGCTGCTGTGCTGCAGAAGAACCCTTGCAGTGTCTTCAAAAGGGTCTCCCCCAACCATTCTTTTAGAATTCTTTGCGGGTGTCAATAAACAACTATTTATTCACTACATATATACCCCACCTTTCTTTTCATGATAGAAACCCAAGGCAGCTTACATATGGTTTCCATGTGGTCTCCCATTCGTGCACTGACCAGACCTGACAATGCGTAGCTTTAGCAGGGTGTTGGCCTCATGTGCCTTCAGACCATAGCCTGGGACCTAAAACCAGGGCTGTGGAGTCGGTACGCCAGACTTTCGACTCCGACGCCTCTATTTTTCTACTGTCCGACTCTGACTCCAACTCCGACTCCTTCGTAAATGGCAAATGTATATTAACTAGTAATAACAAATTTACTGTAGTAAAATGGTAGCACAAGGCATTTCATCACCACCACATGAATCCAGAGCTTGGAAAAGTTACTTTTTTGAACTACAACTCCCACGAGCCCAATCGTGGTGGGAAATTTCATTGTGGAACCCACTGTTGAATCTCCTGAGGCTATTTTCTTCCAGTTCAGGATGTTGAGTTCTTTCTGACTTGCTCTTTTTGTTAGCAAGTTGCTGGATGGGGATGGAGTGAGCATGTATCCTGCACTGCAGCCACAGCATGATATTCTGGGCCAGCTGTTGGGTGATGAAGTTCTGCTTTGGTACTCAGCTGGGCCTCAGTCAGTGGACGATGGTTCAATGGCTTCTCCACCGTGTGATACTCTGAGATGGGCTCCTTCCCATGTTGTTCCAGCAAGGATTGGTGCGGGCTGTTTCACAAGTGTTGGTCATTCACCTGGGCAGTAACAAGTGGGTTTGTTAAAGGGCAAGGTCCTTAGTTTGCAGACATGTCATGACATACAGGTCATTAGGCAGAAATGACTTTTCATTTAGTTAGTCTGATCACACATCTTACCCCACAGAGTGTGGTACTGTGGTATTTATCCTCCAGTGGGATATATAGGGCCCATTAAAAAGTTAATAATTAAATCCATCTGGCACTTTGTGGCTGTGGGAGTTTGGTCGTGCATCACCCGAAATATGGCAAGCCAGGATTGAACGGCACCGGCCTGATAACATTCACCCGTCTGATGCAGGTAATGATAGTTTTCTCTCTGACCTGCAGAAGTGCCTGTGAGAGAAAGTTCTCAGCAGTGGGGTAAAGGGGGACTAGATTGAGATCTGTCCCCCTTTAGTGATGGAAAGATGTGGGAAGGTAAGCAGGTAAAAACAGCTAAGTAACCCACTTAGGCACCTTTGAGGGTGACTGGTGTATCTGGAGGTCTGCAGCTCAGGGCTGTAGGACCCGGGGCAGGATATGGTCCACCTTTGGGGCCAACTTGCCTCATCCGACTGGAAGTTTGGGGCTCTGGGGTATGGTGACTCAGGAAGGCCTCCCTACTCACCTTCACGGTGTGGCTTGGGTGAGGGGTAAACAGAGTGGCTTGCCTTTCATCTAGCAGGGGTTTGGTTGCCCTAATACCTCCAGGTATTGCCTGGATTTAATGGTTCACTAGCACTTGTGTCCTTGTCTTATTTCAGCCCTTGGTCACAATTCCCACTCTGCGCTCACTGTATGCAGTATTGGAGCGAGGGGCATGTTTGCAGTCAGGGCTGAAGCTTTGGCTGCCATCTTGAAAGAGGGTGAGTGTGCGCATGCAGCCCACTAGTGGCCATGTTGGAGACAGGGTGGCAAAGCATATTTAAGCCTGCACCGCCCACACCTCCTCCTCTTTGGTCATCAGCACCCATCCACTCTCCCTCTTTCCTAGTGTAATTAACTTGGTCGCTTCAGAGCCAAGTAGGAATTGTTGGCCCTCCTGCTATTTCCTGCATGTTAAAGCATTTTGTAACTTCTTAAACAAAATACCTTGTAAGATCCCAGAATGCGTGCAGCACAATCCCAAGCATGTTTAATGAGAAATAAGTCCTACTGCATCCACTGGGTCCTAACTTGTTAGTAAATGAGCCCAATCAATACATTTTATCTAGAAAGTGTATCCGAATTCAGAAGAACTTACTTCAAGGTAAGTGTGTAAGTAGCCTTAGTTTGCAATCCCACTCACACCTACTTAGGAGTAAGCCCAACTAAATATAGTGGGATTTACTTTTAAGTAATTCAAGAATATCACATATGATTGGAATGTTACATACATTTATGAAAAGCACAGTAATTTTAGTCTTCAGAAATATTAAGAAGCAAAGCAAGCATTTGAAACATATTTACATTTAGTAGTAAAAGCTTAAGACAACCACTGTCTACTGGGGGTTAGGAAGAAGCATGCTTTAATAGTAATTTATTGCATATTTCTAACTGAAGAATTTCTTATACATGGCTAATTCTTGTTAGCTTCTAAGCTAAATGGATCAGTAGTGTTTACTCTGAATAGAAAGGTACGGGTCCATTCTGAAGGAAAGATACTACACACAAGTTCCCATAAATCAGCATATTACCATAAATTTAAAACCTAAGTTTGAAAAGACAATAATCCAATATGAGAACAGGCAAATAAATGGCTTGGTTAACTGTGATCAGACTGCATAAAAATGAAACACACACACACACACATCAGGGAGATTTTTTTGTCCTGTGAGAAGACACTGAACATTAGTATCTAATTACTCAAGAAAATAAGAAATGTTACATTAGGTGTGGCCAATATTCCACATCTCTGTATTTATTTGTTGCATCAAAAGGAATATACAAGAGACAGATATACCGTGTGTCATTCCAAGCTTGTGGCAATACAAAGTAAGGTATGTCCTTATAATAACAGCACGTTCTTTGACCACCTCTGCCTAGTAGTAGTCATGGAGGGATTTATACTCCTTGTATGTGTATAATATTGCTATAGACTTATAGGCCAGGGTTCAAAGAATTGCATGACTAAGTTCAGTGCCCTTTAGGGGGCTTTTGGACTTACGTTTTAACAGCAGCTCTACCTGTCAAAGAGCAAATTGTTTTTTAAACAGGGTGGGGGAATCAAAAGCTGTTTGTGAGATGCTATGAGTTGCTGATGCTTCAAACAATAGGAATACTGCAGAGCATGCACAAATCCTTGAGTACACCTAAAGTAGTTCTGGCAGTCTGCAAAAGCTGCAATGAGAAACATGGTGAGTTTTCTTTATGTGTAGGCCTTGACTGTGGATACATAGATTACCTACTTCACTTTAAGAATCCCCGGGAGGATAACCACTAATATGAGGAGTTAAAATATTTGTGTTCTTATTTGTGTCACAAGGACATATTCTTTGAGGTAATATTTTCAAACCAGGTCATAAATATAACAAGGGTTCAAAATGTTGGTAATTCTACCACAAATTTGCATTATTTATTTATAATAAATACTGAATTTCTGCATGCTAAAAACTAAAACACAGAATGAACATTAGTTCAAAATTTGACCAGTTAATTTTTTGTTATCTTTATGAAATACAACATGGAGACAGATACAGTGCCTGTAAAGCTTGGGTGCAGAATAGGGTTGCCAGGTTCTTGGCCTGAGACTGATCCTGTATCTTTAGGAGAAGAGAAGGTCAGCCAAGTGCAGGTGTTCTTGCAACTCTGTAATGGGAAAAACCACAAGGTGGAATTCTCCCTTCTCCTTGCACAACTTTTAAAGATACGGAAGACCTCTTGGAGGCTGGGCCTGGCAACGAACAGGTCTTCTGTATCTTTAAAAGTTGTGCAGGGGGGAGGGAGAATTCCACCTTGTGGTTTTTCCCATTACAATATTGCAAGAAAACCTGCACTTGGCTGACTTTCTCTTCTCCTAAAGATACAGGATCAGTCTCAGGTCAAGCACCTGGCAACCCTAGTGCAGAAACATTCCAAGTTTGATTTCACATTTGATGGAGTATGTCATACAGGGATGGCAATTCAAATCAGCTCATGTTTTCCAGACATGCATTTTATCAGGCACAGTAACTTGTGAATGCACAGGTGCAAAATACATCTTTAAAGTAACAACAACCAACAAGGAACAACAAACCAAAAAAGCAGTTCTTATTTTCTTGAGTAATTAGCTGCTAATTATAAATGTTTTCTCATAAAAAAAGTCTCCTTACTATTCTAATAATTGTGCCTCACATACTATTATATACAATTTTAATGACTGGTTCACACCAGAAACTATGGTGGAAGTTAAGAGCCTAAGAAGTTACAGAGTGATTATGAATGACCCTTTCTCTGTTGACTGTATCCCAGTTTGTGGCACTCAGATATTTAGAACTATAATGAGAATTAAGCTGCATCATTCCTAAATGACCCTCTCTAGTTGTGAATGTAATTTTTTTTTTTGTTATTGTTAACAAAAACCGCCCCTCATCAATAGGTCCCAGGGCAGGTTACAAAAATGAAAAAATCCATTATTAAAAATAGTTTAAATTATTATTATTATTATTATTATTATTATTATTATTATTATTAAATTGCAGGAAAGCATACTGAACCTATACTAATTTTAGGCAGAGCCACCAACTAAGATAGAATTGCAACTCCTATTTAAGGCTCAGTTTCAGGAGGCCTGCTGCTGAAGGAACATCTAAGCTCTATTTTTATGGAATCTCTACCCTGGGCCCTGAATGGAGCTGTCTAGGTGTCATGGCCCCGTCAGAGGACTCATCAGACGAGGATGACTCGGGAGTAACAGCAGCAGACCCAGAAGGAGAAATGGAGGAAACTCCTGAGAACCCAGCTCCTTCTCCCCCTCAGCTGCAGAGCACCCAAGACGCAGACAGTGAACAGGATACTCCCCCCTCACCTGCAGAACGTAGACAGCAGAAGGTCAGGCAGAAGAGGGGCAGGCCTGTCCACTTAAGGCCAAAACGCTGATGGCTTACACCTGCTGACAAACCTGCTCCTTAAAAGTCAAACCTTGGCTTCAGCTTGTTGCTGACTACAACGTCAGGCGTGACCACTGTGTGTCTTCCTATCCCCTGAACCTTGACTTGGACTGATCTCTCGGCAAACTAGACCCCGACCTTCACTGACGTCTCTTCTGGATTTCTGGCTTGGCATGTAAGCTTTGAACGGCCTCTGCCCTTATCTTGCTTTCTCCTTGCTAGCCTGGCAGATTTATAGCCAAGCTGCCGGCTGAGAACTTACGGCCTGGCAATTACCAAGGAATCTCCAGCCCTGCCTGCACCCCCACCGACACTGTTGTCTCAGTGAAGAGCTGACACTAGGGTACCATTGAAACCTCACTGCAGCACTTCTAAAGTCAGGACTCACACTTAAAATTACTGATGAGAAGGAGGCAAACAGCTATCAGTGCGTCTAATAAATCCATGGCAATGAGTTCCTTGGATCAGTTTTGCAATGTCTGTTTCTGACCTTTAACTGGTGTCATACAAGTCAGGTGTCAAAAAGCAGATTATCACTGTTATTAAAGGTGCACTGCACAAGTCATACACATTTAGCCAAGTAGTGATGACATTTGGTCAGGAATATATAATATCACACAGTAACACAATTACTTGTGTTAGAGTATTACAGTTACCTGGTCACCTTCTGTTTACATTAGGTTGAAAGGCTCTGCTGCATTACTGGGGGGCAGGAATCTTCCCGACCAAAATAAGCAAATATGGAAGTATTTAATCTAGGAAAGTGTGTGAGTGTAATCACCTTGTATTCATTTATTCAAATGAGTGATTTCATTTAAAGAACCCACCACCTTAAAACGCTGTGCCGTTTTAATTGTTTATGACATCTAGTCAACTAATTGGCTACACAGTTACTCGGCACTAGTACTGTGGTTGTTTTCATTTGCTATCTTGCTAGGCTAGGCACAAGTATGTGCCTGCCAAATACTAGTAAGGGGGAAGATGAGATCTGTTTTATTCCTACTTGGATTACAACTCACAGGAGGAAACAGAAATCCTATTTATACCATCATTCATCCTCAAGAGGGCGTTATTTAAGATCTGTTGAAGTGAAACATCCAGTTCAAATCCAAACTGAAGATAAATCTAGTAGGCTTACAAGTCTTCGAATTTTACTGATCAATGCCAGGTCAGTGCTACGTAAGACCAATTGATTTATGATCTGATCTTATTTGAACAAGCGGACATAATCGGTATTACGGAGACCTGGTTAGATGCTGATGCTGCTCCCACTTTATTAGCTATGTGCCCCTCTGATTTTTCTTTTATATATCAATCAAGAACTGAAGGAAGAGGAGGAGGAGTGGCGCTCATCTTCCGAGGGTCTCTTTGTCTGACTAGAGACCCTCTACAAAAGACTAAGATTATTGACTGCTTGTTTTGTAAAAGTAGCCTGGACAATAAACTGAGTTTTCTTTTGGTCTATCGTCCACCCCGCTGTGCCTTGGACTCCTTAACAGAGGTATTGGATGTAGTCTTGGAAGCCCGCTCTCATTCCCCGAATTTATTAATTCTAGGGGATTTTAACGTGCACGCTGAAGCCCCCTCCTCTGGAGTGGAAAAAGATTTTTTGACCACGATGGTGGACTGGGAGTTCACCTCCATACAGACAGGGGCCACACATTTGGCAGGTCATGTTTTGGATCTGATCTTTGTGTCTGCTGCAGAGGGCTCCAATATTTCTGTGGAAAATGTACAGCTGACACGGGTCTCTTGGACGGATCATCATCTTATAAAAGTGGATATTGGGGTTCTTCTGCCTCCTCCGGAAACGAAAGGCTCGCTACGGCTCTCCCGCCCCAGACGATTGATGACTTCGGAGGGGCTTGTTCGTGAACTAGGGGACTTATTGACTGGCAGGGCTGAATCCTCCGTGGTCTCATTAGTGGATGGATGGAACTCTGCGATTGAGAATGCTTTGGATCGTTTAGCTCCAAGACGTCCACTTCCTTTAATTCGAACTAGATCTTCTCCCTGGTTTAATGCACATCTACGGGGTCTTCGTAAATCGGTAAGACAATTGGAACGTTCTTGGCGGAAATCGCACAATCCCCCACTGCACTTAAAATTGAAGGCGGCCTTGAAGTCTTCTCGCAAGGAGCTGAATGAAGCTAAAAGAACTTTCTTTACGGCATCAATTATGGCGGCCAGAGACTGCTCTCGCAGATTATTTCAAGTGGTTCGAAGTCTACTGGGACCGGTGGTCACTGGCCCAGTATCATCAATTAAGGCCAACTGCAACGAAATGGCGAAGTTCTTTGCGGACAAGATCAGTAAAATCAAAGATACCATCCCTACTTTCACATCTTTGGCTGAGGACTTAGACTCTTACCAGCATGCGGCCGTTACTTGGGATCATTTTCAACCTTTAACCCTTGCTGAAATTTATTTTTTTTTTTTTTCAATAATTTTTTATAACCCTTGCTGAAATTTATAATGTTCTTGGATCTCTTAACCCTTCTTCCTGTTTAATAGATCCTTGTCCATCTTGGCTGGTGATGGATGCAAAAAATGAATTGGGAGATAGGATTAAGGATATAGTCAATGCTTCTTTGGAAGAGGGCGTGTTGCCTTTGGCACTTAAAGTAGCTGTGGTGTCTCCTATTCTAAAAAAAACCGACCCTGGACCCTCTAGTCTTGAATAATTATCGACCAATCTCAAACCTTCCCTTTTTGGGGAAGGTGATCGAGCGTGCAGTGGCAATTCAACTGCAAAGTCATCTGGATGAAGGCAGCTATCTAGATACCTTGCAGTCTGGCTTTAGGCCAAAACACGGGGTTGAATCTGCTCTAACCGCATTGGTTGATGACTTAAGAAGAGCCTTAGATAGAGGAGAATACACCTTCCTCGCCCTTCTTGATCTGTCGGCAGCCTTTGACACGGTTGATCATACCATTATTTTAGATCGATTAATGACCATGGGTGTTCAAGGAAGTGTCTTGCATTGGTTTCGCTCCTACCTAAGCGGGAGAACTCAAAGAGTAGCATTGGGGGAAGAGGTTTCTGAGCCTTGGCTGCTGGAGTGTGGAGTGCCACAGGGCTCGATTCTTGCCCCAATGCTCTTTAATGTTTACATAAGACCGCAGGGTGATCTTATTCGGAGCGTGGGCCTACAATTCCATCAATATGCAGATGACACTCAGATTTACCTGTCCTTTAAATCTCCCCCTCAGGTAGCTGTAACACAACTAACCAATGGGCTAAAACTAATAGGGAAATGGATGTCCAGGAATAAATTGCAGTTAAATCCTGAGAAAACTGAAATCCTCCTGGTAGGTGATCGAACTAAATTAGGGATAACTCATGTGACCTTTAATCAAGTCTCTGTTCCCTTGAGTGATCAAGTTCGTAGTCTAGGCGTCATCTTGGACTCTCAACTGACAATGGAGGCCCAGATTGCGGCTGTAAGCCGAACCGCACTTTACCATCTGTCCCTTATCTGTAAAATCCGTCCATTTCTCCCTAAGCATCTTCTACCGACTGTAGTAAGTGCCCTGGTTCTTTCCCGTCTGGACTTTTGTAATGCCTTGTATATAGGTTTACCTATGAGAACTATGCATAAACTTCAACTTGTTCAGAACGCGGCGGCACGACTTATTAAGGGTTGTAACCGGAGAGAACACATCACTCCAATCCTACGGGAACTTCACTGGGTCCCGATAGTGTCAAGGGTGAAGTTCAAAATACTGGTTATAACCTATAAGTCTTTTTCTGATGCTGGCTCAATTTATTTGAAGAACAGACTCTCTCTTCTTGGAGAAGGTGGTCGTACCAGATCCTCAACCATTAGATCTCTTGTGGTTCCTTCAATTAGAGTGGCTAAATTAGCTGGCACTAGGTCCAAAGCCTTCTGTATTGTGGCCCCATTGTTATGGAACTCCCTGCCAGTAGCCATCCGTCTTGCACCTTCACTCTTGTGCTTTCGGAAGCAGCTGAAGACCCGGCTTTTCGAGTAGGCAGGAGGAGAAATTTGTTTAGCTGTGTAGTTAATGCTGTGAATTCGGTTTATGTTTTATTTTGATCTTTTATTTAATTTAATTGACTGCTCTGTTTTTGTTTTTGGTCATGTATTATTCTTTATTGTACGTCGCCTAGAGTGACAGGATTCTACCTGCCAGATAGGCGTCTAATAAATTGCGAATAATAATAATAATAATGATACAGGATGACTTCTGATAACCTCAGTAGATTCTTGTAATAGGTGAGGCATTGTACTAGTTTTGTGTTTGGGACAGTTCCAAATGTGGCTGGATTTCCAAATCCAGCTGCTTATGATTGGATGCGAGACTGGGGGTTATACAGGTATATCAAAATGTAGAATTTGGCATGTGACCAGTAGTATATCATTACTGGGATAAATAATCTGTTCATTGTGCCTGCAGTTTTTAAAATCTATTAATCTGTGTTTGCATAAAAGATTCTGAAACAAACAGCAGCATTTGAAGTGGAAAAATAAATAGCCAAAGCAACCATACAGTGATAGCTTCAGAAAACCTTTATTCAACTTTATAAAACAAATGTTGGGTGAATTTTCTGTTCCCCAGGTAGCGTTTTTCCATTAAATGTCCATGCTAAATATGAGAGATGGGCAAAATGGTTCTAGTTATTCTCATATTTACTTACCACATCTTGGTGAATTAAATATTATCCCAGTAGCATGCTGTTTCAGTCACTCTGAACCAACATGTTCAAACATACAGTGGCTCTGGTGACTTTTGTGTCTTGCTTGATGTGACAAAAGTTTTAAGAAGCTGTGAGAAGTGGCGAGAATAAATGTGAAATAAATAAATAGATTACCAAACTGATTCTGCTAAGCCAGTGATGGCTACCCTGGGATTATGCCAGTGTTACACTAGCCTGATGTAATTGTAATACTATGCACTCCAAGCAGCAAAGGAAAAAGCAAACTAACAACAAGAGATAGCATAGCAACACTTACAGCCATTTCTCCAGCATCCTTGGCATCTCCTCCACCACCCATAATCAGCCATGGGGTTTATACCAGTGACATGCATGATTGGCACAGCAGCATCACAATTCGTATCTTGACAATGTCAACATTGTTTGTCATTCCACCAGTGCAGTAGAATTTAGTAGCCATTTTATCTCCTGCCCAGCAAGCACAACTCCTGGATAGGGTTGCATAGTTAATTCTCCAAAGAACAGAGTTTTTTGGACTTTGAAGCACTGGAATAAAATAAAGGTTCTTTTCACAGGCCAACATCTGTTGGCATAACACTATGAATAACTATATTTAATCGAACCTATTTTATACCACTTATATATTTTTTATTTATTTATTGTATTTGTATACCGCCTCATAGCCGAAGCTCTCTGGGCGGTTTACAGTATCTATATTAAATCTATATATACTTATATAGCACTATCTATATTAAAATGTATATTAAAACTTAAAAATACTTTTCCATCTTCATGTGATGCTGATATAGTCAAGCCAGTTCAGTCTTTTCTATCATCTATATCCCTAAATAGTGCGTTTACATATACATTATATATTAGAAGTATTTCATTAATATGTACAGTTGAAAGTGAGGAAAATATTGTATAAAAATCACTTTCTATTTACTATTCACATTTTATACTTACAGGTTCCATTTTCAAACAAGTAAGCAAAAAATCTGCAATCAAATTCTTATGCCATAGCTTTGTTTTATAGGGGAAGATATTGGATTGCCTTTGTGTCCCAACTTCTACTAACATTTATGTTCAGGTCTTGGGCCAAACTACACATGCAGGAAAGGTCTATGATTTTTCTTCCCATTGTTTTTTTTAATGAAAAGCAGCAAAGAGATGGGAAAAGGGGCTGCTTAACTGTTTCCTTTCTTCCCATTTGTCTTGCTAAAAGTTGTTCTCTTCAATGCCTCAACCGTTTTTCCAACTGTGGAGAAAAAGATACGAGCTCATATCTTCTCCCTCATAAGAACATAAGAAGATCAGGGCAATGGCCCATTTAGCGCAACATTCTGTTCCCACAGTAGCCAACCAGATGCCCATGGGAAACTCGCAAGCAGGATATGAGTGCAAGAGCACTCTCCTCACTTGCAATTCCCAGCAAATAGTATTCAGAGCCATACTGCCTCCAACAAGGGAGGTAGTGCACAGCCGTTGTGGCTGGTAGCCATTGATAGCCTTATCCTCCAAGAAAAAGAAAAGCAGTTTATGTGCTCAATTTTTAGCAGACAAATGACAAGCTATTAATCAGTCCATTTCCTCCACTGATCCCCTGGCCCTGATTTCAGCATCTCATGGCTGTTTCATTTTTTAAAAATCACAGAGCTGCCCTTCATGTACAGTTCAGCCATCTGGTAGAATCAGAAGGTAACAGTGATATCCCATGAGGATCACAGGATATAGCATTCATCCAAGCACCCATTCCCATTGTAAGTGCAATGCTACAATTGGCAGTGTTGTACCATTGCTAGAATGTAACCCATAACACCTGTGTTACAGTCATCAGTACTCCTGCAGTTGCAGCTGCCCACTGCCTTGGAGTAATACCTCATCAAGACACTTTGCTGTAGTGCTGGGAGAGAACACCAGAAATGTGGCTTTCATCTTCCATGATGAGCCACTCCACCAGTCTATCCTCTTGTGTGTTAAGTCAAGTACTAGGTGCTGGCTGTTGACTTGCAAGGAAGTGTGGAGAGGAACAATTAGAGCTAAGGCAAATCGTTATAAACTATTAACTGTGAATGCTACCCATTTGATGAAAAAGGACACATTATGCAGGACATATTAATTTTTTGGATCTCAGCCAAGCACATTATACTTGCTATATTACATCCTATATCACACTTTTCTTTCATAGAACTCAAGGCAGCAGCAGACAGAGGGGTCTCAGGCAGTCTTCCACCCAAGCACTGAACAGACCCAAACAAGATTACCTTTAGCAAGGTTGCTGCATTTGCACCTTAAGACCATACAGAATATTTTCTGTTTTAAAAGATAAATTCATCATAGAAGTCAGAAAAATGTTTTGTGCTGTTACTGGAAACAATGCCAACTGCTCTATTTGGTTATCCACATACAGTTTATCCCATGATAGCTGCATGTCTTTTAAAACAGCTCTGGATTTGATTCAGCATGACTGTGGTTAACCACTTCCAACACAAATATGGCTTTATAAATGGTTCATATTAGAGATAACAATAATACAAAGGGCACTGTTAGCTGTGTTATAAACAAAGAAAGATGTTCACCATTTGATTAATTTTAAGAATTGCTTACCTCATTTCTCCTTTTCAGACATATTTTGAAGATACATTTTCTACTAATACATATTTTCCTGTTCCCTGTACTTTTCTCTCTCAGTGCCAGGGGGAATTCTGGATTTTTGAAAGCACACTTAATGTGTGCAGGATTATAGTGATGCATGTTTCTGTGCACATATTTCATTCCAAATGTTAGAGAGGGTGTTTAC
Source organism: Rhineura floridana (assembly GCF_030035675.1). Lineage (NCBI taxonomy): Eukaryota > Metazoa > Chordata > Lepidosauria > Squamata > Rhineuridae > Rhineura > Rhineura floridana. Next base: position 52,043,254 of record NC_084480.1, read on the forward strand.
TGGAAGAGAGCAGGGGGTATCATGAAGCAAACCTAATGGAATGTCTGACCCTCTGACCACCTTCATTGGACTGTCAAAGTAATATTGGAGTATGTTGCCATACAGACAGAGTCTACATGCAGAGAATTTGGATTTACTAAAAATCTAAATGATTTGGTCAGAACCTGGGCTACTGAACTTTTTCCAATTCTGTGATAAGTCTATTATGTATGTATGTATGTATGTATGTATGTATTTATTTATTTATTTATTTATTTATTTATTATCACATCTTAAGTGTCACTTTTCTAAGTACTGTACAGATATTAAAAGATAAGGCAGTCCCTGTCTGCAAGCTCACAATCAGATACCATGCAAAAGGAAAATGGAGGGGGAGGGAAGAGGAAAGCAAACACTGGAACAACTGTACGATCCTCTGCTGATGGATAGGGTCAGACTGGTCTCTTGCTATGGTGTTCTTTCTGGGAAGCAGACAGTACAGCCTTCCAGCAGCCCTTGGTCTCCGGGTCAGTGGCAGAAGCTAGCAACTGCTTCCTTTCAGCTCTGCAGTCCCAGGGTAATAGAATCTTTTCAGTCCCTCCTACAAACAATTTTACCCATTAATTCTTTGTGCAATTCTATTTGTTTTCACTTCATAAAATCAAAGTGTATTATCAAGCTATATGGGAAAGGCAGATTTGGCGAGATAATGAAACATGGTGTTAGGAGGGGCCTAAAGGTGAATGAATGGGCTGTGTCTAGATTGCATTTGTCCATTGAACAGATGCCATTGGTTATGTTCTGACATAAGAACATAAGATCATCCCTGCTAGATCAGACTAAAGGCCTGTTTAGCATCCTGCTTCTCATAGTGGCCAATGAAAAGCTCATAGACAAGGCATTAAAACAATATTCTGCTGCTGCTTCTCGACAACTGGTATCCAGTGGTACACTTCTTCTGAAATGAGAGGTTCCATATAGCCATGATAACTAAGGCTACAATCTACTTACCTGGAAGAAACCATTACTAAATTCATAAGAACTTGTTTCTGATTAGACATGGTTATGATTGCAATGTTAGAGTGCTTCCAAGAATCGATGATGTAGCAGCACCCAATCACTGCTCTTGGAACTGTTAGCACTAGAGTTGAATGCTGGCAGAAGCTGAACTGTAACAGAATCCCTGTTGAAGGACCACACTTTAACCTGGATACAATCACACTGAGACTCTGGTTTTAAGAAAACAATAAGCTGGCATTTACAGTAGGGCCCCACTCATACGGCGGGTTACGTTCCAGACCCCCGCTGAAAAGCGAAACCTGCTGAAAAGCAGAACTCCTTCAATAAAATGGCGCCCAATGCCTGAAAAACACTGTAAAAGTGGAACAAGCACCATATGAGTAGGGCCTTACCCTAATTTTAGCCGCCGTATTAGTGGAACGCCGAAAAGCGGGGCCCTACTGTATTAAAGGAAATACATGGTTGATAGGAAAGATCCCTAGTTCTGGCTAGCTAAGGTAGAGATACAATGAGGCATTGTTCCTGCATCTCAAGTAAAGAGTGATCCAAAAGATCTCATCTCTAAGGGAAGAGTAGAAGAAGAGTGAGAGAAAGAGGATGTAGGAAGTGAGGTCAGCAATCCAGAGTATCAGTCTAGCACTGGAAGGAAGATGAGCACAAGTAAGAAGGAAAAGGACAGTCTAAGAAGCATGGAGTTCCTCTATCTACTCTTTCTCATGCAGACACATCAGCCGGTGCAATCTGAGTTGCATCCCAAGACTTTCAACAGGAAGTGCAATAGCAACTCTGTTTCCAGAAGTCTAAAACTCTGTAACCAAATAGGCGGTTCCCCTTTCCACAGCCCGAAATTCTGATTTTTATTGGTGCCATTAGCTGGGGGAAACGGTAAATAATCTCTTCCCCTCACACACTCTGGATCATAATTCTTCCTACTCCACCATGGTGCAATTTATTGCAGGAAGAAGGAAAATACAACAATGCTACAGGTATTTAGAAAAGGGAGAATTAAAGAGAGTTGATTCCTAGAGAGGAAGGCCATAGAGAAGGAAATGGCCAAATCAGTCTAGGAAATGGCTAGAGCAATCTAGACACATCATACCTTGGCCAAATAGCAGCATTGACCCTCTACAAGTTGGGAAATTGTGCAGCTATTCCACCAACTTAAATAAAAGATTTTCTGGGCTTGAGGGATAGGGAGAGGAAGCTAAGGATTTTTGTTCATAAGGTCATGCAGATGTATAATAAAAAATGAAATGAAAGCATGACTATTCCACAATAAATAGAAGCTGACTAAGGGTGCTTTTAGACGTGGATGATTTAGCAGTACCCAATCTTTGCTGTTCTACTTTAAGCTGGAAGGAGAATAGTAACTCTTCCACCAGAGTTCTGGAATCCAAATAGAGTTATTAAGCAAGGGTCAACCCCCCCCTCCCCAGCACCAAAAGTTGGAGGGGGGAGCTGTTTTCACTGGGCCCATAGTGTGTGATGGGGACAGTGTTAAATCAGAGCTGGGGAACCTTTTTACCCTACAGACTGCATTTCTCACAGACAGCCTTCTATGGCCACAAGTCTGGTGGGTGGGACCAGAGGCAAAAAGTTAGTAGAGCAATTTGTGACTCTTACCTTTGTAACAGTAGGTTTTATTCCAACCATGCAAAAGTCAGAAGTTTACACACACACACACACACACACACACACACACCCTACCTACCTATCTACCTACCTACCTACCTCTCTCTCTCCATCCACCTTCCAGGCAAGCAAGCAGCTTTATCACAGTTCAAAGAATCATTCCAACCAGGGAATAGCATTCAAGGAGAGTGTTGTCATAAGCCCCATGGAAAGGGCATGGAGCCGCAAGAATGTGGAGGAGGAGAACTTTAAATGGAAAGAAGGCACTAGTGATGTGCGTTCTCAACAGTGACACTCAGTTCACACAAGTAGGGTGTCAGTGCATCCTTACTTAAGGTTGGTAAGGAGGTGTGTCTAGTTGCTGCGACAATGTCTTAGTGCAGTGTAGTCGTGCCTAGCTATTCCTAGTAATGATGCTGAATTTTGTGTAACCTGTAAGCTGATTCATGAAGCACTCTGAACTGAAACTTTCCATTAAATCTATTAAAGAAAAGCACACATCCGTGTCCTTGTCTGAGTTCAGTAGGTTTGGGCAGGATAGGTATAGTCTGTGGGAGGGGATATGGCCTGGGGAGAGTCTTGAGGGCCAAATAGAGAGACCAGGAAAGCCGCATTTGGCTCCCAGGCCTGACATTCTCCTGGGTTAGATACTCCCTCACTCACTACATGCTAGTCATGATCACCCTATGCAACTTGGGGAAGGGAAGAAAATATATGGATGCGAAGGTCATGCTGTTTGGAAAGAGAAAGGTTAACGTGGTAGAATGATTTCCTAGAGAGGAAAAAAGGTCTATAGTGAAGAGAATTACTTGAGCAATCTATCCAGGCCATAACCAGAAAAACAGTTGTGCAATGGGTCATCTGCAGTTGGGAGAATTACACAGATGTCCTATTGTATTAACAAAAACCCTTGGATTTTCTTAGCTCTGGTAGAGAGAAGGAAGCTGAACAGGGAAAACATGGGAGAAGAATGTTTTGATCATGATGTTGTGCTGATGCCCTATAAAAAGTAAGTGAACAAAACATGGCTCTTCCACAGTAACTGCTCAGTGTCAAAGTGGCCTAACAGTCATTATTCTCCATTAATTTCTCTACATTTTTTTAAAACCCTTCTAAGCTAGTGGTCATCACCTCATTTTGTGGCGGTGGAGTCTTCAAACTATATGTTGTGTTAGGAAGTATTTTGAATCTACTGTTAATTTAATTTCATTGGGTGGCTTTGACTCCTTTGTAAGATCTCAATCCATTTTCCCTCACCATTCATAGTTTTGCAAAGCTCTATCATGTCCCTCAGTCTACTTTTTTTTTGTAAACTAAAAGGCCAGATAAAGTAGCCATTCTCATAAGAAAGTTCCTTCAGCCCTCCTATGCATTTTTCGAGCTCTACACATCTTTTCTGAGATGTTGTGACCAGAACTGTACATACTATTCCAAGCATAGCAGTGCTCTAACAAGATCTTGAAGCAGGAAGGTGAATATGTAAACAGTAGGGACTGCTCGCTTCACTTGCCAGCCTCGCCTATTGTCACCAAAGCTCTCCCCTTCACAAACAGGTCACCAAAGCTTACCGCTTCTGTCCATGGGTTGCCAAAACTGCCCCCTTTCCCCCCTTACCCCCCACAGGTCACCAGAGCCGTCCCTTACCCCTCACAGTTTACCAGAGCTGTCCCCTTACCATGGGTTGCCAGCAGTACCCCCTTCCCCCACATGGGTTGTCAGCAGTGCCCCCTTCCCCTATGGGTTGCCAAAGCCATCCCCCTCCCCCCACGGGTTTTCCAAAGTCCTCCTCCTCCCCCTCCCTTCCATAAGTTGCCAGCGCTTCCTCTGCCCCCCCACAGGTCACCAAAGCTGCCAGAAGTCCCCCCACATGGGTCACCAGAGCTCCCCTGCCCACCTCCACGGGTTGCCAAAGCTCCCCTTTTATAAGCGCGACACTACAGAAATATATATCGGAAGATATGGGGGCGGCAGAGTGGGGTTACTGTGTTTATTTTTTACAATTATACGCTACTTAATCATTTCTAAGCAGTGTACATAAAAACGAACCATAAATAAAAAACAATAAAATCATCATAAAACCAAACACTACCTTAAAATGCTTGCTGGGACAAGAAAGTTTTAGTAATTTATTTTAACAGGTTGTGTTAATAGTGATATTTGATCATAATTCCAAACAGAAACAATAAAAGCATTCGAGGAATAGCGTGAGTAGTTATAGTGCCTTGCAAAAGTAATCAGACCCCTGACCAATGCTCTCATATTACTGAATTACAAATGGTACATTGTAATTTCATTCTGTATGATATTTTATTTTGAAACACTGAAACTCAAAATCAATTATTGTAAGGTGATATTGGTTTTATGTTGGGAAATGTTTGTAAGAAACATAAAAAAACTGAAATGTTGCCTGAATAAGTATTCAACCCCGTGCTGTGGAACCTCCCAGTTTACACATGAAAGAAACTGCCCTATCGAAGATACAGTTACCTTACCATTGGTCTCCACCAATGAACCATTAAAGTTGTTGTCACATTGTCAGGATAAAAACCCCACTGTTGAAGGATCATTGGTCAGGCTGTGGATCTGAAGGAAAATGAAGACCAAAGAGCATTCTACAGAAGAGAGAGAGAATGTAATACAAATGCATAGATTAGGAAAAGAGTACAAAATAATATCCAAGTGTTTGGATATCCCAGTGAGCACAGTTGAATCAATAATCAGGAAGTGGAAGCTGCGTCACACCACCCAGACACTGCCAAGAAAAGGCTGTCCCTCAAAACTGAGCGCTCAGATAAGGTGACTTGTGAAAGAAGCCACAGAGAGACCAACAATCACTTTGAAGGAGCTACAGAGTTCAGTGGCTGGGAGTGGAGTAATTGTACACCAGTCAACCATATGAAGAGCTCTGTATAACACAGGCCTGTACGGGAGGGTGGCAAGAAAGAAGCTGTTACTCAAAAAGTACCATCTGAAAGCACGTCTGGAGTTTGCCAGAAAACATGAGAGTGCCCCAGCTGCGATGTGGGAAAGGGTTTTGTGGTCAGATGAGACCAAGATAGAGCTTTTTGGCCAAAACTCAAAGCTCTATGTGTGGCGCAAACCTAACACTGGCCATGCTTCAAGACACACCATCCCTACAGTGAAGTATGGTGGTGGCAGCATCATGCTGTGGGGATGCTTCTCATCAGCAGGGACTGGGTGTCTTGTTAAAATCGGAAGAATAGATGGAGCAAAGTATAGGGAAATACTGAAAGAGAACCTGCTTCGGTCCACTAAAAAGCTGAAGCTGGGGAGGAAATTCCCTTTTCAGCAGGACAGTGATCCGAAGCACAAGGCCAAAGCAACATTGGTGTTGAGCCTCTGCTCACCCACGAGGGCTTGGGAGAGGGAAGACATGAGCTTCAGACTCCCCAGCTGCCAGGAGGCGCGGAAGACGCAGGAGTGGTGGAGTCTCAACAAGACTGTCAGCTCTGCACTGAGACAGCAGTGCAGGCGGGGCTGGAAATTCCTGGGTATTTACCAGGGCGGGAAAGTCCTTAGCTGGCAGCCTGGTCGTAAATCTGCCAAGCTAACAAGGATGAAATGTGATAAGGGCAAGGCCCTTTCCAAGCTTACATGCCAAGCCAGAAGTCCAGAAGCGAGGTCAGTAGAGGTCCGGGTCCAATTGCCAAGGGGTCAGTCCAAGATAAGGTTCAGGGAAACTAGAAACACACGAAGCCACGCCTGACGTTGTAGTCAGCAACAAGCTGAGGCCAAGGTTTGACTTTTAAGGAGCAGGTTTGTCAGCAGGTGTGAGCCCTCAGCGTTTTGGCCTTAAGTGGACAGGCCTGCCTCTCTTCTGCCTGACCTTCTGCTGTCTACGTTCTGCAGGTGAGGGGGGAGTATCCTGTTCACTGTCTGTGTCTGGCTGAAGGGCTTCAGCTGTGTCTGGGGTGCTCTGCAGCTGAGGGGGAGAAGGAGCTGGGTTCTCAGGAGTTTCCTCCGTTTCTCCTTTTGGGTCTGCTGCTTCTGGGTCTGCTGCTGTTACTCCCGAGTCATCCTCGTCTGATGAGTCCTCTCACGGGGCCATGACAAAGACCTTGGGAGGGAGTGTGAGGTTGAGCTTGGGTCAATTCCCACGGTTGGTGCAATATCCGAAGAAGAGAGAGCGCCACCCCCAGACAGATCAGAGGAGCCGTTGGAGGTTGCCTTTGAGCGTGCGTTAACTCCCTCTTCACCAAGCGGCTCGAGGGAGCCTCCAGGTGCATATCCGCCCCCCCCCGGCCTAGAGCCTGTTGCTAAGGAGCCGGTTCTTTCGGATGAGCCGCTGGAGGCACGCCCCCCGTCACCCTGCTTGCGACGCCATGAGAAACGGACAGGACAGAGGTCGGACTTGCACAGGAGTCAGAGATTATGATAAAATACTTTCCCTACTTAAGACTGCAGCTTTCCGGTTTAAGCTGCTGAGTCAACTTCCTTCACACGTTGCAGATAGGGTTGCCATGTCAGAAGCATCCCAAAACCTGAGATTTTAGGGGCGGGCCCGAGTGATGTCATTAAGCATGATACATTAAGCATCAATCACAGTTGCTTGGAACGTACAATTTTAAAAAAATATCTGACTGGAAATTAAGCTAGAGGAAAAGGTGGATGTCATCCAATAAGGCAAATAGGTAAAAAGGGGGGGCACCCCAGGATGACAAGAAAGCTTGAGTGAAAATATATATGTAAATTTTTATTCCAATTTCAAGGATAAAAATGGTCTGCAAAACCCAACGCGTTTCGGCTAATGTTGTATAGCCTTCATCAGGGGCTGTAAGAAACAAATACATACAGGAGTGACTTTACATTTTTTGCAAACTATCATCATACAGTTTTGTTTTAAAAACAATGGGGTTGGAGTACATATTATTCCTTATTCACATGACTGTCTATATTTTTTCTTAAATCAAAGCTGTAATGGATCAGATTCTTTCCACAGGATTGTTGAGAATCAGCAGCACATTCGTCAGGGCAAATCTGTTAAGTGTGTCCGTTGTAAGTGGTGGGGTAAAATGTAGTCGGTCACAAAGTACTTTCAGCTGGGATAAAATGCATGATGTAATTGCAGTCTAGGGATCTTGTGTAAAGTGCATATCTTTACAGTAAGGGAAGAAAATCCAGGTCCTCATTCAGTCCATTTGGGGAAAGGGTATTCAATTTGAGGATCCATGCTATTTCTCTTCTCATGAGTGTATTGGAATTAGGTCCACTAGTTCTTTCTAAACCCCAAAATACAAAATCCTTGTGGGTATGGTCATGGTCTAAAAAGTGGTTTACTAGAGGCGCGGTTCTCCTTTTGCATTTGATGTTACTTAAGTGTTCTCCAGTTCTGATTTTAAGGGGCCTGCTGGTTTGGCCAACGTATATTTTAGGACAACTACACTGTATAATATAGACTACATGCGAACTATTGCACGTTGTAAAATGTGTGAGGAAGTGTTGTAGCCTATTTGCTTTCGGCAAGATCCTCCGTGGCTCAGAGTGGTAAGTGGCGGTAACGCAGCTGAAGCTCTGCTCATGGCCAGAGTTCAATTCCAACGGAAGGAGGAAGTCGAATCTCCAGTAAAAGGGGTCATAAGAACATAAGAAGAGCCTGCTGGATCAGGCCAGTGGCCCATCTAGTCCAGCATCCTGTTCTCACAGTGGCCAACCAGGTGCCTGGGGGAAGCCTGCAAGCAGGACCCGAGTGCAAGAACACTCTCCCCTCCTGAGGCTTCCGGCAACTGGTTTTCAGAAGCATGCTGCCTCTGACTAGGGTGGCAGAGCACAGCCATCATGGCTAGTGGCTAGTCCTCCATGAATTTGTCTAATCTTCTTTTAAAGCTGTCCAAGCTGGTGGGCATTACTGCATCTTGTGGGAGCAAATTCCATAGTTTAACTATGCGCTGAGTAAAGAAATACTTCCTTTTGTCTGTCCTGAATCTTCCAACATTCAGCTTCTTTGAATGTCCACGAGTTCTAGTATTATGAGAGAGGGAGAAAAACTTTTCTCTATCCACTTTCTCAATGCCATGCATAATTTTATACACTTCTATCATGTCTCCTCTGACCTGCCTTTTCTCTAAACTAAAAAGCCCCAAATGCTGCAACCTTTCCTCGTAAGGGAGTCGCTCCATCCCCTTGATCATTCTGGTTGCCCTCTTCTGAACCTTTTCCTCTATAATATCCTATTTGAGATGAGGCGACCAGAACTGTACACAGTATTCCAAATGCGGCCACACCATAGATTTATACAACGGCATTATGATATCGGCTGTTTTATTTTCAATACCTTTCCTAATTATCGCTAGGATTTAATTTGCCTTTTTCACAGCTGCCGCACACTGGGTCGACATTTTCATCGTGCTGTCCACTACAACCCCGAGGTCTCTCTCCTGGTCGGTCACCGCCAGTTCAGACCCCATGAGCGTATATGTGAAATTAAGATTTTTTGCTCCAATATGCATAATTTTACACTTGTTTATATTGAATTGCATTTGCCATTTTTCTGCCCATTCACTCAGTTTGGAGAGGTCTTTTTGGAGCTCTTCGCAATCCCTTTTTGTTTTAACAACCCTGAACAATTTAGTGTCATCAGCAAACTTGGCCACTTCACTGCTCATTCCTAATTCTAGGTCATTAATGAACAAGTTGAAAAGTACAGGTCCCAATACCGATCCTTGAGGGACTCCACTTTCTACAGCCCTCCATTGGGAGAACTGTCCGTTTATTCCTACTCTCTGCTTTCTGCTTCTTAACCAATATCTTATCCACAAGAGGACCTCTCCTCTTATTCCATGACTGCTAAGCTTCCTCAGAAGCCTTTGGTGAGGTACCTTGTCAAACACTTTTTGAAAGTCTAAGTACACTATGTCCACTGGATCACCTCTATCTATATGCTTGTTGACACTCTCAAAGAATTCTAATAGGTTACTGAGACAGGACTTTCCCTTGCAGAAGCCATGCTGGCTCTGCTTCAGCAAGGCTTGTTCTTCTCTGTGCTTAGTTAATCTAGCTTTAATAATACTTTCTACCAGTTTTCCAGGGACAGAAGTTAAGCTAACTGGCCTGTAATTTCCGGGATCCCCTCTGGATCCCTTTTTGAAGATTGGCGTTACATTTGCCACTTTCCAGTCCTCAGGCACGGAGGAGGACCCAAGGGACAAGTTACATATTTTAGTTAGCAGATCAGCAATTTCACCTTTGAGTTCTTTGAGAACTCTCGGGTGGATGCCATCCGGGCCCGGTGATTTGTCAGTTTTTATATTGTCCATTAAGCTTAGAACTTCCTCTCTCGTTACCACTATTTGTCTCAGTTCCTCAGAATCCCTTCCTGCAAATGTTAGTTCAGGTTCAGGGATCTGCCCTATATCTTCCACTGTGAAGACAGATGCAAAGAATTCATTTAGCTTCTCTGCAATCTCCTTATCGTTCTTTAGTACACCTTTGACTCCCTTATCATCCAAGGGTCCAATTGTCTCCCTAGATGGTCTCCTGCTTTGAATGTATTTATAGAATTTTTTGTTGTTGGTTTTTATGTTCTTAGCAATGTGCTCCTCAAATTCTTTTTTAGCATCCCTTATTGTCTTCTTGCATTTCTTTTGCCAGAGTTTGTGTTCTTTTTTATTTTCTTCATTCGGACAAGACTTCCATTTTTTGAAGGAAGACTTTTTGCCTGTAAGAGCTTCCTTGACTTTGCTCGTTAACCATGCTGGCATCTTCTTGGCCCTGGCGGTACCTTTTCTGATCTGCGGTATGCACTCCAGTTGAGCTTCTAATATAGTGTTTTTAAACAACTTCCAAGCATTTTCGAGTGATGTGACCCTCTGGACTTTGTTTTTCAGCTTTCTTTTTACCAATCCCCTCATTTTTGTGAAGTTTCCTCTTTTGAAGTCAAATGTGACCGTGTTGGATTTTCTTGGCAATTGGCCAGTTACATGTATGTTTAATTTAATAGCACTGTGGTCACTGCTCCCAATCGGTTCAACAGCACTTACATCTTGCACCAGGTCCCGGTCCCCACTGAGGATTAAGTCCAGGGTTGCCGTCCCTCTGGTTGGTTCCATGACCAACTGGTCTAGGGAATAGTCATTTAGAATATCTAGAAACTTTGCTTCTTTGTCATGACTGGAACACATATGCAGCCAGTCTATGTCCGGGTAGTTGAAGTCACCCATTACTACCACATTTCCTAGTTTGGATGCTTCCTCAATTTCATATCTCATCTCAAGGTCTCCCTGAGCATTTTGATCAGGGAGACGATAGATCGTTCCCAGTATTAAGTCCCTCCTGGGGCATGGTATCACCACCCACAACGATTCTGTGGAGGAGTCTGCCTCTTTTGGGGTTTCGAGCTTGCTGGATTCAATGCCTTCTTTCACGTATAGAGCGACTCCGCCACCAATACGTCCTTCCCTGTCCTTCCGATATAGTTTATATCCAGGGATAACCGTATCCCACTGGTTTTCTCCATTCCACCAGGTCTCCGTTATGCTCACTATATCAATGCTCTCCTCTAAGACCAAGCACTCCAGTTCTCCCATCTTGGTTCGCAGGCTCCTAGCATTAGCGTACAGGCACTTGTAAGCAGTGTCTCTCTTCAAGTGTCTTTGGCACTTGTGGTTAGGCCCGTGGTAATTTGCTCTTCTGAATTTATATCCTGTGCCCCTGCTTTCACAATGCCTACTTCTAGGCCTACCCCTTTTAAAATTTCATCATTTCTTTGGTTTTTATCCCAGGGGGGAGGTTTATTCCGAACGGGACCTTTCTCAGCTCCTGTCGGGTTTCCCCCCTCAGTCAGTTTAAAAGCTGCTCTGCCACCTTTTTAATTTTAAGTGCCAGCAGTCTGGTTCCATTCTGGTTCAAGTGGAGCCCATCCCTTTTGTACAGGCCCGGCTTGTCCCAAAATGTTCCCCAGTGCCTAACAAATCCAAACCCTTCCACCCGACACCATCGTCTCATCCACACATTGAGACTGCGAAGCTGGGCCTGTCTGGCTGGTCCTGCGCGTGGAACCGGTAGCATTTCAGAGAAAGCCACCTTGGAGGTCCTGGCTTTCAGCATCCTACCTAGCAACCTAAATTTTGCTTCCAGGACCTCACGGCTGCATTTCCCCATGTCGTTGGTGCCAACGTGCACCACGACCACTGACTCCTTTCCAGCACTGTCTACCAAACTATCTAAACGACGGGCGATATCCGCAACCTTCGCACCAGGCAGGCAAAACACCTTGCGGTCTACACGCCCATCACACACCCCACTGTCTATGTTCCTAATGATCGAATCACCCACTACAAGGATCCCTCCACCCCCTGGAGATATATCCTCGGCCCGAGAGGATAGCTGCTCATCCCCCAAGGAATGGGTCCCTTCTAAGGGATCATTTCCCTCTTCCTCAGCTGGATGCTCTCCTTCCCCGAGACCATCGTTCTCCATGATAGCAGGAGAGCTATCATCATTGGAGTGGGACACAGCTATAACGTCCCTGAAGGCCTCCTCCACACACCTCTCTGCCTCTCTCAGCTTTTCCAGGTCCACCACCTTGGCCTCAAGGAAATGAAGTCATTCCCGGAGAGCCAGGAGCTCATTGCACCGAGAGCATACCCACGACTTCTGTCCAACAGGCAGATAGTCGTACATGCTGCAGGCTGTGCAAAACACTGGAAAGCCCCCACACGCCTGCTGGCTTCTTACCTGCATAGTTTTGTTTAAGGTTTATTATGTCAATGCATTGGAGACTGCGGTTTAGTTGAGGTCAGGGAACAGACGGGCAGAGTGGGGGCCCTGGCCTCCTCGCCCTGCTGCCGAACTCGCTCTGCTGCTTAACTCGCCTTGACGCTTTGTCAGCTGGGGCTCCCTCTAGCTCGTGGAGGTCCTCGTGGAGGTCGAGGTCCACTCAGCCGTCCATCCATCCATGGTCGCTAAAATGAGTACCCGGCATATGCTGGGGGGGTACAGAAAGGCCAGGGAAGGAACTGGCAATCCCACCCCATATATATGGTCTGCCTAGTAAACGTCGCAAGACGTCACCCTAAGAGTTGGAAGACTTGCACTATAAGTGCGGGGACACATTTACCTTTACCTTTTACTTGCTTTCGGCAAGAAGGGTTTAAGTGCCTTCAGGCCAGGCCAGTCACCAGAAGGTCACTGTAGGAAGAAAGGAAGGAGCCTTGTGTTGTGGTGATGTTAGATGGGAGCATTCGGGAGTAAATGGATGCCTCTGAAGGCTGCAATTCTAAACACACGTACTAAGGGACTAAGCCCCCATAGAACTCAACAGGACTTACTTCTGAGTAGATATAGTTTGGATTGTGCTGTTGGTAAAGCTTGACTAGGGATCCTCTACAAAGACATCCATATCCAAGCAGGGTTGGCAACCCCCTTCCTGGAATGCCCTGCCCTTATCTTTTAATGTGGCTGCTCCAAACTTTACAGATTTGACACTTCACTTCAGAAAGAGGTCTGAGAAATGAGTAAGAGTAAGAAGATTCTCTACCCTTTCTGTCTGCATAGATGCCCTCATCCTTCCCCTGCGCCCAGCAGAAGCTCTGGGCCAGGCAGGACGCAATGGCATCTCATAGAGGACATCCTCCCTTTTCATGGGGTGTATGATTTGTCCTGGCCCAGAGGAGATTTTGGGGTGGGCACCCCCAATTACTTATTTTTCCTGTGTGTCTTTTTCTGCTTTGATTTTGTATAGATGCCCTCTTCTGTGCCCTGCGCCCAACAAAAGCTCTGGGCCAGACGGTACGCAGTGGCATCTCGTAGAGGACACCCTCCCCTTTCCTCAGGTGTATGATTTGTGCTGTCCTAGAGCAGATTTAGGGGTGGGTACCCCCAGTTACTTATTTTTTATGATTTTATGACATCATTATATATTTATGATAATATCAGAAGCCTGATGATTTTGATTGCATAAATGTATTGTTATTCTTGACGGGGAGAGTCCCCCGATCACAGTGATATATCATACAGGGTACCCCAACATATATGTTGGGGTTCAGGGACATGTTAATTTTGGTTTGAAGTTGCTGTCGTTGTCAACTCTTCTTTTTTAGCGTTTTGAACTTTCAAGCAAATAAGGAACTGGGAACTAGGAACCAACTTCAGCGTCGTATCAGTTAAATAGATTAAACAGTCGCGGGGGGGCTGACGTTCTGGTGTATATCTCGGGAAACAGACCACCTAGAAATGTAATTTTTTTTAAATTGAAGCTAAGAGTCCGGAGATTAAGGGGTGCTAGCCGGAGAGCCCCCCAAAAAACTGGAGACTCCAGCCGAAAAATGGAGACCTGGTAACTCTAGTTGCAGAGCATGTCTAGAGTGTAGTTAGGGAATTCTAGTGAGCTAGCATAGAGATTCTTATGAAGCACACTGCTTTTGATGTATCCATTACTTTAATAAAACAAGAGTTAATTGCACCTGTGTCTCAGCCTCGTGGATCCTGCTCTGAACGGGACAGTTGGAGTGGCTGAAGAACAAAAAGGTGAATGTCCTACAGTGGCCCAGTCAAAGTCCAGATCTCAATGCCACTGAGAATCTATGGCACTCTTTAAAAATTGTGGTCCACAAGTGATGTCCAACCAATCTGAACGACCTGGAGCAAATCTGCCAAGAGGTACGGGCCAAAATCCCTCCAACACTGTGCAAAGCTGGTACATATCTATCCCAAAAGACTTAAAGCTGTTACTGCAGCAAAAGGTGACTCTACCAAATATTAATGTGTGGGGATTGAATACTTATGCAAGCTACATGTTTCAGTTTTTTATGTTGCTTACAAACATTTCCCAACATAAAACTCATGCCACCTTACAATAATTGATTTTGAGTTTCAGTGTTTCAAAATAAAATATCATACAGAATGAAATTACAATGTACCATTTGTAATTCAGTAATATGAGAGCTTTGGTCAGGGGTCTGAGTACTTTTGCAAGGCACTGTATATTCCTCACTACAATAATAGTTAGCCATTTTCCTTTGGGATCCTGGGAAGGCTTCAGGACAGTATAAACTGCAATACTTATGGGCAAGGAATACTGAAACTAACCTGTGAGTTAAAGTACAATGAAGAGTCAGAAAGAGAAACAGCTTGTGGCGCACACTGGAGTTTGAAGATACAAGATGGGATGGAAGGAGCTCAGGTGACATGCTGTCTTCCCAAAGTAGAAGGGGGGGGGAAGGAGAGGGAGGAGAAGCGTGGTATTTTTCCAGAAAAGCCGATAGGAGGTAAAACAGAAAAGTTGAATACTGAGAAGGGTGAAAAGAGGAGTGGGGTTTGGTTGGTCTTCTGTGTACCCAGTATAGCTGGGAGCGGGGAGGGGGCTGACTGTGTAACAGCAGGCAAACTTGCAAGAATACAGATAATGCTGGGTCCAGGATTTAGGTAGGAGGCACCTCCAATAGGTCTGTCTTACCAAGAGGAGAAGGGACATGCAAACTTGAGAATTTCCTGATTTTCTTGGATATGAGTGAAAAGTGGAAGTGGTATCACTGTTAGGGTGCTGGACTCTCTGCTTGTTTGGGGGCCCTGGGGCATGCCCAATCTTGCTACCCTCTGGAGCTGGCCCTGAAGACTGAGAGGACTGACACGTTGTAATCTCCTGGATTCCATAGTTCTTGAATAGTAGTACCACCTTAGTTCCAGTGAGGTCTTAAGATGGGGAAGTCTTTCCAATTTGCAGCTGTAGCAAAAATCCTACCCAAAAGTGGCTGTGGGGTGCCTGTTGGTAAGGACAGCCCTGCACCCATCTCAAACACATGCTCTTTTATTTAGAAATATACTTAGTTTTGCTGTGTGACATGATCACTAGATGAAAACATGGTTAGATCTATAAAATATTTGTAGGGCAGATTTCAGATGCATGCTCCTGGTTTCCAGGATCTAAAGTGAAAAATTAAATGTAGGTTCTCTGCTTGTGTGTGTGTGTGTGTGTGTTTTAGTGTGGTAACTGCCCAGGAATTTAATGTGCTTTGCTCATAATAAAAGAATCTCTAGCATACTATTGGGCAATGAAAAATTTCAGGACTTGCCTGTAGGCCTATTCATTTTGAAGTCTAGTCACTTTTCTGCTCAGCTAACAACATTGTTTACCACAAAAGGTTCAGCAAAAACTATTGCTAAAATTACTCAGTGGTCAATCCTGTTTCTTGAAATTAATTTTCAGATTGTGTAAGCTGCCTGCTGTGAGAAGATTTGAGCAAAATGTTGCAGAAAGTCTGTCCTGCTTAACATATGTTTCTAATAAACATATGATACATTAACATATATTTTTTGTTCATGTACCAAATGATTTAAAGTTACATTCTTTGCTTCTTTTCACCTAGAGCTGGTTGCAATATCATGTAACTGTAAAGAGATAACAGCAAAATAATTCTGCGTTATAGTAAGTAATGCAAGTAACTCTTCATTACAGAGGAATGATGCCATGAATATTTTTGACTGCTCACTCTCTGTGCAAAAGCCACATATTTATTGTTATGGATCAGTATGCCGAACAGGCAGCAGATTTGAGATTGTTATTGTCAGATCCACAAAAAAGCAACAAGTGGATGCTCAAGCTGATGTGTAATTTGTTTAATTTGGTGACATGCAACAATTATTCAAATCTGCATTATATTGCTTACCTATGCTCTGCGAATGGGGAATATAATGCACAATTAGCCTAATTGCAGCTAATATGTATCCAGTATGCAACCATTATTCAGATCTGCATTGTGAAAATCTTATATTGACTACTGTGGACAAGTGCCCTGAACATATCCATGGGGAAAAGTGAAGGTTTTTGACATCATTAGAAAAAAGTCCATTGGTGAACATTAAATGCCACTTAATGCAAATGTTAATAGTTAATTAGTTCGTTTCCCCCCTTGACCTCAAAGGTGGTTAATGGGGCACCCTTTCACTGGGAAGATAACAGCTTCTGTTCTATACATTGTTGTGGTAAGACAGCCAGCTATGGTTCTAGTTAACGTGAAGTAAGATAGTGTAATCTTTTGTGCGCATATATTACCAGCCTGATGAAAGATGGCTTGGAGTTCACAGGTTGGTATAGAACAGTCTGTATATGTAATATTATAATACTTACAGATGTAAAAGAGTTGCCAATTCCCCAGACTGTAGACTTTTAAGATCCCTAAAATAGATTCATGTTAGCTTTATTTCTTTATTTGTACTGCCCCTCTGTAGTATGTTTACTTCCAAAATTATAATTTAGCTAGTAAATATTACACAAGAGACCTACACACAATCACTCCTCCTCCACCTCTCTTGTCCTGTCCTTCACTCTGATGAGGGTTCTGCTATAGACACTGCAGATCCTTATGTTCCTGACCTTGTTTCCCTAGAAGCATCCTCTGATGCACTATAAAAGGAAATCAGTGGGTAGCCCTCTGACATTGTCAGGGCTGAGTAGTAGGCAGCAGTCTCAGGGGAGCCAGAAACCAGTAACTATTATTATTATTATTATTATTATTTATCATCATCATCTTTATTTATACCCCGCCATTTCTCCAAAACTGGAACTCATGGCGGCTTCCAGATAAAAAATACATATAATTAAAAACATACAAAGTCTGCATTAAAATAAGATTAAACTATTTCCAATATTAAAACCATACACACATATAGCTAAAAAAGTTCAGACTAGTTTAAAAATGATATAATAGACATTAGCAATGCAGCACCCTTCACGCCCTAACCTTAGCCTTCAATTCCAAAGGCTTGTTGGAATAGGAAGGTCTTTGCTTGTCGACGGAAGGACTGCAAAGAGGGGGTCATTCTTACCTCCCTAGGAAGGGAATTCCAAAGCCTAGGGGCAGCCACCGAGAAGGCCCTCTCACGCGTCCCCACTAGTTGTACTTGAGAAGATGTGGGTATTGAGAGAAGGGCCTCTCCTGAGGATCTCAGGGCCTGGACAGGCTAATACAGGGAGATACGGTCTGATAAATAGCCTGGACCTAAGCCATATAGGGCTTTATAGGTCAGCACCAGTACTTTGAATTGTGTCTGGAAACAGACTGGCAACCAGTGGAGCTTTTTTAATGAGGGTAGTACGGTCCCTGTAACCAGCCCCAGTTAGCATTCTGGCTGCAGCACGTTGTACCAACTGAAGTTTCTGAACAGTCTTCAGAGGCAGCCCCATGCAGAGCGCGTTACAGTAATCTAAACGGGATGTAACTAAGGCATGTGTCACCGTGGCCAGATCAGACAGCTCAAGGAACGGGCGCAGTTGGCGCACTAATCTTAATTGTGCAAAAGCACTCCTGGCCACTGCAGAAACCTGGGACTCCAAATTTAATGCTGAGTCCAGGAGCACACCCAAACTGCGAACCTGTGTCTTCAGGGGCAGTGTAACCCCATCCAGCACAGGCTGTATCTCTATTCCCTGATTCGCCTTACGACTGACCAGGAGCACCTCTGTCTTGTCTGGATTAAGCTTCAATTTGTTCACCCTCATCCAGTCCACCACTGACGCCAGACACTGGTTTAAAACCGAGACAGCTTCCTTGGAATTAGGTGGAAAGGAGACATAGAGTTGGGTGTCATCAGCATACTGATAGCACCGAACCCCAAACCCCCGGACAACCTCTCCCAGCGGTTTCATGTAGATGTTAAATAGCATAGGGGATAAAACTGAACCCTGAGGGACCCCATAGGTCAATGGCCAAGGGGTCGAACAGGAATCCCCCAGCACCACTTTCTGGGTTCGTCCCTCCAGGAAGGAATGGAGCCACTGCAAAACAGTGCCCCTAAGTCCCATCCCAGCAAGGCGGCCCAGAAGAATACCATGGTCGATGGTATCAAAAGCCGCTGAGAGGTCCAGCAGAACCAACAGGGATACACTCCCCCTGTCCAGTTCTCTGCGTAGGTCATCCACCAAGGCGACCAAAGCCGTCTCCGTCCCATAACCAGGCCTGAAACCAGATTGAAATGGATCCAGATAATCTGTTTCATCCAAGAATCCCTGGAGCTGGGAGGCCACCACATGTTCTATTACCTTACCCAAAAATGGAATATTGGAGACTGGCCGGTAATTATCCATTATGGAGGGGTCCAGGGAGGGCTTTTTTAACAAAGGCCTTACAACTGCCTCCTTTAGGCAATCTGGAACTCTGCCTTGATGTAAGGAGGCATTAACCACTCCCCCCACCCACTCAGCCAGTCCCTCTCTGGCACTTTTTATAAGCCAGGAAGGGCAAGGGTCTAGCAGACATGTGGTGGCTCTCACCTCTCCAAGGATCTTGTCCACATCCTCGGGCTGTACAAATTGAAAAGAATCCATCATTACTGGACAGACAGGAGCCAAAGTTACATCCCCTGAGACTGTATCAATTATAGTGTCTAAGTCGGAACGAATCTGAGCGACTTTATCTGCAAAGTGCTGTGCAAACTCTTGACAGCGGGCTGTTGAGTGATCTATATTACCCTCTCGGGGGCCAGAATGTAAAAGACCCCTGACCACTCAAAACAGCTCCACTGGACGGCTCCCTGCAGATGCAATGGTGGCAGAAAAGAATGATTTCTTTGCTGCCTGCACTGCCACAGAGTAGGCCTTCAAGGAGGCTCTAGCCCGTGTTCGGTCAGACTCGCTCCGAGTCTTCCACCAACGTCACTCTAGTCTCCGTCTCATTTGTTTCATCACCACCAGCTCCTTGGGATGAATCCAATAGCCATGACTGAAAAGTAAGTCAGAACCAAAGACCAAACCAGGTGGAGAGCTTGCGAAGCAAGCCAGAAGTCAGGACGAAATAACAAGTCAGGAATGAAGCAGGAAGCAGGAATGAAAAGCAAACCAGAAGGTAGGACCTAAGCACAGACAAAGGATACAGGAAAACACAGCATTTCAGAAGACCTTGTTGATGAAGCCAGGCTTAACTAGAACAGGAAGCCGTTTTATACCTCTTCCTGCCCAGGAGGATTCAGTCGTCAGTCAGCCAGAGCGGACAGGGCCAGTCCAGGACCTGAGGATCCAAAATTGCCTGGGCAGAGGCTGCAACATGCAGTTCAATAGTTTATCACATAAGACCCAAGGTTTTCCTCTTGGAACTCCAGCAGTTCAAGAAGTTGTGTAATCCAGTGTCCTCTCTTGGCTGTTTGTTCTAGCAATCTCTAACCATAGAAGTGTCAAGGCCAGGCTGTAGTCTTGGATGGCTGTACTCTACCCAAATTTAGTCCTGGAGGATTTATTCTCTAATCCGAAGTCCTTGTAGCTCAAGTCAAGGGGTTAAGGTGAGAAGTTTGACCTTGGAATTCATCAAGCAGAAGACACTACTCTCTATCTGCCTCCATAATCAGAGGCGGTATGGTTCTGAATACCAGTTGCTGTAAACTGCAAGAGGGGAGCGTGCTCTTGCGCTGAGTTTCTGCTTGCAGGCTTCCTATAGGTGTCTGGCTGGCCATTGTGATAACAGGATGCTGGACTAGATGGGCCATTGGCCTGATCCAACAGGTCTTTTTATGTTCTTATGTAATGCTGAACATCCCTATTCCTTTCAGTTCCTGAAGGGCTTATGAGCATGACAGAAATTGGGCTAGGATACAGCCTCAGATCCTGTGATCCTCAAAGTCCCTGACAGGAAGAATATGTATAACCTGAGCTGTATGAATTAAAAAGCATGTTCTTATTTTGGGACACTCCTCAACATGTAGCACAATCTGTGCAGGTGCTGTTCTAGATGAAGGAAAGAGCCACCATGCACCCAGCCACTTGGATTCTCCTGTATAGAGAGTTATCTCTATGGGCTGTATGATGCAGGATGCTTTATGCAGTTTGTCCATACTTGTGAAGCTCATCTTCCTTCCATGAGTGTGTTAAACTGAGGTGCTGGGAAAGAAAGTCTTTAATTTCTAAACCAAATCCAGATCCCCCCCCCCAAAAAAACCAACAACATGTCAAGGCTGCAGTTCAGATATTGCTGGCTAAGAGCAGAGTTTGTTCAAAATTTATCAAGTAGTTATATCATAGCTTCATTAACTATAATGGATGAAACAGCTGATCTAATTAAAGTGCAGAAGCTCACCATGGTTTTCTTTAAGGTGACTCTTGTTTCATCCTCTACTATTCAATAGAATGCATTTTAGATTTCTTTCAATCCCAGATTTTATTTCTGTCCTCCTTTTGTATTACTTATTATGCCACCATGCCACAGAAAAATCAGTGTTTTCCAGAGCTTTAGTTGAATTTTCTCTGAGGTGTTGAAGATTTAACCCTAATTAATATGTCATTTTTATTTACTGGTTCCTTCACTACCTTCTGGCAAAGGTATTGGGGAGTATATTGCAGCATAACAGTTAAAGCAATCCCAATAAATTTAAATAACAAATTAGGGATGCCAGAACCAAAAAAAGAGTTGGGCTTTTGTGAACAGCTGATTGGAGTGCCTGTGAAATACTCAAAGACACTTGTGGAGCACCTGCCTCCACCACCTTCATCACCCCTGCCACCATCTTCTCCTGCCCCCCAAGTGCTCAGCAACAGCCCTGCAGTGGCAGGAATGGCTGTTAGCAAGACTCCTCTGTAGACATGTGGTTCACATTCACACATTCTACAAGTCTTGTGAATTAGGATCTTTAGACATTTGCAGTAGTGCATCTTGGCAGATTTACCCAATAACTTACACTCATACAGATCTTAAACGTGGGGATATTTATTGAGCATATACAGACAGAATCAAAACATACACATTTAACATTTCAGTGGGGAATAGCTCAGTACCAATGCATATCTATTGACATCAATGGGGATAGCTCAGTAACAATATGTGTAAGGGAATTAGCCACATAAACCTAATCATAACTAAACTCACATACACACTCAGCATACAAATACATGAAGGACAGCTTGGAAAAGTTACTTTTTTGAACTACAACTCCCATCAGCCCAATCCAGTGGCCATGCTGGCTCCTTCTGATGAAGGAGCAAGCACACTTTGCAAACTAGGCCTCAGTCATGTGCAGCTGGGCATGGAGGACCAGAACATGGCTTCTGAAACATAGTCACTCGCACACAGAGTCAAAGATAGGCAGAGGGAGCAGATGTGGAGGCTACAATTTATAGGGAAAGGAGCTCCAGGACAGAGAGCGAGATATACCTTTCCCAGCCCTGTTGGACAATCTAGAAATCGAACTGGAGCGCTTTGAGACTCCTGGGTCACGCAGGGAAACAGCAGATGCAGCAGGCAGGGGTCCTGAAATGGCTTATTGCATCTCTGCTTTGCCTAGCAAGGTCCAGCACAAAGCAGGAAAAGTAGTAGAGCCCTGAAAAGAGCTTTTGAAGCAGCTTCAGCAAGCAGGGACCTCTCTTTCAGTAGGCAGGGGTCCAGAGATAAGGAAGAGCAGGCGAGAGTCAGATTTTTGGGTTCTGGCTGGCTAAGTGATTCAGCAGGTGATTTCAGGTACAGTGACATTTAGCAGTGTGGGTATCCAAGACCCAGAGCCCAGAACAGCAATTCAGCAGGTGATTTCATAGTGGAACTGGGCACCCAGCACAGCTCTAGCAGTCCAGTTTTTATACATTTCTGAACAAAGACCTCAAAAGGAGAATGCAGAATTGATTGGATCAGGCAGGTATCCTTCCTTAATTTCTATACCTATGATGAGTCGTATGGTCAGGGTGATGGGATTTTCTTTTGTGACAACAGGTGGTGGCATTCACCTTTTAGCTAGCTTGATAAGGTTTGAACAATGAGCTTGAGGGCCAAACTTTTACTTTTGGGATTGCATTGATTGGATTGCCCATGTCCTGTGCATATGACTGGCATCATCCTCTCAGTTGAAATGGCAGACTTAACTCTTTCAGCTGCTTTTTCCATCAGGTTTCAAGCAACATCTTTTTGTAAAATGAACCAAACTGAAGCCATTTTAAAAATTATATAAGCCATATTGGGGTGGAGTGTCTCTCAGGTTTATAGGCTCGTAGCCAGTCTGCCAACATGGCAGTGGAGGGTTAAGGTTAGGTTGTCACTCCCAGAGCACCAGCTGTGCATCATCTCCTGCTGGGAATTGGAGAGGGACTGTAAGTCCCACAGTTCCCAGTAGGAGAAGTCTGTTATTTGTGTAATGTCTTCTGGGAAGAGAGCCTTCAGAGGCTTTCCAGCTACATGAGCAGTAGAGTCATCTCCAAATCAGTCATTACAAATATCAGCTTGGTGGGAGGGGACAGAGAGATGGATTTTGAACCTCCCATTCCCACTTCACTGCCAAATTTCTAGCTGGCTTGATTACTATTTTTTCCCCCTTCGCAGAGGAGTCTCTATGCATAGCCCTAGCAGCTGTGTGTGCAGTTAGTTGGATCAGGGCCAAAGAAGCTCTCTATATAAAATGAGAGGCATATCAGACAATTGAAACTGATGACAGTATTTTAAAATAATAACTCTTTTGGTATCTCCCCACCCAAGAGTGGCTATCTCAAAGAAACTAGGTTTCAAAATATAGTGGGTTGTAAAACAGGATGTCAGTATGACAACCTGAAATTAGTTGATGAGATTTCTGATGGTATGTTCATCACATGATTGCTCTGTGGGGAAGGGGTACGTGTCAGCCATAGACAGCTAGTCATGTGCAACATGCTGATGCTGTTCACTGAACGTAGCATGGATTAAATTTTTGAACTGATTGTAACCACTCAGAACATAAGAAGCTGCCTTATACTGAGTCAGACCATTGGTCCATCTAGCTCAGCACACTCTACACTGAATGGAAGCAGCTCTTCAGGATTTTCAGGCAAGAATCTCTCACTGCCCTACCTGGTGATGCAAGAGATTGGACCTGGGACCTTCCGCAAACAAAGCTGATGCTGTGCCACTGAGCCATGGCCCCTCCCTACAAAAAGCTGTGGTTATGAATAAATGTACAAAAGCCAATTCAGTGGGTGGTATTTTGCGCTAGTCCTACTCAGAGTAGACCAATTGACGTTAATAGACATGACTAACGTAGGTTCATTAATTTCAGTGGGTGTACTCTGAGTAGGACTTAGTTGAATACAACCCAGTGTGTAGCACTAAACATGACTAATTCGCCATGAACTGAAGCCAGCACACCATGCCTTTATGCCGCATGCCAAGTGGGCATGCAAACTAGCCTTTAGACAACTCAGTCTTCCATTTCAGGTCATAATATCTTCATCCTTGTTTCATATTGCCTGCTACATTGAGTGGTTGAATAACTTATCCATAAGTGATACCCAGAACTTGACCATGCAACTCGTTGGGGAAAGATTAAAATGCACCTAAAGCAAGGGAGAGGCTGAAGAAGGCCTTAGACAAAGTCATGCGAAGCTAGTTAAATTCTGGTCATAAAATCACTATTTTCTATTGCTGTCATATAATTATAGGGAAAACAATTCACTTTAAGACAAATTGTTGTGAACTTTCTTTGCTTTCCCAAACTTTAGCCAAATCCAGACTTTTGTGGGGACTGATGGACTTGGCTTAACTCTCAATGAATAGCTGAAGAATCTTATACATGTCTTCCCTTCCCCCTCCCCCCAGCCCCACCACTGAGGCCCAGTACAGAAATCCTGAATAGAAACCATTTCTTCCTGTCCCATTCCATTAGACAAAAATAAATGATACAATGTTGTTTATTCTCACAAGACCTCCAGTCCATTCTGTTGTGCAAACATGTTTGGATAAGTCTGATGAACCTTGCACAGGGCTGACCCAGTTTACATCTACCAGAAGTGGATAAATTAATATTGTGGAGTTTATAAAGAATAACCCTTGCCAGACAACACTGATTACTTTTTTAAAATATAAAATTGCAAAATTAGTGAATGATACCTGGTGGAACGCCTCTCCCAATATGAACCTACCCGTACACTGCGCTCAACATCTAAGGCCCTCCTCCGAGTACCATCCCATCGAGAAGCTCGGAGGGTGGTGACTAGAGCTAGGGCCTTTTCAGTGGTGGCCCCCGAACTGTGGAACAGTCTCCCCGATGAGGTGCGCCTGGCGCCGACGCTACTATCTTTTCGGCGCCAGGTGAAAACCTTTTTATACTCCCAGGCATTTTAAAGTGTATTTTAACAGTATTTCTGTATTTTGGACGTTGTTTGGTTCTTTTGTTGTTTGTTTGTTTTGTTTCTTGATTTATTGTATTTATTGTATTTATATATTGTGCTTGTTTTTATCTTTTTGTACACAGCCCAGAGAGCCTTCGGGCTTAGGGCGGTATATAAATTAAATTAAATAATAATAAATAATAAATAATGATAATGGAAGTAATAACTAAATTTCAACAAATCATATGATATTTAATCTCTTAATTGAAAAAATAACTAAGATTGGCTGACAAGCAACACTTTCATATGGACTGAAAACTGACTTGATAAATTATAATAAAAATCATGACTTTAAAAACAACAACCTCGAACTCTGTATCCTTCTGCATCCTTCCTTCATTGGCATAATAACATCATCTCAGGGCCATATTCAATCCATATGAAGGTCTTCTCTCACTTTCTGTTGGAAGCAAATCCTGCTGGAAATCAGCAGAGTTGACTTCCATTTCGATACACTGATGCCCAAGTTAAATGGCTTAAAGCAAAAAGCATCCATGGTACAACCTTTTTTGTTATAGATTGACAATGTTTCTTTAGCAAAGTTTACCCAATTATGAGTGGAGAATTATTCAGCATTTTAAAAGCCTTTGGCAAACTATTTCCTAAGCTACTATTACTTTTGTGAGATTTGTTCAGTAAAAAAGGAGTAAAATCTAATAATTTACTTTCCTGAAACTGAGGGAATGCAAATCAGAACATTAGGATTTGGTCACATTTGGGAAGCTCTATGGACCCGCTGTTCCC
Organism: Rhineura floridana; assembly: GCF_030035675.1. Taxonomy (NCBI): domain Eukaryota; kingdom Metazoa; phylum Chordata; class Lepidosauria; order Squamata; family Rhineuridae; genus Rhineura; species Rhineura floridana. Next base: position 52,068,686 of record NC_084480.1, read on the forward strand.
TTTTTATGTATTGCCCCCATTCCCCACAGCTGGAATCCTATCCATGGTATCATTTTTTAATCAGTATGTAATAATATGTGTTAAAGAAAAAATCCCATTGTAGTGGATGGCTGTAGGGAGAGCAATAGCAAGAAACAAATGCATAAAAGTGTGATTTAGAGAACTTTAGGGATATCATAATCCATTGAAATCTATGGGACCTGGCTGGTTATCTCCAAATTTCTTCACTGCAGTCACAGTCATCAGGGTGGGTCTGCATTGCTTACCTGGCTTCCCGTTGTGGAGATCACTGCTGGTAACAGAAAGGGAGAAGGAGAAGGCAGGGGGAGGAGGTTGGCATGGTGCACATGCAGCAGCAGGAATGTTGGGCTGCTGCTTCTCTGAGACTTCTGAAGCTTTCTCCAGATTGCACCCAAAGTCTGTAAATCTTCAGCAATATTTACTTGAAAAGCAACCTCAGTTGAAATCAATAGGGCTTATTTCCAAGCAGATGTGTTCAAGACTAAGGCACCACAGCACCTATGGCAGAGAGCAATAGAAGATTAGATTACAAACAGGAAGTATTTTGTCTACATGAGTCTGTTAGGTCACTTCCCAATGATCTGTTTATTGTGCATTCATCCTGATTTGTTTGCACAAAGTTTGTGGGGAGGCTAGACAACATCTGCTGTTTATTGAGCATTCATTCTGATTTGTTTGCAGGGAGGCTGCATGACATTGTGTCAAGCAATTGTTATCCCATTATTGTATCACTTTCCTTATTGCACAAAGTCTGATGGGGGGGGATTCCACAACCTGAATTTGTTGGTATGTGATTAAATCCCACCCCAAATAGCAACAGTCTGGAAGTGCTTTTCCTGGGAAAGTCTGCTCCTTGAAAACTGGAAGGAAAGATGATTAGGTTAAGCATCTTATTTCCATTTGTATGTACCTGAGTATTTATGTAAAAGATTTTTTTAAATCCTTTTTTGAACAGTTGACCAGTTATTTAAACAGCACAAAGCATCATCTTCCTCAGACAACCCAAACTGCAAGAGTCCGAAATGATGTCATCCTGCTTGGATTAGTCACTGCCTGCAGCAAGCTCAGAAGTGCCAAGTGCTATTAAGAATAATTGGGTTGATCCTTTCTTCCATTCTAATGCTAGCAAGACAGTCATGGAAAACAATGGGTGTTCTGGGGGGAAAGAACAGAGGGAGTAGTCTCTTTATTTTAAATAACTATAACTGTGGTCAATAACTGTAACTGTGACTTGTGAAAAGAGAACTTTTACCTCTAAGCTAGCCCATAATAAATACCAGGTGAGTAGCCATGTTACAGTCCACAGTTGGGGGGAAAGGGAGCAGATTTATGTAGTGACTAACTGGATTATTGCTTCATTCCGATGCACAAAGTGAATTTAAAATTGGTAGGCATCTCTATGGCTTTCTGCAATGCCCAACTCCTTTATATCTTATCTGGAAGTTCACTGCTGATGTGCACAAAATGTTAACATCCATTCTAATTACTGATGGAATAAATCTCTCAACAACAGAATGTTTATAAACATTCCAGCTTCTGTGAGGGAAATGAAAGATTAGTTTGTTTGGAAAAACCTCAATCTGAACCAAGGACAGATAGAGCTGTGACAGCATGTGGGAAGGCTGTGATAGATGAGTGAAAGTACAGGAAAGCTAAGAGGCAGGGAGGCTGAAGATAGCAGTGGAGGCAGTGGGCTGAGAAACAGGAACCAAAGGAAAGGCTGAATAGAGGAGACAGAGGCCTGAGGATCAGAGAAGAGAAGAAGCTGATGAAAAAGATAGCCATAGAAGAAGCTCCCATGAGGACAAATGTGGTCTTCAAGATGTTCTTGGACTACAGCTTCCATCATTCCTGACTACTAGTCATGCTCGCTGGAAGCTGGTAGAAGTTGGAATCCAACAACATGGGGGGGCTCATCCCCCACCCCTGCTATAGCTTATCAGCAGAAAAGGAGCAGGGTGAGGGTACTGGGTGAGGGACAAAGCGGCTAACTTAGCATTTGAGCAGGGACTTGTAAATATGCGTATGAGTTCTTTCTCTCACACATGTACAGACATGGGAAGAGACCCAAGTTGAAAGAAGGTGAGGAGTTAATAACACACCACAGTACTTACCATGTCAGTATAATATATAGCCAAATAAGACAATTCCACTATTAATGGTACCAGGGAAATTAACCAACTACTTACATTGTTGTAGTTAATGACTATTTTGCATTCATAGGAAAAAAGGAAGTAATCGTACACTGAGTCACACCATTGGTTTACACACTGGCAGTGACTCTCAAGGGTTCCAGACACAGCTTTTATACAGGCTTACTTAGAAATGCCTGGAATTGGACCTGGGACTTTCTGCAAGCAAAAAAAAATTGGCTCTACCACGGGGCTACAGCTCTTCCCTACTATTTCCATATAAGCAGTCTAGGATTTTGGCTGCACCATGAGCTATGTTGGAACTATTCCAGGATTAACATAACAGAGTATCCCTGTCAGAATCAGTATCAGATAGCGGAGTGGGACAGTGGCACTCACCTGACCTCCGGTCGCCTGTGTTGCTTCTGCATACTGGGAGAGGAAAGCAACAGCAGCATGGTCAGCATAGCGCAAATGCACCAGTGGAGCCAATCTAGCACACCTGCAATGTGTTTGCACAGCACCAAACTTGTCTCTCCCTCTCCCTCTCTGGTCTGGTATGCAGCAGCAATGCAGGCAACTGTCCTGGCCAACTGCATTGGATTCAGTCTCACTGGTGTGTTTTCCTCTATTATGTTTTATGTGAAATCTCAATTTAGAGCATTTCATAGATTAGTTTGCAGATTGCAGATTACAGAACTCTGCATCTACACAGCATGACTACTGAAGCTAAGATGTTGCAGCAATTAGACACACCCCTTGAAACTCTTTCAATAGGCTCGGGGTGGGTGTACTATTTGCATAGGGAGGGTTTCTCTGAAACTTGAGTAGCAATCTGGCACTCCTGTGAACAGGTCCAAATGATTTGTGAAGGCCCACACATCTGTGTGCGTGTCCTTGGCGATGGCAGCAGTACTTCATCAAGATCCTCCTCGGACACTGCTTCTGGTTCAGCCTCCGATACGTCCTCCTTGAAAGGAGGAGTGAGTGGCAGCACTTTGGGCAACAATGAAGGGCTGATGAGAGAGAAAGGGGGTGGCTCATTGTCAGTGTTTCTTCAGTTGTAACTGGAATTACAGAGGCAGGGATGTCACTGCCAAAGGTGCTGGAGCCTTCTCTTTCAGCCACCCTCCCCGCTGCAACCCGCTGGGCCTCTCCCCTGGATCCTAGACTTCCTTCTCCTCCTCTTAATCTCTCTAGGAATGCTCCACAGGGCCCATGACAACAACTAGAGATCTGGTGAGCACTACCACCCCACAGTGCCATCCACTACTGGGTAGAATATATTCACTAATAGAAAAAAAAGCCCTTGTGATTTAAGAATATACCTATAGTCCATAGAGATTTCTTTCAAACTTGTAAAAGCAGGAAAATTGGGCAGCTGTAGTGAATGCACCAGGGTAGCAGGAGACCTGATCTCGTGTCTGAGATATTGTACTGCCCTACAAATTTGTCAAAAGGCAAACACAATTTGGGTTGGTCTTGCACAGTCCAATCCACTTCCTGTGTAGCTTGGAAGAATCTGGTAACGTGCCTCTGATTGAGTGGTGGCAACGCCTGCAATCAGCCCAAATAACAGAAACTAGACATGTGCTGTGTTGATCTTGTTTTTGGAGGGAGGAAGCGACAATATTAAGACAGCTGACATAGTGCAGATATTCATTTTAAATATGTTTGATTTACTTTGCAATTTTAATGACATTTTCTATGGTAAATTATGTACTTTTGCTTCTGTTTCAGTGAATATGTGAAGTATAGCAACACTTTGCATAACTTACACTAAAAAAACCTCCAAAAACAATTGTGGAATAATTGCAGAGAAGCTTCCAGTGGACATGAGGAGTGCCTAAGTTTGCACAAGATAAAACAGTGGGAGATGAATTCTAGCAAATTTCCAGCAAATTTCCAGGTGTGCTGTATGTTGTTAATTGACCCATGCCCTCCCTTCCGTAAGTGGAATGGTTTAATAATAATAATAATAATATTTAATTTGTTTGTCGCCTATCTGGCAATTAACCACTCTAGGCGACGTACATTAAAAGAGATAAAATACAATAACAGATGTAATCACATTAATAACAATAGGTAAAATACTGGACATATAAGCATAGCAGGCTGAACACATGCATCTGGGGCAGGCCAAGTTGGTTTTTTTCAACAGCTAGATTCATTGCTTGAGTAGCGACATACTATAATCAGTCTAATTTTACATTAAAGTTGCAGTTTCGGATTCAACTGTTAATGCACTCAAACCAGAAATAGAATATAACCTCCAGATTGAAACACAAAAGGCTGTCTTCACCATCATATGACATTGAGCAATAAAAAGGCTTTGAAATTAATAAAAATAAATTTGACACAGATTTCTAGGATGAATAATGAGGGATATCATGTTTAATTTTTATAAATTTGTAGGGCACTACAGTATCACAGAGGGGAGGTCAGGTCTCCTGCTCCCCTGGTGCATTCGCTATAGCCACCCAATTTCCCTGCTTTTTAGATAGAAATATCTGTTGGCTGTAGGTAAGTTCTTAAACTGCAAGGGTTTTTTGTCTATTAGTGAGTTTCAACTCAAGGTTTTTAATCTGGGAGGTAAGAAACATGCAAGTTTGCTGAGAATGGATTGATCATTTGAATGCTTACTGAGTTCCATGGGATTTACTCCTGTGCAATCATGCTTAGGATAGGTGAAACTGACCATGGGGGAGGAGGAGGGAGGGAGGGGGAGGAGGAGGAGGAAGGGGGAAGGGGAGGGAGGGGAGGGGGAGAAAGAGGGGAAGGGAGAAAGGGTAGAGGGGGAGGGAGAGGGAGATGGGGAATGGAGGAAGGGTAAGGCTAGGGAACTAGGTGAAAGGGAGAGAGGAGGGAGAGGAGGGAGGAGGGAGGGAGAGAGTTTCCTACCAGTTGTCAAAGGACTCAGTCACAGACACACCTGTGGTTTTTACTTTTTTTATTAAAGTTATAAAGCCTCCTCCCTTCTACCTGGCTCACGACAGAGGGGAATTAAAGATGTAGGGGGAGGGAGGGGAGGAGTTTGGATGGGTGGGCACTGGGAGAGGGAAAGCCCCTTTCATTTCCAAAAGGAAAACATTGTGAACAGTATCATTATTTTGGGGGGTTCCCCCAACTTTTTATTCTATAGTAAAGCACCCTGGGCTCCTGCTGTGAGGAAGGGTGGGATATAAATCAAATAATAAATAAATAATAATAAATAGGAGACACATGTGGTCTCCCACCCAAATTTAAATCAAAGCTATCACTGGCCACATCCACACCAGACATTTATTCCACTTTAAATAGTTATGGTTTCCCCGAAAGAATCCTGCAAAGTGTAGTTTGTGAAGGGTGCTGAGAGTTGTTAGGAGATGCTCTATTCCCCTCAAAGAGCTACAATCAGCAGAATTCCCTGGGAAGAAGGGGTGACTGTTAAGCCACTCCATCAGGGGAATAGGAGTCTCCTAACAATTCTCAGCACTCTTCACAAACTACACTTTCCAGGATTCTTTGGGGGAAGCCATGATTCTTTAAAGTGGAATAAATGTCTGGCCTGGGAGTGGCCCCCGATTAGCCAAGCCAAACCCCCATGAGTCTGACTTTTAGAACACTGACAGTTGGTTCTTACTGAGCATGCCCAACTCTATAATAGACTTCAATATTAAATTTCTTAAATTAATTAAAAATCAGCCATGAATTTTTTTTAACTTTTAAACTGCAGAAGATGAAGGTCAGAATATGGGGCAAGATCACCTGTAATAGGATTACAGGTACTCTGTAAACATGGCTGATATTTAATTAATTTCAACAAATTATGAGACCGCTGACAGAAAAAAGTCCAACAGGGGTCTGGATTTTTTTCTTCTTTTACATGTTGAACTGTGGATTCTCTCTGAGTGTTTTGTGTATCACCTTGAAAACTTAAGTGTTGTTAAGCAAGCATTTCTGAGTTCAGGACTATAAGTTTTGTAAGATTTTGCTTTGAATGAGCTTATGGGAAGCAGCAGAATGGCATGAGGGGTATTTTCAATTTAACACAGTAGAATGTGAAAAAACCATGCTGGCTGTAGTATACAGCCACTCCTGTGGCTGTATAATACCTGTGTATGTGTGCATGCATGCATGTGTGCGTATGTTCTGTTTTCCACTACTAAAGCAGATAAGATGTGATTAGTGGGAATGCAGGACAGGGCCTTTTTAATGGAAGTGCCCCATTTGTAAATATCCCTCCCAAGGACATTTATACCGGCCTCTTCTTTTTTATCTTTTGGGTGGTCAGTTAAGACAGTTTGTTCAACCAGGCTTTTAATGTGTTTTAATTTTGTATTGTTATGGGTTTATTTGTCTGTTTTATTATGTCTTGAATGTTCTTTTTAAATGTATTGATGTTTTATTGTTTTAAATTGCCTTGGGGGCTCTTTTTAGAGCCAAAAGGCAGCACAGAAATGTTTTTACAAATATAAAATAGATGTAAAAACCTACCTAGGGAGGAATGATGTGGCACAGGAAAACCCAGTGCAGACACCCACCTTTCATGCAAATAATATCACTCTGTCAGTTGTACATTTGGCATTCTGCAAGAAGGTACTAGTGCAGACACAGCTATGGAGCTGATTAGTTAGAAGACATGCACTGGGTGAAAACTAAGTCTGTGCTATAGCATCTATGAATATAAATGATCCAAGATGGATCTTTACAGTGGCTATTGTTTAACAAATAGATTTCCTGAGCCTCTAATTCTCTTCCTTCCTCTTTACTGTTACTATCTTTGTATGCCAGGAAACTGTGATTGGCTCCAGGATCACTTCCAGTAGTCATCCCTCATAAGTGGGTCAATATTCCAGAGTTTGCCAAAGGAATGTATGTAGTCGGATGATGATGCTTAGTGTAAAGAAATTGCCTGTTCATACGATGCCAGACATGATTACATCACAAGAAGTTCGAATATAGTTTCTCCCTTTTTGATTCAGCTGTGTTAAGAAAGAAACTTGATTGAATTCCTTTTCACAAATGGAAATGTATGTATGAGAATTATACTTTTAAAGACGGGATTCTGTGGCTGCACATAGCACTAATACTGATTGACATTAAGATAGAGATGGAGATAAATTCAATTCAGTTCACATTTAAAGGCCAATATATCTAAGCTGAACTTCGCAAAACGATATGCAAACCAAAACACAAACATCCTTCATATTTTGGTGCTTCTCCAAATTTTGCAGTGCAGTCCTCCAGCCAAGCAATGTATACAAAAAATGTATATACTAAGGTCAAGTGTGCATAAAAATGCATATATTTGTGAAAATAACATTATATAATGCATTGTATTAGGGTGTGTGTGTGTGTGTATAAAGAAAAATGAGATTTGCAAAATTGCATACAAAAATACATCTATTAGGAGAAATTCACATTAAAATGCTGATGAATTTTCATTAGGACTTTAAAAAAAATCACAACCTGATGAGGAAATGTGGAGAACTGAAGACTGGAAAACTTAAAAACTTAAATCCACATAATGACTGATCCCTATTTACAGCTCAATCTTAACCAAGTCTACTCAGAAGTAAGTCCTTTTGAAATAAATGGTGTTAGGATTGCAGCCTTAATACCTATCTCTGTTAATCTTAACCAAGTCTACTCAGAGGTAAGTCCTTTTGAAATAAATGGTGTTAGGATTGCAGCCTTAATACCTATCTCTGTTAAGCAATCGGGCAAAGGGGGGGAAACTGTGCAAGGCTTGCATTCCCTCTGGTGATATAGAATAGTATACTGGATGCCTGTTTCAGATGGGTAATATTGTTAATTTTGTTAATACTATATAAGGCAAAATCTACCTACTCACATGCAAAAATATCTGCTGATATATCAGATCTAGTATATCCAAACAAGCACATTTTCTTGCTAATGGTCCTCTATGTTTCCATTTCACTCTCTTGCTGCTTTGTCTTTGGAAAAAGGCTCCATCTGTCAAACCTCTCCTGTGTTGAAGCTTTCCTTTTAACCTGCTTCTTCTGCAGCTATAAGGTATATAACATTTTATATATGCAGAGTACTTGAAAACATTGAACTTGGCTTCACAACAACCTTGTTGACTAATTATTTCCATACTGCATGTATAGAATGGAGGAAAACAATAAGGGCTTATCCAATGTTCTCTTAGGTGGAATTTCAACCTGAGCTTCTCAGATCAAAGTGCAGATCTCTACCCAATCCACTACACTAGTCCATAGAGCAGGGATAGGCATTGTGGTGTCCTTCAGATGTTGTTGGACTATGACTTCCATTAGCAGCTGCCAGTATGGCCAATGGCCAGATGATAGGAGTTATAGTGCAACATTTGGAGGGCACTGTGAGGCGTCCTTCCCTGGCTCTCCCTGTCAGATTCCTACCTGCTCGTGGTTACTGCCTGTCTCTAGGCACCACCAGGGACTCCACCAGCCCGGACCGCACTCTCTTATGGTTTACCTATCCGCTCTAGCACAGATCTCAACAGATCCCCCTGCTAGGCAACCACCAGTAACGTCCCAATACTAGTATTCCCAGAGACTCTGAATACTGGTATTGTTATTCTCTTCACCGCTGCCACCATTTGTTACAGTTCCCCTTCAGCCTTGGTCATTACCTTACCCTCCCTTCTGGTCTGTGAAACCCCAGCCAAGGATCAGGCTTTTGGTAAACCAAATTAAGTATTTATTACAGATAACAAAGCTAACAAGATTAACAAGATTTCTTCTTAAGGCACATAAGCATATGGTTTTACTCAATACTAATCCGAATTCCACCCCCCTCCTTCTCCACTCTCTCCTGTCAAACAACTCTCTAAACCCCACCAAGCAATCCACTCTTTCTCTTCTCCCCCCCAGATTCCACTCTCACTCTTCCTTTTATACATTCAGCCATTTTAAACACTCAGCCAATCATCTCGCATTCTACTGCCCATTCACTCCCCCTCCTCTTTCACTCCACTTACCATGTATCTTCTAAAACAACAACACTTACCATATATACATTAATATAGGAACATCACATTCCCCCCCCTTAAACAACAGCAGAGTATTATTCCTGTTCCAGGATTTATACGTTGCGTTAACAAATAAAAGTCTCTATGGGGAAAATGTCTTTCTTTGTCCCTCTGTCTGGTCACGTCACTGCAGTCCCAGCCACTTGCCTGGAAAGTCCATCGGCCAGTACATTGTCCTTGCCTTTTATGAACTGGAAGTCCACTTGATAGTCCTGTAGGGCCCAAGACCACCTCTGCAGCATAGTGTTATGGTTTTTCATAGTCTGCAACCATAACAAGGCCCGATGATCCGTAGTCACTGTGAATCTTCGTCCCCACACGTATGGGCGCAACTTGTTCAGTCCCCACACGACCACTAGGCACTCCTTCTGGACCGACGAATAGTTTTTCTCCCTCGGCGTCAGCTTGCGACTCAGGTACGCCACTGGATGTCTGGTGCCTTCTCTCTCCTGCAGCAAGACGACTCCCAGCGCCAGGTCCGACGCATCTGTAGCCACGATGAATGGTTTCTCATAGTCTGGTGCTATTAATATGGGTCCTTGGCACAAGGCTTGCTTCAGTAGATCAAAAGCCTTCTGACATTCATCCGTCCATACCACACGCTCAGAACACTTCTTCTTTGTTAATTCATGCAAGGGGGTTGCTATTTCCCCAAAATTTCTCACAAACTTCCTATAAAATCCAGCCACACCCAGAAATGCCCTTACTTGTTTTTTGGTTAAGGGGATCGGCCACGCTTGTATTGC